>NW_009954196.1:229123-233488 GCF_000747805.2 Chaetura pelagica | reverse complement strand
ATTCCTGCCTTGCAAGATGTGAACCTAACGCAGAAGGTCAAATAGCTTCAAAAAGATTTCCAAGCAGCAGAGATCAGGTGCTGGTGAGCAAAGACGCCTGTAGCTGCTCCGGTCTCTGCTGGAGGTGGCAGTAGGAGAGTCTTGTGTTGTCCCCACAACCTCCAGAGGTCAAAAGGAAAACTTGTCACTATCCCAGACACATAAAATCTGGATGAAAGTGACAAAAAACACTGCAAAATGCTCAAGAAAGGTCCAGTCTCGCCCTGCCGCTTATCTCCTCCACTCCCTGCCATCAGCACAGGATCGTGTGCCATGTTAGAAGCCCCAGGAGATGGCCACCTGGTTGAGGGCTCTTGTTCGGTGCCAGCAGCCAGTTCCAGCTCCAAGCACCCTCCCTGCAGGCTCAGATCTAGGAGCAGAAAAACAAGAGCACCCTGGCAGAGGGCAATGAGCGCGCAAGAGGAGCTGATAGCCAACGTTAGCTGCACTCGGGACAGACTGTGTTTCTTGCTCCAGCTGTAAATGCCCAGGGACAACAACGGCTTTTTTGCCCATTCCCATGGTGTTTAACACGTGGGGAGCCTCGTCTAGATGGAGGGCTACGAGGCAGTGGCAGGCAGGTGAGAAATACAACCACACAGCAACAATGCAGTAAGGAACAGCAACTCCAGCTACAGGGTGGTCTTCCTTTTCACCTTCCAGTTAGCTGCTTGGATCTTGTTAGCTGCCTGCTCCTTATCAAGCTTTTCAGTTCCCTCTCATGCTACTCAATTCCATCGTGCCGTCGCTTAACTTATGCACGTAATTTAAAGCTAGATAGACGGCAGGGAAATTGCTTCCTCTGAGGCCCCTACTAATTGACCCCTATGCACGGAGCTCAGCAGTCGTCCCTTAACAGTGCTCACACGCGCTACCGCAGCACGAAGTGCAAGTTCAGAGGTTGCCAGCACAGCCTCTCTCCCCCGTGGCAATGCCATATGGTGTTAAGATTTTCCGGATCAGATGCCGTTCCTGCTTTTTTTTTTGATCCTATCCCTGGCGAAGGCCATCTCAGACTCCTGCTGGCTTCAAACGCGTCTCGGCAAGGTGCCTCGGATTTGGATGCTGGTATTTACTATTTCAGGTCGGTATGCAAACGTTTACTTTAACAGTGCACATATCAATTAGTGCAGCTGTTACGAATAAAACAAGTGGCACCAGCGATGATGACAGCATGCCCAAACAGCAGATATTCCACATTTGGGCTGAACCCTTCAGACCCTGCCAAGGCGAGTCAGTCCCTCTGCCTGACTCTGCTGCCACACTAATGAAAATGAGGAGTGGGGCAACTGAGTTGGATTGGGATGGTTTACTTCAAAGAGAGGGGGATGTAAAGCAACATCAGGCTCCTAATCTTCATAACCTGCAGCAGAAGTTATAGACGCATACACCAATCAGAGGAAAATAAGTAGTCTCTACGGGTAAATAAAGATTATGTCTCTTTAAACTGACTGTAAATCTGAATGAACACAGAATATGCATACACAAGTAGGCAGCATGCGACATGACGTCAGTCTTATTTTTATAGATTTATTATTACCATACATAAAAAATTCCTAGTAATAATAACATTCTATGAAAAATACTAAAGCATTGGGACACTTTCAAGGTAAAACAGTACAAGAAAAATAGGAAAAAATAATTCAAGTGTTTAAAAAAAATGCTCGGAGGGAAGCATTCCATTAAAAATGCAAGGGTCAGGGACTGGAAAGCATTCATGTGAATCTGTCTTCAACTCGGTGTACTAACCTTGATAGTTATATCCTATGCCTTCGTTGTGCCAGTAGAAGAAGAGATTTAAAGGAAAAAGAGATAAATGGTTTCTGTGGGATCAGCCAGTTTACTGTTTATTGTTATTATTCCCATTTTTTTTTAAATTTCATTTTTAAATACAGTTCCATCCCCTGCTTTGGATCATCTCCGCATCTTGGAGCACAACTCACGAATCTTGCGTGTAGTGGAACGGGAGCCCCTCAATCCTTGTCATGTGTCCTTGGGACCATGCCTACAGAGGTGACAGGGAGTCACCCACACAGAGCTGCTGCTCTTCCAAGAGTGCAGGCCAGAAGAGGCCCAGAAACTCACCCCAAGGGAGCTGCCCTCGCCCAGCCGCTGCTGCTGCCATGCCCTCCTGTAGGCCTTGTCACCCTCTGACACCCTTCCGGCTTCTGGCCTTGGAGCCAGAGCACTGCTGCTGCTCACATGCATTAGGCAGCCCTGCTGTCACTTTATCAGTTAATTTAAATTCTTAAAAAAAAAGAAAGAAGACATAAGAAGAACAACCATTTAAGAGAGTTGCTCAGTTTGGGCACTCTTCCTCTCCTACTGAAAAGCCACATTTTTGTAAAGAAATGAACCACATCTCATGACGAACTTTGTGATGGGCCATGACCTGCAGAGAAGTGGTGCCTTACTCATATCTCCACTGCTCGAAAGAGAAATCTGCTTCCTTTGAGTCACAGAATAGCAGCCAAGAAGCTTCTGTGTTTGTGTATCTCACGGAAAAGAAACAGGAGGAGGGGTAGAAAGAGAATGAAGAAGTGAAGGCAGGTGGTTATGAGAGTACACAAGTGGCTAATAAAACCACGGTTTTTACTAGTCACAGTGGTTAAACAATTTTAACGGGCAGCATTCTCATAACACACCTGAGTAGTTTTTAAGGCTGTCAAACACCTCTGTCAGGAGTAAGGAAGTTCTGGAAATGTGCTCAGAGAGGCACACAAACCCAGAGGAAGATCTGATAACGTGTAAATGCGTTTTTTCCAGAGATAGCTCACTTTCTGCACAAATCGATAAGCCATCAGAACCTATCATTTATCACAAACATTAAATCCCAGCTGCATCCAGGTTTGCAAGCCTAATGAGGGAACCTGGCACACAAAGGCACCCCTGGTGCTGGGTGGGTGAAGGACAGGGGGGAATCTCTATGACTCTAGTTCAGAGAAGTCTCTTTTAGGCTGTACTCAGCATTATAATCCATCATTTACAGATGGGGGCATTAAGTATCTTTGTGAACTTGCTACAAAACCAACAAAGGCATATGATTGAGAAAACCAAGAGCTGAAAACCAAATCTAGTTTCTAGCACCTGGGAAGTACATCCTGGGTTTTGCATTACTGACGCTCACAAAAAAAACCCCACAAAGCTAAGAGGAGGCAGAGCTACAAACCAAACTTTCATCAAGGACAGCTCACCCTTGCAAGAAGGAAAAATTACTTGGTTTGAAGGTTAGGAAAGTGTTAACAGTATCAGCAAAATGTTGATTAAACCCCCAAATACTGTGTTTGTCCCATGACAGTGTCAATACCAACCCCGCTATCTCTATTTATTGAATGCAGAGCAAACTAATGAGCTCTTGGTGTTGCTTTTGATGATGTCTCATCCCACCTCTTCTTGGGAGAGAACTCCTGCAAGCAATGTGTTAGGGAATACACCGCCCTGCACACACAGGCACACACAGAGAGAGAAGTTGCAATTTCTCACTTAGTTGCTAATTTCTGTGACTACAAATCTTGATGTCACCCAGCATACACTACCCCTCTGTACTAAATCCATCATCCTCGACACCTTCAGATGCATCGGATAGGTGTGTCTAACTGGCAACACTGTAATTTTAATAATGACAAGAGATTAAGTAGCTTTTCCTCTCGCTTGTTTCCTCCACCTAACGGCATCAACCCTTTGCCATTTTCCTCCTGCTGGTGTGTTTTGGTTCCCATTGTCTGTCGTCTCCCACACATGAACCAAAATGCCTGCGACATGGGATCTCCCTGTCTCTCCTAAATCTAGGAAACCTGACAACCTGGCATTACAGCTTTGGGAAGTGAGTAACATTGTTGGTTCCAAGCACACGTTGTGGAAACAACTGTAGGTACAGTTCAGTCAGAAAACAGTTGGGTCATACCTGTGCTAGTTTTCCATTGTTTTATACACCACGAGACGGTTATTTCATAAAAGCTCCTGCCAAAGAGATTGCTTGGGCACGTTTCACTGACCACCGGGCTCTACCGCCCGCCGCCTTGGACGAACTGCCACAGGTCACCCTGGAGATGAACTCGCCATTACCTTCCCCCGAACTTCCGACGGCGGGAGCCGGACGTTGGGCTAAAGCTTCCCCTTTCCCACCTCCCCGTCCCTACAAACAGCCCCGCATCGTCATGATCGCGATTAAAACAGGGGGAAAAAAAATAAAAATAAAATAAAATAAAAAAAAATAAACAAGAGGCAGCCAGCAGTCTTCTAGAAAGGGCACGGCAGGTAAACCAGGTGAGCAGCGTCTCGAAACGGCCACGGGCTGGCCGGGGCCGGCACCCCCGGGCCGGCCTC
>NW_009954196.1:224829-226962 GCF_000747805.2 Chaetura pelagica | reverse complement strand
CTCCCCGCCGCGGGTGGCAGGAGCGGGGGCTGGCTCCGGGCCGCGGGGGGAAACGGGACTAGGTGAAAAATAGAAAGAGTAATAAAATAAAATAAAATACTTAAGGCGGGCAATTTCACAGCTTGCGATTCTGGCGCCTGCAGCTGTACTAAAGACGGGAGTATTTATCCCGGTCTCTCGGGAGGATTCCCCGGCACCGCCGGCGGGGGCTGCGCAGGGAGGGCCTGGGGACACACACGGCGACGCGGGGACAGCCCCTCGGTGGGGCTGGGGGCTTCGCGGGGGGCACAGCCCGGGAGGGGCACCTCGCCGTACCTGCAAACTAGCCCTCGGTGGGGAAGGATGGCTTTCTGCCTCGGGATTAGCAAAGTTTAGGAGGAGGGTAAGGTACGGGGTTTATTTCCCACCGCCTCCCTTTCCTGCCCGGGAGGTGAAGGGGGGGATTTTAGTTTATGGCAATGAGGAAGGTGCGTTATGGCAGCCTACGCGAACTAAAGCAAAAAAATAAGCTTAACTTAAAAAGCCCTCAGTTTATGAACACTGCCTCTTTGTTTTCCAGATGCTCTACCTGAATAGTTTAGATATTTCCAGCATCTTTTCCGATGTCGGGCTACCGACCAAAAATGTTCACTTCGGAGACACTCGTGGGGCTACGTCTAGTTCCCAGACTCCGGTATGTTTAGTTCAAAATGGTTATCAATTACGGTAATTACGCTCATAATTAGATTAATGAACCGTTTGCAGCCCAACCTACCGAGTGCAAAAACTTGGTCTTCTCCCGACGTTGTGCACTAAAAAGCAAGCTTTATGTAAACAAATCCAGATGAAGGGAGCGTGCATCTGCACAGGAAACCTCACCCTCGGCTGCGCTGGGGGCTGGCGGGTGTTTTTCCCTGGGGAAAAAAGACCCCGAGCCCGCAGGAGCCACCTCTGTGTTTCCTCGTCAGGGAAAAACCCCGGCTCTCGAGGCTTTCCGAGCTCTGGTGGCAATACAAAGGCTGCCCCGGAAAGCTCCAGGCTAAGCGTCGTCTTGTGGAGGGATGCGAAGAATTTGCATATAAGGGGGGGGGAAAAAAAAGACTCCCCAAAACAAAACAAAAAAACCCCAACAAACCCAAACCAAAAAGCCTCTCGTTTCCAGAAAGGCAAATCTAGCCGCATGTCCTCGATAACGACTGCTCAATAAAACTAGTTTTGCCAGCCATGTGTAGGAAAGCCACACATCTGGTAGGGAATAAAATGTTAGTGTTCAGCCGTTTATGCCAGAAGTCAAGTAACCAACGCATTTTCTTGCCCTCTTTCCCCCAGCACTGAAGTGGCTTCTCTCCACAAAAGCTGGCCACCTCTTCTCTCCCCGCAGCCCCCTCCCGGGGTTTATTGCCACCAGGAGCAAGAAAATTACGGTGCCCACCAAGCGGGTCATTATTGTTTAATCGATGCATCTCCGGAGCATGAGAAGGGTACCCGAGACGCAGTTATTGATTTCTCTTCCCTCCCCCCACCCCCAAACTATCGCACTCATTTCCAATATAATAAATAAATAAATAAACAGAAATTGCTAGCTGGGCTTTGCGATTCTGTCCCTGCTTCAGCCAAATGTGACTGTACAGGCTCAATATTGCATCTCTTCTCTGCCAAAGACAGAGAGATCAAAGGTCATATTTAACATTCAGGAGGAGGGGCGGGTGCAGATTAATTAATAAATTAATATAGCGGTGCCTTTTATTGCCCAAGTCTAGCATTAATCTACTTTTACGATCCCAGAGGACAAAAACAACAACAAAAAAGCCCCCGAGAAAAACATACAAATAATTTTTTAAAAAGAGAAAAACCCACCCCCCTAAAAATAAACAAACAAAAAGACCCAAATATCAAAACATACACGACGGAAAAGGGGGAAAAGAAGGGAAGGGGAAAGCAAACCAGTCACTTACCAGGCTCTTTATTTGAGGGGGGCTTGAGCGTGCAGACGCTACCAGCCTGTCTGCCTTTAATTAGTTGCACATCAGTCCCTAACACAAAGAAGAAGAAGAAGAAGAAAAATATCCAGATGTGCCTTGGCAGCTCCTCAATTACAACTTTGATACTTGTAAACAAACTGCGAGGGGCGGTGGGGAGGGCGGGGGGCCGGGG
>NW_009954196.1:222279-224251 GCF_000747805.2 Chaetura pelagica | reverse complement strand
CTGCCCTGGGAAGTTTGCGGGGATTCCCCGCCCCGCCCGGCCCCGCCCGGCCCGGCCCGGCAGGCTGGAGCAGGGGGTCAGTGCCCACGCCAGCGCACGGCCAAGCAACGTTAATGTATATCCCTAATGATTGCCATGTCCCCCCCCACCCCCCATTGTTTTTGCAGGCGTGTGAGGTGCTGCAGATTTCAGGCGCATTTAGGCGAAATGGAGCCAACTGAACCGTGGATGTTACGCCGGTGTCTGGGCAGTGTCTGGAAACCCGTTCCCAGCGTTTGCCGTTTGCCTGCCAGGATGCCGGTGCCACAGAGCGGGCGGTGCGGGGCACCTGGCGGTGCGGGGCACCTGGCGGTGCGGGGCAGCGCACGCACCGCCTGCACAGCCTGCACGGACACGCGGGGCCTTACGTGCAAACTCACAGCAGCTCCTTAAAGAATTTCAACAACTAAGTGTAACAAACAAACAGACACCAAACCTTCCCCGGCGTTCCTGCGAGCACAGAGAAGGGCCTGTATTCACGGAATAAGTGACGTGTCACAGGTTCTTCATCCAGCTCCTCTTGGTACCTCCAGAGCGAGCGCTGGCACCCAGAGGCACTGGTGCAGCCAGCGCAGGCACTCAGTGGTTAAGAAATTGATGTGTCTGCCAGGGAAATAATTTTAGCCATTTGTAAATTACAGCAAAAGAAGGGAAAGTCGCACCAGTTCATTGGCTTTCTCATGTAAGTAAATGAAGGCTCTGTTCGCAGGCTGAGGATTTATTTCTTTTCGCTCCAGATCCGAATTCAAGCTTGGGCTGCTCGATGCTAGGGAATTACTTGCAGGAAAGTGCCCCGGGAACTTTTCTCCCAGGAGCAGTCAGAAGAGATGGATTTCAGCAGTGGGATTTGGTGAGTACCAGCAGCCTCGTGGTTAAAATTGCAACACGTGAGACCCGTTGGTACATAAGAGGGACAGTGATGGTCAGTCGGGTAGCTCGCAGGTCACCGAGAAGTCACCCCACTGGTATCTATGTTGTGGATTGGCATGCTTTATTTGGAACCAGTACACTTTATTAAACTAATTCTCTGCCTCTAACCACATGATGTGCATTTAAAAATACCTCCAAACGCGTATTTACATAATAAAGTGTAACCTCCCGACTAGCTAGCTTCATCCCTTATGACACTTCTGCTGCCTTTTTCAAAGTCTTTTCTGTTTTGATACATTTTAATACGAACTTATGGGGAAAAAATACAAATGAGGGGAAATGATGTTTCAGTAATGTCACAAAGTGACAAAAACCAAGCGCTTTTCCTGTTGAGGTTCATTTCCTACCACTTTTCTCCCAAATTAGTTGTCAAAAGCCATATGTGATACTCCAAACACTGAAGACATTTTTCAAACACAGACTCCTCCTGAACTCCAAACTTCCTTTAATCACAACCTATGTCTCACTTAAGCAATCCTTTCCAAGTTAATTTATTACCCTTGAAGGAGTTAAATTTTTAATAACCTAAAAGAGGAAAAGGGGAAAACTCTGATAATCTTTTCTCATGCATAAAGAAGACTGTTTCACGTATTTTTTAATTGTCATGTGAATTAAATTGCAGTGCTATATATAAACTTTCTGCTACAGCCCGGAAAACCTGCACACTTTTCTGGTGTTGGGGAAGAAGTGTGGAATCCAATTCAGATGGATTTTCTCTGAAACCTATGTTTAGTAGAGAATTTTTTTTTGTTCTTAGATATTAATCTGTTTTATGCTGTGGTTTGCCCTGAGCCTGGGAGCCTGGAAGAGTGGAAAATGTACAGGTGTTTATTGGTGGGGCAGCCAACCTTCCAGCTACAATGTTCTCATGACGAGTCTTACAGAAGCAATCCCAGATTGTTCTTTTCACCATAATTTGTGCTTTGATGGGAGGGGCAGAAAGTTAAAAATCACAGGCTCTGTTTTTCGTCCAGAAACCATTCCTATTTCACTTTTAGCAGGA
>NW_009954196.1:215043-222164 GCF_000747805.2 Chaetura pelagica | reverse complement strand
CTGCGAGAGCAGTATGTTGCAACATTGTGAAAATGGGAGCTGTTCTGCCTGTGTAAACATTGAGGTTGTACTGAAAGAAAGTTGAAATCACGTTCTATTCTTATTCATTCTGTGTGTATCTGCAAACTGGCCATTGTAAACCTACCTTGATCCACCAGTGTTATAAGCATTGTGCCAGAATTGGAAAAAGGAGGTGACTCAAGCCCCTGGGGAATGGAGCAGTTCATTACAGACTGCTAGCTAGGTGGTTTTTTTTCCTAATATTATTACTCCTTCTTTTTGTGCTGTTTTCTTAGGGCTCCTAAAGCCCATGAATCCACCATTGGGGCTGGACTCTCGCTTGGCTGCTGCATTTAGGTTCCCTTCTGCTGGGGCCAGGAGCTCTAAAACGTTCCTGACAGCACATTTGTGGCTCTAGCTCTCCCCTGGGTGCTCCTGGCACATGTGCTGAGCAGTGTACTCTTGGGGCACGGGCCTCTGCTACAGAATAACTGCAGACGGGGACTAGAAAAGCAGCTGCCTCTGCTCCCCTTGCTTTCCCATGAGGAGATCTCCTACCTTGTGCTGGAAGTGGTAGGTTTTACAAGACACACATTTCTGGCACAGCCTTTCTTCTAGCAGCAGTTGTGTGGGCACTCTGAATATACAGTCCTCCCCTTTTGGGACAGGGGGTAAATTGAAGAAGAGATGCACAAGATTTCTCAAAGTTTCCCAACAAATTTATTTTTTATTTAACTGGTGCAAGAAATATGTGGGAACACAGAAATGTCTCATACACCGTCCACAGTAACATCACACCCGCACCCCGCTACCTAGAGTCCCTTGTAACTCTTTAACATCCTTTGAGCTACAAATTATTGCATGGAGTCTCTGGGACCTGTGCTCTACTGTAACCTGAAAGCTGTTTGCACTGCCATACCAGCCACTCTGAGCTGCAGTGTGTCTCAATGACTTCCAGCAGTGCTAGGCACCTTCCTTCCATCCTCTCTAGATGCCTGCATCTCTACTGGCCCATACATACCATTCCTTCTTCTCATGGCTGGGGCCAAGCATCTCCTGAACCTTTATGCCTGCCCCCACTGTTTTTCCACACATGTAGCCCATCCCCAAAGAGGGACACCTCACTGCTTGCCAGCTCTTGCATCTGTAAAGGAAAGACCAGGCACAAGCTAGTTTTTGTGCACTGTGAGAAAGGACACCTGAGAACTGCTGTAATGGGTAACCTGCCAGTAAAAGTGAGGGTAAAGCCATCCTTAGAATGCCTTGCTAATCATCCAGTATTAGTGAAAACTGCTCACCTTGCTTTTGTTTGAAAGGAAATGCAGTGACTATCCCCTATTACAGACACCTACGAATATTTACTAAAACAATGTAACAGAGCAAAATTTTTTTTAAGGTTGTCATAGCTTAAATATTCCCATTACTTTGAATCCGGTTTGATTCTGCTCAGGTATAGCCACTTTCTGGCTGCTTCCTAGGCAGGAGTTCAGGTTGCTGGTCTCCAACGATGCTGAGTCCCAGAGGGCTCCATCCATTGCTGATTTGAGTCAACATTGTAGGGCTGCATTCAGTGGGATGCTGCCAGCTGAGAAACAGCTGTGTCCAAGAAAAAGAAAACCCACCGTGATCCTTATACCCCCAGTGCTGGGATCCTCACAGGACACTAATGGAGAGCTCTGAAATGCAGGTCCAAAGAGCTGGCTACAAAAAACACTTGGGTATTCTTTAGACCACCTCAGTATCTCCAGATGTCTCTCCCTCGTGAACAATGGTCCAATGCACTGGTGCCAGTTTAATTTCTTCCTAGTTCTTAAAAAACTGCCCTCCAGGGGGCTGGAGTGGCTTTTACCCTGCGAATGCTGTATGACTCCAATGACACGCCAGAAATGTCATGCCAGCAGCTAACAAGGAGGGTTAGAATAAGCACTCTTTGGCCAGTATGCAGCAAATGTGGGCTTGTTCACCTCATCAGCTTTAGGGCTCCTCAGTGCTAAGGAATGGGGTTGTGTTCTCTTTTTGTTGAATGGCATCACACAAATCCTCCTCTGGGGTGACTACTCAGAAAGTGCATTTGTTCTCTCAGGGTTTGCATATCCCCCCAGAAAAAGTAAGAAAAATTTGTATCACTGCTGCTAGTTCAGGATGTCTGGCAGGTTTGTGGTTTGTTGTTGTTTTTTTTTTTCTTTTAGGCTTGGTTTTTCTTTGTTTATTAATTTTCACCTGTTTGAGAGGTATGTGGTCTCTAAAACTGTTCAGCTGGTTTCCAGACTTTGTTCTTAGCAAACACATTTTCTGTGCTAAAATAATAACTATTCAAGAACTTCTTTTCTAAGGAGCTTTAAGGCCTTTGCACTTTGAAGCAAAGTTTGACATTTGGTCAGCACAAGCACTACCTCATTCAGCCAAACCACACAAATTTCTGAGCTGTAAGAAAAAACATCTTCATCCCCACATAAGATAATTTAGAAGTACAGAAGGCAAATTCTCTGAAGTGCCTCTTTTGGGCTGATCTTTGAAAAATATTCCCTCTGTAAATGCATTCTCTGCACTGGAAATGATAAGTGATGTGACAGTAGCAAAAGGTAAGCATCTGCCCCAGAGCATTCAAATTTAGTGATCTCTTTTAGCAAGTTATCAAAACAAAAATGATCCCACTCCCAGAGAGGGGAGACAAACTCATTGATGTCTGAGAAGTACATGGGTACCACAGAGAGAACATGTAGAAATTCTGGAATACGGATGTGTGGAGTTGGAGCAACTTTGTGAAGGAAGAAAAGACTGATGCTGAAAAGGCATCATGGACTAAACGAGGAAACAATCCTGTGGGAAGACTATTATGTGACCAAGTGATTAAGAGCCTGATCAGCCATATGTATGAAGCTGGTAAAGTAAGGATTGCATGGAGAAACTAAACTCAGGTATTTCCTAGGTTTACGCGCTTGAGTTTGTGAACTTTTCAAAGATTCTGGAGGTCTTTACTCCTTTGGTTTGGCTGCCTTCTGAGTTTTGGTACTCATCTTGGCAGTGAGAGATTTAGCTTTACCTCTGTACTTAAGTTTTTGATGAGGGAGTTACATTTTCACACTTAATGAATCAAGGAGAGCAAAATTTTCATTAAAATGCAGAGTTTGGGCAATTTAATACCAGCTTCAGATCAATGACAATCACCTTGAGCCAGATTTTAATTTCACATCATGTGCATATCACTGTGGTGAAGCACCTCTGGTAGCTTATACCAATGAAAAATCAAGCTCATACCACTATCAGCTGAGCCCTAACTTTGGCTCTGGGATGTCCACAACAGCTACATCAAGTTTTTCCAGCCTCTGTTCGACTGAAGAGCATCTGATACCAAAACAGTAAGTAAACCAAATTTTTTCACACCTCATTAAAAAAAAATAAAAATAAAGAAAAAAACCCCAGAAAAAATAGTATCTGCTTCAGGTGATTTCTATAGGAAGGAAATTAGAGCAAGATTTTTCTCTAGAGAAAAGTCTTTTCTCTGTAGTTGTGATGTTGCATAGCTTTGGTCATCCTCTCATTGAAATAGCCAGAGACACTGTTAACATCTCAGTTCTCACATTTTGACAAAAGGCATATGTATATTTTACTATCCAGTTTGGTAAATGCTTTGCTCACCTCATCTGTTGCCACATTTTGACTGCTAAAGATTCAGGCTCATCTGGAATAAGCTTATGTTTTTCAAATACTTGACTTCACACAATACTATTATTTATGGTTAAGGCTTCATTGGGAAGAATGGCAATCAATCATGACTCAAAGACATTTTCAGCGCCAGAAGCACTCGTATCTTTCTACAGAACAATAATTCTGACTTGCAATAAGCATCAGCAGGCAGTGGATGGTCATTTCCCTTACTGTCCCCTGAGGTCATGTTAATCAGCCCTCAGCATTACTGTCAGAAAGCATAAAAACAGGACTCCACATGCTGCACAGGGTTGATCCTCTATCGACGTCCCCAGAACTTGTTTCTTTCTCTGATTTCAGAGGAATCTACAGATGAATAGGAGATGTGGAAGTGTGGAAGTCAGCTGGCTGCTCCATGCATCAGGGGGTTTAAAAGATGCTAGCTGGATGCTGACAGCACAGACTGTCATCTAGATGACTGCAACTAACCACCTTCCTTGTAAGGTGGGACATTCAGCAGCAGGTATCGTCTCACAGAAAAGGTAACTGCTGAGGTTTAGGTAATACCAGTTTCCATCAGTTTATTACTGTAATCTGAGTTCCCTGAATGCTTTTCAATATACATCTACTTAGAGCTGTGGCTCCAGATGTTCAAGAACAAGGATGTTAGGAAAGGGAAATGATACACCAATGCCAATGGGTGGCCAGAAGAATACATCACATCCCAAGAGCAGTGTCAAGATGTGAGATATTGTACTGGGGAAAGAAAAAACTGAAAATGCTGAAAAGAAAACAACAGGAAAAAAAACTGGTAAGAGCACTGGAAGAAATATAGATAAACTGTATTGTGAGGATTTAACAGGAAAATCAGGGCCGAACAAAACCCAAAAGGCACCACAAGGGACAAGAGCAAACTTTCGTGTTTCAACAAGACAGCAATCCCTTCTCACACCTGTGCAGTCCTGTCCAAGCGTGCCGTCACACAAATACTTTAATCTGCTCTCTCGTGCCAGCAACAGTGTTGTTATTATGGCAGCCAGTGCTGCACTGCTTAGATGAGCCCCCAGAGAAGGCCCTGTCCCCTCTCCCTCCCGCGCTGGCGCACCAGCCCAGCCCAGCACACCCTGCTACGTGCTCTGAATAGCAGCTGCATTTCAGCTGGTGCTTTGGCCCTTTCCGGGTGTAACTTTAGCCCCCCTGAGCTGACACACACCTGCTTCACACTGCCTCTGCAGAACAGAGGAAACAAGGCCTTGAGTACAGAGACCTTGTTAAAACATGCCATAGGCAGACCAGGAGATATTATCAAGCAACTGAACAAGGACCAATATACCTTTGGTCTTGGAATTCTGTCTGTTATCCCTGCTCCACTGGATCTGCTTGATTCCAAGTTGCAAAGCCTAAGCAGGATGACAGAAATGCCATTGTTAATTAATGTTATTATTTTATTACTCTTGGTACTCAGTGGCTCAAGACATTTTAGCTGATAATTGAGATCAAGTAACAGGGTTATTGCTTTTATACCTTGACTGTAAGTATATACATAAAAAAAGCTATACAAATAATTTAGGGTAAAGAAGACTCAGTCTGCAGAGTTTCCCTTAACACCTCTCAAGCCCATTTCATATTTAGGTTTCTTGTTAAATAAAGCAATAAACTGACCAAAAAACAATTTGCCTTGTAGATAAAGTGAACATTAAGGCTTTAATCAACAATGTTGTCAAAGTATTTAGAAAAAGTTAGTTTATCATGCATAGCAAAGATGGGTTTCTTGAGACTTGTAATGAAAGCTGATCTAGTCATTATCTGATTACTGTAACATACACTCAATCATTAATACAAAAGTCCTCTTTAATGATCTTTGTTTTATGGCCACACCCATCCTAGGAGGAAGCTGGGAGGTGGGAAGGGGAAAGTCTTGCTTCTTGCTTTCATTTACACCAATTCTAATGGGGTCATGGCACTGAAGAATGCTAATTCAAGCCTGATGTTTGTTTCTTGGCCCTGATCACAAGACCTGGGTCAGACATATGAGAGGTCAGCAGTATTTGATGTCTTGAGGGCAAAATTATGCTAATTGAGATTAATCCAGAGGCTGTGCCACTCTTCTGCAGTACTAGGGATTGCCAGCAGGCATATTAAAATGGTGTGAATCCACACTCTCCATCCAGCTGTGCTCCACCAAGTCTTGTAAAGAGTAAGGAGCTGTGCCCTGGCATCTGGATGGAAAGGTGATCCTGCTCTTCAGTAGCAAAACCATGGAGAAAGTAAAGAAGCATAAGGGGCCTCTTCAATCAATTATTAAGATAAGTCCCACGGGACAGGGTACTAGACGGTAAAGGGTCTCAAGACAGTTGGTCAACATTCAAGGACCACTTCTTGCAAGATCAGGATCAGAGCATCCCAATGGGTAGGAAGGAAATCAAGTAAGGGAGCCAGGAGACCTGCATGGTTAAACAAGGAGCTGCTGGGCTAGATGATCTTCCGAGGTCCCTTCCAACCCCTCAGATTCTGTGATTCTGTGATTTCTGTGGTAATTATTTCTAAAGTTTGTTATAGCAAACCACTCAGTTATTTTGTTGCTGGCTTCTGCTAATAATTTGCAGTCAGTTTTTTGAGAATAGACCCCCCAGAAATTCGTTGGCATCTGGCTCAATCAAAATGGAAGAAATCATAATAAGGAAACTGTCTTTCAGAAAGAGAGAGGACTGTGTTCTCCGAATGTAGATTTTTTTAATGACTTTGGATTTTGCAGATTGTAGTCATTATACAGCTATTTATGAGGAAGCATTATTGTTGCCTGTGTCAACAAAAAAAGCCTTGAGAACACTGTCTGTCACCTAGGATTAGTACTGCCACAAAATAAATGTTCTCTCAATATTTTTGTGGATATTTTAATAGAATTGTTAGAGAACCTGAACACTGCTATTACTGCAAATTAAAAATTATTTGATAGTGCTGCCTGTGAAAGGGTGTTGTTTTTACAGTTGTCAAAGACCTCAGACACTGATCATTTTGTTTAACAATAGATTATTTTCTTTTAGTACTTCTAGACAAATTGCAGGCGTTACCTTACGATTCTTTAAATGACTGTGTTATTTTAAAAGCACTAGTATGAGTGAATAAATAGTGGCCTAAAATAGGTATTGGTTTTGCATCTTTAAAAGCAAGGTATTGAGAACACCAATAATATGTTTACCTCAAAAATATTTATGTGTTCTATTCAATTCACACTGCAAATTTTAGAGCTTAGTGTATCTTTGGAGAGAGTTCCAACTGTGTATCATTTAGCCTCATGTAAACTTGTAGGTTAAGTGGTTTATTAGTCTTGTTCTGAATCAAAAATTAAAGGTATCCTTTGGGAATGCTTCTAAATATTTTTACTTTAATGATTGGAGCGTTTTAGCCTCTCTCTCTTTGTTAAAGTCAGCCTCAGAATTAGCTTTTTGTTGCTCCCCCCATCATTCCTTCTG
>NW_009954196.1:212533-214987 GCF_000747805.2 Chaetura pelagica | reverse complement strand
GAGAATCTCAGCTGAAAAAACCCACCACTGCCAAATCTGCTGCAGACTGTGGACAAAAGAGAATGCTCAATGAAACAGGAACACTTGAGCTTCTCATTCCTGCCATGTTGTGACCAGAAAACAATGGAGTTGCAGCAGACCTGCAGAGTATGTAAAAGAAACAGACCTTTCAGGAATATATGTTATCACACACTGACAGGAGTACTAAGCTCCCACATTTTCCTACCATATGAAATTCATCACTGTGTATAATTCCGTCTACATTACTGTGGTTCACTTCCTGCTGCAGCAATGATAAATGTCCTTTCACATTTAGGGATTTTGGGGTTACTCATCTTTCATTTCTGCTGTTATCAAATTTGTATTTCAAATATCTGTCTGCATCCTGCTCATTCCAGTGTGACATATGAGTCTACAGATAATACATGCACCCCATGCTTAAATACACCCATGCTAAGCCCGCAAAACTGAGTTCACAGTTCACTTTGGCTGATCTTTGTCCTTGACCACTGCACCCACAACAGTCACTTCACCATCTCTTCACTTGAGCTTCCTTTGCATTTGATCTAACTCAACAAACCCATTTCTTTTTCCTAACAAAACACTGGAAGTTTCCAAATAAATTTTGCTTCCCAGGGTAGACTTCAAAACAAACACCTGCACATACACATATATGTTTAAATATGTGCAATGGCCGTTTACTTCCACAGAGGCCCTGGGGGAAACCAAACCTGAGCTGTCAATAACATAATCCACTTGAAACTGCAGGTCACAGATAAGTCTGAATGGAATCTCACATATTCTTATCTATCTCCCTTGACTTAAAGTCAGGTGAGATGAGTCCAACTCAAGACTGTCCAAATGATCCATTCGCAATGAGGAGGCCAATGCATCAGACACTGCAAGACAAAACATGCAGGGTAAAGACAGTTTTCCAAGAACAATCCAAGACTGATCCAGAGATCAAACCTCAAAACTCAAATGCTGCTCAGATTTATGGCAGACTTAATTTAAGAAGAAACAGAATTAGCAAGGGTGGGAAGCAATGAAAAGGCGAAGACTGGAGAAGCAACTATGCACAATGGTGTAGTTGTGAATAAAAGTAGTTTTTGTTATTGCTAGGTCTGGTTTATGTATGATCTCTTCACTTATAAATAAAGTAACCACTCCTCATTTACCAATCAAGCTAGGTACCTTTGGCAAGGCATCTTCCTCAAGCATTGCAGTGAAAAGTAGATTTTGAAGAAGGATTTAGAAGGCAAACACAGCTTGGATGGATTAGAGATCCTTATGGAAGGATGGAAAATTAGTATTGCCATGGGAGGGAAAGGTCAACCTGATTTGCTTCACTGGTCTTCCTTCTGTCTAGCAGCCACGTAAGATCACCCTGTCACTGTGGAAGAATCTGCTCCAGTCATAAGTAAGATCGATTGTATTCCCTGTCCCCAGGAATCTCTAGTATGTAAGTCATACTTTCTTCCTCCACATGTTGACATGTCCCTCAAAGTAAATCTTGCCACCAAGATGAGTAAGTATGTTAATAGTAATATATAGTTATTGCTATTTCTCCATCCCAGCCTGTACACCAGCTCTTCAGTAAGTTTCATGACCTGTACATACACAATCACAATGCGTTCTCCATTGACCCTGATGCATTCCTTACAACATTTAGGATGGAGAAAGGGAGAAAAACAGGGAAGACACAGAAATATGTTGTCAGAGAAACTAGTCAGGTCCAAGAAAAATACCCCAAATAACTATTTTTCCTATTTTAACAGTTTCCTCTGGTTCAACTGAATTTTCTCCGTTTACTGGGTATTTTCTCTGCAGTTTTTAGGTTTTCACAATTCATTAACATATCATTCAACAAGTTAAGAGCTTTCAGGATTACATTTCCAACATTTGTTTCTCCTTGCTATGTTTCCACTCACTGAATTAAAAAACAATATTCCACTTTAAAGTTCAGATTTATGTTATAATTATGAAATCTCCCTTTCCTCTAAGTAACTTCAATTCCTAGATGTTTCCTCCCTATTTTATGCAATTCTAATCGATTATCCATTATGCCAATAATGTAATTAAAAAGACAAAAATCGGAGTTACTCCAGAGTGAGAAGCTGTCCTAGAGCTTTAAGTCACCCTTATTTGGGGTGCTGGAGAAGTCAATGATGTAATTAAGAAAGTCCTGCGGCCTTCATAAATATCCCGAGGTTATCCTCTCCATTCCTATGACTCCACCCTTTCCTTGCCACTCCAAGCCCTGTCCCTGCCAATACCTGCCACAGGGAAATGGGACCCTCACCGATGGCCTCTGCTGTGCTTCCAGTAATTTCTGCCAGCCAGATACAGGATAGTTTAAAATATTCTTTCCTTTTAATCTCATATAAAGGAGCAAAAGGGCTGAAACTCTCACCCTTCCACTCTTTGTTAAGAACAATGTGTTCAGATCTCTCC
>NW_009954196.1:199563-212490 GCF_000747805.2 Chaetura pelagica | reverse complement strand
TGCTCTTGCATTGCTGGGAAGTTTAACCACATTTAAGTCAAAGGCAAACAAATTTCTAATATGTCTTGTAGTGTCTGTCTTGGAAAGGAATTGCCATAAGATGTACTATTAAAGACTCCCAATAAGGGACTTCTGGAGATAATTTCTGTACAATTAGCGTGTAATTTTAAAGGGTTTTTTAAATTGTTAGGAAGAACCTCAGAATATATAGGGATCTGCATATACACATATGTATCTAATACCACTTAACTCTTCTAGTGCTCTTTACCCAAAAGGATTTATCTGGTAGGCTCTGAATCAGACCTAGTGAGCAGGGAAGTCTGCTGGCTCAGTAATAGTGACCAAAGTCAGGTATCATAATGCTTCAATTTCATTAGGAAACTATCTGTCCCCTGGTTGTGGCCGGTTATGACCCAGGAAAAAGTGGCTACATGACTTGATACAGCACTTGGATGATGCTCTCAGGCACATGGTGTGATTCTTGGGGTGCCCTACACAGGGACAGGAGTTGTACTTGAAGAGGCTGATGGGTCCCTTCCAACTCGGCATGTTCTATACAGTATAGAAAACATAAGCATATTACCGATCACATGCTGTTTTCATCTCAAAAGGACAGTTCTCTCAATTCTAGTTTTACAATGTTTGATTTGGCAGTAGGAAGGAGGAATGAGACTAGATTAATAATTTCCTATAAAAAACTATTTCTTATTAATTTCCTGTAAAAAACATCAACAATTTTAATGTGCACTTTCCCTCAGTCATACTCTCACTTCGATTAAATCTTTTTGTTTGATGTTTTCCTCCACTGACTATGACCACCTAAAACACTGAAGACACAGGTAGATCAAACAGATTATGGCATCATCCATGTATGCCCTAACAGCATTAACATACATCAGGGAAGGGAATGCATTACCTCTCCATTCAACCTAAGCTCATTTTTGTCCTCAATTCCCATACATGTATGTCAGACTAAGGACACAGAGGATCAGGTAACACTAGTTGCGTGCTTTGGGGTACCACTTAGACTAGCTGGAACAGACAATTAGACAGATAAAGCTTTTGGTTTACATGTTTGTGTGTTGGTAGGAAAGTACAGTGTATCAGCTGGTCTAACTTGGTCTCCCTGGTATCATTTTGGTGAGGGGGGAGAGTGAAAGCTGCAGTGTTTTACCTCAAGCTCTAGGTTGAGAACCATTCTTTGGCAGGGCAATAAAGCTCTTCCTGCAAAGCCCGGCTACATTTTCCATGTATAGAAGCTGTATTAGTGTTCAGTCATACTGCTCAAGAAGGAAATAATACATCTAGCTAATCCCACATATTCACTTTGCATTATTCCTCACTTCTCATTTATTATAAACTTTTCTCCCTCTGCAATAAATTGATCTTTTTCTTCTTTTCTTTTTTTTTTCCCCAAAATTTTCTGTTTTCTTGTTTCCAAACCTCTCACTAAGCTTGATTTGCTGCTTCTGCTGGGCCATCTAAACTAAGCCATATGTATTATACCTCAGGGTAGATCATTAATTCCTACCTCTTTGATTTAGCTGCAGTCTCAGCCAGATTCCTGCATCATTTTATCTCCGTCGATTTTTTTCTGCCAGTTTGAAATTCAGCTTTGGTTCTGCCTCCTTAAACATTAGAAGAAAGCAGATTTCTTTCACTTTGACCTCATTTTCTCACCTGACAACACTTCACATTTTTACCGATGTCTCCCCAAATCATGTTTTTTCCATTTAGTACTGAGGATTTTGTTTCCCTGTTTCAGCAAAAGCGGATTTTTGTGTTCCTATCATGTTCAGAGTCACCCTCTGCGTCTGCCTGTGCAATTCTGAGTTCAGTGCCAAAACAATTCAGGAATTTGTATTAGAGCTAGAAAGCCTTTCTTCTATCTTGATAGCTTAGCTGTATTTGCTGTCACAGTATTAATATGGGCCAGTTGATTCTGCATTCCTCAGTACATTTCTGTGTTCTCCCCTGTGCTCTGGATCACTCTTGGCCACTGGTTTCTAACCAAACACGTTCACATGCGATGATTCATTCATCAAATAGCTGATAAAATTATGTTATTATTCAAAAATTCAGATCTCTAACTACTAGGTTAAACCTACGGTTCAATCATTTTCATATTTAATCCCTTACTAACTTCCTTCAAATTCTACTTAGTTAATTCAAGTTCACATCTGTAAACTCCTCAGAGTCACATCCAATACTACACAACATCAGCAGTCATTTCAGCAAACTTAGGGTAATGTATATTTCTTTTATCAAATACTGCCACCAAAGCTTAATTGCTATTCCTCTTCAGGAATAAATACACTAATGTATTTACATGAGCTGAGCAAGCAACGGTGCAATCTTCTACCATCTTTAACTGTGTAATGTGCATCACTTCATTCTGAGAAGCCACCTTCGCAGGTTGGTCCTTTAGTTCCAGTACCCACTTAGTACTTCTGATCTCCTCCATCTCCACAACCACCACCTATTTTTAACATGAACATACAGATCAGAATAATCTTCTCCAGTTAATAGTGATGACTGTGTTACAGGAAGATTTTTCAAAGAGTTTCCCTGCTGAGCATGGCTTTAGTGCAGAGCCAAACCAGACCGTGATGGGGCCAGAGTGGATAAAACCAAAAGCATTCTGTAGAATAGCAAAGGTCTCAACTTGCCATGTGGTCTAACCAAACCCAAAGAGGAGCAGTTTAAAAGCTTAATGATAGGATCTTTAGGGATAAAGATACAGGAAAATGAAATGCCATTTAGTTGTTTTGATTGGGCAAGATGGTATATGCCAGAGCAGGCAAAAGGCAGGTTATCATGGATGTCATTCCCAGCACAGAGCAAGCTGGAGTTAATAGTTGGTAGTTCTGACAGATGGAGTGACACCATGCTCCAGCCTGTAGGAAACTTCTCCTATCCCTTCCTGTCCCCGACACTTCCTCCTCAGTGTGCTCTGTCAAGCTGTGCTCATCAGCACTTGGCCTCAGCCAAACAGGCATTCTGGCTCATGGGAGAACGTTCCCTGTATTATCTTGGGCTTTGCATTAGTGTAATGCACTAAGAGCTTTTATTTTATTTATTTTGGCTGGATAGTGGGTCTGGATTAACAGTGCATAATACTGCTTTCCTCCCAGGCTGTCGTGTGATCTCTTGCTTTACAATCCAGCTACTGGCTGGAATTTCCCAAAGGCCTTGCACACCCTGCAGATGGAACTAGATTTTCAGAAGATTTCTGCTCCCTTGTAAGCACCTAAATAAATGTGGAGATGTTTTAGGAGCCCTGCATGAGTGCATGTGGACTGGCACTATGAGATTGACTCTTGAAAACTGAGCCCTGTGAAGTCAGGAGTGAGCTATTTACTGTTTGTGTTGCTTTTTCAGATGAGACTTAAAATCACTCCCAGTAGTTTTGGTCACTAAAGATCATAAAGAGCTATGTGCCACATAAATAATTACATCTCTGCCTGCCCCTCTCCATCTGCAACTCTCTGTAGAGAAGATACTTATTTCCTAGCAGAGACTGGTCTGCTCATCTGTGACGCTGAATCCCTACAGTTCATAAAGGGCTCACCAGAGGCAGGGGGGAAGACTGGATCCAAAATACAGCTGGCACAGGTGCCTAAAGTGGTGGCTTCATTTCTACAAATGATGCTTTACTTTGGGATCCATGCCAGTGAAGGGTGCTGGGTTTGGATATTATTATTTATGCCATTATGGCAGTCATATTGTTCAAATGGATTAAAATAAATTAGTTTTTCTGAGACTTGAACCAATTCTTGAATTACTACATGGCGTATTAAGTAGTCTGCATTCAAACTTTTTACTGTATTGCCTGGTTTATAGTTTGGTAGGAATGCCACATTAATTTTACATTTAATAGTGAAATTTCATTGCTTCTAAATCTTTTCACTCTCTTTCATTTCTTGTAGCCATTTCTAAGCCATGTTTTTATCTCCCAAGATGATACGTTCAAAGAGCATTGGCAAAGCTTGTATGAAGAACCTGTATGAAAAATAAGATGTTGAGTAGCACTTCCTACATGTGTGAGAGAAACAGCAGAGTGTTTTAGAGGCCAATTAATTATGGAATAATTCCTGCAAACTGTGGCAGTAATTAATGAGTGAGTAACATGCAGTATTTAGAAGTGAACAGCAGTTAGCAAACACTACGCATTGTTTTGTGACTGTAATACATGAAACAGTCCTGTACCCATTTATTGATCACGGGTATTAACAGATTCCCCTAGTTAATGATGTAACTTGTGCTTATATCATCTAGTTCTAATCTGAAATGTGACTATGTAAACAAAAATAAATAGCATTTTCTTTCTTGCATGAATTCACAGGAAAGAGAAGCAAGTTCCCGTAAGAGTTATCTTGGGTTGAGAAACCAGTTGGGATTAATTCAGGTAAAACAGTTGCAGGGCTACAATGGCCCAGAGAAATTAAGACCTTACTGCATCACCAGAAGAATGCATGAAGGGCTCAGGTGGCTTTTCTTTTTACCTGTTCCCCAGGGGGTAAGCAAGACTGCACCCTTTCTCTAGCCTTCTGATAAACAGAAGATAAACAGATAAACTGTTTCACTTATGTGAAACAGTTCATACACAGACCTGAGAACAGGATCACTGCAACCTGTTCCCTTGTATATGTATCGGGAGGAAGGTCTCCCGGGCTTCTGCACATGCTTCTGCTCTGGCACAGAATAAACTTTTTCAATTTGTGCATTATTGAGGACATTTTCTGCTAGCCTGTTTAATCAGCCCCACCAGACAAAATCTACAAGATCACTGACCTGCAAGATGTGTTTTAGTACAGCTCCATCAGCTCCTTTTTGGTTTAGAGCATCAGGGAAGACCTTCAGGGAAGGGACTGTTTCTTCCACTATGTTTGTCCAGCACTTGGACAGGAGGCAGCCAATATGAACTGGCAAGTCTATGAAATATTTTACTTCATCTTAAAAAAAAAAAAAAAAAGAGAATTATGAGATTAAAGAAAAGAACAGACACTTCACCATCAAAGTCCAGCCAAATTTGGAGAAATGAAGAAGGAAAAGTAGCATTCTGTCCTGGTTTGAGCCAGGATAAAGCCACTTTTCCTTTTACTGATTTTTTTTTTTCCTCTGGAAGCTCTCTTTTAAGACTGAGTATTCCAGCTAGTGACCTGATAATGCTGGAAGGAGGCTGAATTAGACAGCAAAATTGGCCAGAGATATTCTATCCCATATATCTACGCAAGCTCAGAGGAAGGTCAGAGATCACAGAAGAAACCTCCTTCCTGCTCTTTTTCCCTTCTCTTCCATCCATGGCTGGCGTCCGGGGAGGACTCCGTCCATCCATCACCACCAACCCCCAGGCTCAAGCTCTCTCGACCCTCATCACTCTGTGCTCTCTCTGGCAGCTCCAGGACTTTTTGGGACTGTTCACAGCTCAGGAGATGCTGTGGGAGTTGCTGGGGGTGGGGGGAGGCAATAGGGGTTTGCACATATTTGTATATAATTGTACATATTTTCTTTCATCATTAGTGTTTAATTAAAGATGTCTAGCTTAGTTTTCAATCCAGAGATTCTCTCTGTCATTCTCTCTCCCCTTCCCTACCTGGGTGGGAGGGGGAGGGGATCAAGAGCATTGTTGTTGCTGGTTTAATTGCCGATTCTGAGTCAAACTATGACACATTTTAACTTCTAAATGGAAGAAAGTTGACTGTTTACATCACTAGCAACATGTACAGGAAATGCAGAGAATGTTTTTATATAGAGTGTCACTATGCTTTAAAACTCAAGCTTGTTTTAACATTGCCCTTTTAAAGATCACAAAGAGAATCAGCTTATTGAAATACACTAAGACCAGTGATTTTCCATTAACTACTTCCAATAGGATAAAAAAAGTAACTGAGAAAAGGAAATCTCCTGTAAGGAAACTTAAGCCTGCTGCCCAGGGTGTGTGTCTGTTCACTGGAGAATGTTTAGGTATGTTGAAAAATACTGCTAGGACAGTAGGCTATTCACCTGAGAAAGGTATGCAGAGATCTTTAAATTCACTAAATACTCTTAATGCTTACTTTTTTAAGTCCTAAAGTACTTAGAAAGATAATGAGCAAAACTTTTGGGTCCTTACTTCTGTGATTAGATACCCCATTTTTCAAATTAAGAGCATCCAGAATTTCCTAGCAGTAGTGGGGACTTCAGCTTATCTGATTGCTCTGGGGTATGTAATATCTTCCTCTTAACTGTCTTGTGTAACATGTCCTGAGTTTGCTGCCCTTTCAAGAATAAAACCTTACCATAAAAGTAACACTTGAATGACTAATTCTTGAAGACGATGCTCAAGACACAGCAGGCTTCCAAGCAACAAACTCTCTTCTCAAGGGCACCTGTTTTGGTCTTGCATGATGGCTACAGCCTTGTGACCTTAGAACTGGACAGACAGCACTTGGCACCTGACTATACATGGGAAAGGGCCCAATTTTTAGATATGAAGGAACAGCAACCATTCCACTGAAGTCAAATATGGGGTGCTTGCCACTCTGGGTGGGTATTTTTATGTTATTTTACTGTGAGGGTGGTGAGACACTGGATGCCCCATCCTTGGAAGTGTTACAGGCCAGGTTGGATGGGGCTCTGAGCAACCTGGTCTAGTGGGAGGTGTCCCTGCCCATGCAGGGGGGGATGGAACTAGATGACCTTTAAGGTCCCTTCCCACCCAAACCATACTGTGTGTCTGAATCTAGTTAGCTGGACTTTTAAAGATATGCTAATCAAATGTGTGTGTGGACCATTCAAAGAGAAAGTATGTGATTCCTGCAATATTGTCAAAATACTTGCAAGAAGACCACTAATGAATTGAAGCTCCCATGTGTGTGCTTTTTTTTCCTGAGGCATATTAACAGTCTTGACAGGACGTGTCAATTTGAACCACAGAGAAGGCTTTATCTTTCCTCACAACTCCTTCTTAACTTAAAAAGCAAAGTATCAAATATGAATTATTGACAGGTTGAGATTGATCTGTCACAAGGGCATTAAGAATGCATTGCTTATTTCTGAAAAAAACAAACAAAAAACCAACCAAGCAAACAAACAAAACCCAAGAAAAAAAAACAACCAAACAACAAAAACGGAACAGGCTGCTTTTACAGATGACTAAGCTGCTTTTGTTTTGCCAAAAGGAGAAGAAAAAAGACAAATGCTGAATGTACAAAACCCGCCATGAGACTGCATTTCTCTTTTCTCACTTTCTTATGGGAAGGACAGTGTTAAGCTGCCATCCACTAAAAGCAACGATTTTATGCTGAGGTCTCCAAGTCAGTGAATTTACATTTCGTAAGAACACCCTGAGGGGCTTTCAGCTACTTTGCTTAAAAGGTAGACACATTTACAGCAACGAATGCAGAGCTCCATGTGCTAACATGGCCACATAGCTGCAGATTCACTTTCTGGCACATGTGTGCTAGGGGTGACTTAGTTCTAAGCAGGTAATGCATCAGGACACTTTTATGTGCTGGCTGGGAATACAGTTCAGTAAAGAATGTGACTGTAATTACCAGTAACGAGGGTATAAATTTCTGATCCCTGCTTTGTTGGTGAATTTTGCTAGTGTTTCTAAGCATTTACATTTTACAATTGCTTTATTTATAGCCTGAAATGTGGTACACTAGTTTTTCATGCATGTGAAATGCTTTTTATTGCATGTGGTAGGAAACTAATGCCTTCATAAACCAGCCTTTCATAAAAATATTACAATCAATTTAGTTTAAAATATGTTGATGATATAATAATAGATTATTGGAGATTTTTAGTTGGAACACATTCATCCTGTAGATCATTTTCTGATTGTGACTAAATAAAAAACATACCATTGTGTAGAAATTAATACAGTTGTTACAGAATAATTATTTGTACACAACAGAAAATACATCTTTCCTGTGTTGTCCCCCCCACCCCTCGAATTGGGTAATATCTCTATGGGGAGTTACAACAGGAAATCTAGCATATTAGTTCACCTGTAGATTGTCACCCAGCATGTAAGACAGCAGTTTTCCATTTCCATCCCAAAGCAACTTGCCTGTGCAAATAGTTGCATCCATTTCATCACATGGGTAGAGCGAACAGGTGCTGGGGAGAGGCTGTCATTCAGAGTGGAACATTTGGTAAGATGTCTTTCTTTGATGGTTGAGATTTCCAAGACTTGACACTTGGAAGGTCTGCATGTTGCTAGGCATAGATACCTGGACACAGAATAGGTAATCTCCTATAAGTAGTGTAATTTTGAACTAATGCCTGATGTTCAGATACCTGGACACAGAATAGGTAATCTCCTACAAGTAGTGTAATTTTGAACTAATGCCTCTGCACATGGAAAAGTATCTGGGACAAAACTTGTCATAATTTTTTGTTTTTTTTCAGCACCTACCATATTTGGATCACAGGCCAGGACTAGGCTGTCCAGTCACTGCAGTAATAATGCATTCCAAAGCTGCTATCTTCTGCAGGTAGAACAATGTCTGTCTTCAATAATATTTTATATCCTTCAATGAATAGCTGGAGTTGACCAAAGTGAATGCTTTAGGGGGTCATTTTGCCTCACTAGTGAGCTCCTAAATCAAATTAGCAAATGAATATGTACCTTTGGTGTTGACTTGGCTTTCCTCAATAACAAACAAGACCCTTTTTTGGCTCTTGTTTTCTGAGCCAAAAGAGAAAATTTCCAGGCCTTATTTTGGTTTTAGCTCTTGACTTCTGTAGTTGCACTAGTTGCGCTAGAATTATACAAATATCTGGGATAGCAGAGTTTGCCTTTTCATACTTTTATTTGAAAACAACTTGAGTGGAAATCTAAAGGCAGATTTTTTATTCTCTGTTTTAGTGGTTTATCATGAAGATGTCAGTGATATCTGACTCTCTTGAAAATACTTCCTGCAGGATAGGCTGTGGTTGGACATAAAGGGTCCTTAGGGAGGAAGCAGAGGAAAAAGCAGAGATCATAGCTCCTTTATGAGCTGTTTGTGGAGCAACCTCTTACAGCAGCATGGCCCAAGAAAAGTTTGCTTGTCTTCCCACCTGCTTTAAATAACAAATAGTATGAAATGCGGCAAAGAGGAAACAGACCACAGTCCTGCTCCCCTCCACTTTGATACATAAAGGAGTGAGAGTACAAGAGGGTGCTCTAGACCTGTAAATGTGGGTTAAAGCACAACTATGCATTGTTAATTACAACATTATTTTTATAGCATGCTACACAACTCAAACATAGCAGAAGCCAGAACCTGGCATTGACTTCAACCCTCTCCTTCCTGTCTTCAAAATGAAGCTAACTTTTGGCTTATACTACAGACACGACAATAGCTGCTACTCTTCACAGAAGAATCTGCACCATCTTCAAACTGTGGGAAAAGCACATAAGCACAAATGAAGATATTCCTTGGTAAGCAAGATTTTCTCCTCTGCTCACTCACACACATAAAACCTTCCCCCTGACTGCTAGTAAGGTCTGCATTTAAACCATGCATGACTGGATCTAGGCTCTGCTGGACTACAGCCTGATTCATTTTGGTTCTACCTGATGGACAATGCACTTGAGAAGCAATGTCAGGAACGAAACAACTTAATTTCAGAGCAATTAGAGAATAAGTCCAGTTTCAGAGCTGACTTTCATGCAGGTGCCAAATGGTAATGTTTTTAACAGTGAAAAAGTTAAGAGGGACATTTGGACATATCCACCACTGAACTGCTAATAGCCAGGAGGCTAAGCTGAGTTTATATTAATTGTTCTGCCTTTATCCCTACTGGGACTATGGCTTCTGTCCCCCGTGATGGATACTAGGAATCTAACCACTGGTCTGCAGAGTAACTCTTGGGACCAGAGAATGGTGAACCATTAACACAACCAAACACCTCTGACAAGGCTGAGAGAAAGTGGGAGAAGCAGGGAAGTAAGCAAATGAGCTCTGCTTTCAGGCTGGACAGTATATGGGGTCACCAGTGCCCTAGGTGCTCACACTATTTCACATATAGTCATTGTTTCTTCTCTTACTTTCCTAAAAACTCCAGCCTAGTCCTAAGAAGTTTTCTCTGAGAAATTTTCATTTAAACCACCACATACCTAGAGGAAACATTTTGTATTTTTGTAAAATGCTGTATTTTGACAGAAGAAGGTTTTCTGGAAGGTTTTTTTTCAAACAATTGTCATGACAAGCTCTAATGGGTGCTAGGGGTGTTTTTGACAATCTAGATAATAGAGAAACATCAGCTCAAAAAACAACACCAAATCTTAGTGCCTGATTCTGGTAGAAGTCATTGCTCATACTGGCACCATGACCTCCTGCCTCAGCACAACACCTCAGACCATGACTCTGTAACTCTTACCATGTAATAACAGAGAGTTTGGCTTAAAGCACACCGCCCTTCTCAGCCATCACAGTACCTTTAAAAGCCAAAATGTCATCCTCAAAACACTTCACTCAAGATAGAAGGTAAAAATGATATAAAGAACAGAGAGCTAAAGGTTTTGACCACACAGACTACTCCAAGATACCACAACCTACCTATGGGTAATACATTTCTGTGGTACCAGCAGCTGTGTTCCCCAAAACCTAAGTCACAAATCTGAGGAAGTTTAGAAGGGACAACCTTTTATGCAGTAAAGAACTTTTGAATGTAATACTGGAAACAGAAATCCTTTGTTTTCCTCAGGTCTCAAGACAGTGGCTTTTCAACCGTATGTTCAGTCAGGGTGCAGCAGAAATTTGAAAGGAGAGAAGAAAGGCTTTGTTTTTACACAGCCCTAAAGCTGGTTCTCCCTCCTCTTCCTCCGCCTGAACTTCTGACAGACTTCTAGGCTCCATAACATTAGCAACCTTCATTAAACTTGGATTCACTGCAATTTTATAGGCAGGCACCTACCTTTAGAAAAATCTACTGTGTGCAACTTCACTTCAGTGGATGTGACCTTCTTAAAAAGTCAGATTATTGTCTTATGCTTAATTTCCATGTGGTTTACAGCAGCAGAAGTGCGATCAAAGTGTAATTTGCAATAATCTGAGCAATTTTTAAAGGGGCAGAAACAGCCATATATAAGCTTCCCTGGATTTCAAGTTGACTTTAGATTAGCTTTTTGTGCAGGTATTCCAGGTGTCGCCATTAGTTAGATATTCTGATTCTTGCTTTCTAATTATATAGTCCAGAATTACTATCACCTTCCATTTAATTTTTGACATGACATGATCTATTTGTAGATATATTTTGGGTACTCCAGGAACTAGAGCTCCAGCAAGGTATGATCCGACACAAATTGCGTGTTGCAAATTATATGTTCAGGTCTCAGGAGCACAGTTTCATTTGTCAGCTTCCCAGGGGGGCTGCAAAGTGTAACAGCAACAGTCACTCACCTGCTTGGTGAGAAAAAGGTATGGAAGCAGCTGGGTCTCTTCTGCAACCAAACAGGGGTGGAAGCCCACAGTTTGATGAGCTGCCTGCTGCTGGGAAAGGGTAACACGGGAGACACCTTGAGAAGGCCCTTTAGCTGGGGAAAAAAAAAAAGAAAAAAAGGAAAAAAAGCCAATTCTTCCATCTTCAGTAGTGAGCTGAGTAGTAGAAGACAACCAGGACCCTCATGAGTCTTTCTGGCTGCAGTTGCGGCAGGAGAAGGGGCAGGCAGTGCTGTGGAAACCTTGTCTACCCAGGGCGCCAGGGTGAGTCAGCCATACAGAGAAGACCTGCAATGTCACGTCTACACAAACAACAAAGTACTTCCCTCCTCGGGCATCCTGACTAAACACAATATGCTCACATCTCAGGGAATTTTGCTTGTTATTCTGGTATCTAAATAGTATAAGTTCTTGAGGCAAAATGCTGCTATTGCTTACACAGGCCCCTAGCCACCTTCATAGAGCCAAACTACCAATGAAGCAGCATGTCTTCCCATGTGGTAAAGAAACAGCAAGTGCTGCACAAAAGTACAGCCCTGTAATGCTTGCACTTAACATAAATACCAAAATTTAGTACCCTATAGGCACTAAAAAACACCACCACTGGGTGACAGAAAGATTTATTCACAGACAGCAAAATTAAAAACAACTGAAATAAAAATTTACATTATTTCTTTTTCATAATAAGTTGGGAGCAATTAATCTCCTGAGATATACCAACATATTTAAATTTCTAATGCTGTTTAGTGGTATTGTCACTCTAGAGCATGGCTAAGAGCATCAGCAATTTTTTTCCTCAAGTGATATCACATTTTATATTATTTACAGCTTTGCTGTCTGAAAAAGTTCAGCTGGGAAAACAACTGTGTACAGTAGTACAACACCTCATTTCTATTTTTAAATAAAATTGGAACAATTTTTAATTTGAGAAAGCCTTGGCTAGAGATAAGCATGCTTTGTGCATAATGTATCAGTGATGTATTTCTTGTTTTCTCTCCCTTTTTCACTTCTAGAGCCCTCTAATAGAGCAAGCCCTTCCTAACTAATTATTCTAAACCTCTTAAAGACATACTATGAGACTACTGTTTACCAGGACTCAAAACAGACCAAAGGACGGCTCTATACAGGTGAATGTTTAGATGCCTGACTCCACAGGTTTCAAGATTGTCTTTAAGGATGCTATTTAAAAGTGACAGCTGTTTTGCAAGAGCACAGATGACTCCCTGTCCATCTATCCTGTTCTGCTTTGCTGCAAACGATGTTCAGGTGCCTGAGCACTGGGTGTCCTGAGCAGAGCTGCACTAAGGAGCAAGGCTGCAGAAAGATTCTGGCTCAAACCTCACTGGCTTGTCTTGCTGCTGTGGTTTGGTTGTCAGTGCCAAATGAGGGGGTACTGGTTTACTTCAGAGTCTTTTATCTGATAGTCAAATACTTTAAAAAAAAAAAGAAGAAAAAAAAAAGAGCTGGCTTTCAGTCTCAGGTTGAGCTCAAACTTTTAAACATGCTA
>NW_009954196.1:185276-199410 GCF_000747805.2 Chaetura pelagica | reverse complement strand
GTTCAGCAGCAAAGCTGGGAAGTGGAAGAAGAGGAGGGTAAGAGGACAAGCTCTGTGGGCCACTCTCTGCATACTGTCTGGATCTTCACTGAATCTAACCCAGGCTCTCCCCAGAGTTAACCTCCATATCTAAATGGTTGCTTAAGAGAAGCAAGCAGGAACAACACAGAGTCTTAGTCATGTTTCCAAAAGAAAATCCAGCCCACCTTGAAAAATGAAGCCTGAAATAAACCAGGTTGTAGCAGAGTGCTATGGATTATACATACACTGGAGATGTACTGAAAGAAATGTATGCAGCTTGACCAGGAAGGAGGTAGGAAGTATAGCATACATGCAACAAAACATGTAAAAGACCATGGCAGTGATAGCAGGAGAGTTTAATTATCTAGACCTCAGAGTGGATTACATTAAGCGGAGGAAGCAAAGCTTGATCTGGTACGGGATTGCTTTCTAATTTAATGTGTACATCAACCAGCAAGGAAGGGAAGAATGCCAGATGTGGTATTAAGCAACAAAGAGAATATGACATTAAGGTGTGTGTATATATATAAAACCACGATAGAAGGAGCAGTGACTGCTAAGCTGAAACAGAAACAGCTCCTGCAGTGACATTCTCTACTCCAGCTACAAGGTGTGCATACCCTCCAACACAGAGTGCATAGTGATGGTCCTTCAAACAGGCTAGGAGACCTTTCAGATAAACTACAGTAGTTTTACCTCACCTCTACCCTCTCTTGATGTGCTTAATGATCTGCAAAAGCAGGTGAGCAACGCCTGCAGGCCTGGGGGCCTGTTTATGTTTTAGCTGCCTCTGGAAGGTGCTTTCCGGGTCACAGAGCTGTCAGGAGTCACCTTGCTTGCGCACAACAGAAACATTCCTCCCAAGGCAACTCGCTCCACGCCCTCCCTGTACACAGAGAACCTCGCAGCAGGTCTTTGCAGTGCAACACCTTCACATAGAAGGAAAAGTTCATCAGATGGGGACTCAAGCTCATAATGGCAGCAGGATGGAGCAAGAGGCAGTAAATCAAACACAGCCATGTAATCAAACACAAAAATGTATGGAGGTGCTGCAAAATCTCTAGCATAGACATACAGCAGTAATAGCCTTCTAGGAAAAAAAACCAAAACAAAACAACAAAAAACCACAACAGGATTTATTTCAGAACAAGGTCAGATTTATTTTTTTTTTCCAGGGGAAATCTAAGCTTTCCTCCAAAAGGTGTTCTGGCAAGCTTCAGGTTTCTCTGTGAATGCCCTACAAAACACTGTTTAGAGCTCTTAACACCAGGCAGCATCGCTGCTATGCTGTGCTAAAAAGCCTCAGGTAATTTATGAGCTATTTCATGTACAAGGCCAGATTCTGGTCTCATGCCACATACTGTAAAACTAGAGCCACTTACACTTCAATATATCCAGTTCCAGATAAGTTCACCACTCAGGCTCATACCATGGTTTCAGTTTCCTCTATTGCATTATTATTATATTACTTAGCAGGTCTGCCGATGGCATTGCCTTTGAAACAGAGCAATTATAAACACTGGCAGGAAATGCTGGGGGAGAAAATGCTTTTAAAAAAATGACAAGGATGTGAGGAAATTCAATGGAGATCTTTCACTCGATATATGAAAGGCAGAGGACCAGGGAAGGAATCACTGGGGCCATGAAAGGGAATGAGTGAGAAGTCAGTGACAGATGAGACTGATGCTGCATTGAGACTGAATTAATACCCTTTGCCTGAGTATTTACAGAAGAAGCTGAAGGTCACATCCTGGAAACAAGGATCCATTTTCTTGAGGGGGAAAAAAATTAAATGTTAAAAGGCTTTATGATCCAACCTGGACAGGCAGTTAGTTAATTAGAACTATTAAAAGTTGTCAGGAGCCGAGACTTAGATTAACTGCATCTCTGAAGTTGGAAGGAAATAGAAAGGGAAATTGGCAAACCTTTAGTACTACTGGTTGATAGCTTCCTGAGGAAGGTTATATCTGGAGATGCCTAGAAGGTAGCTACTTTTCAAAAATAATAATATAATAAATATATTTTAAAACCCACCAAACTTTTTTTTGTTCTTTTTTAAATCCAGGGAGGATTTAGGAATCCACTCACTAGTAATCTCAACTGCAGCCACAGAACTGTTATTGGAAACATTAATACAGGATGGGGTTATGCAACACCTAGAAACAGTCAGCCTGGGGAAGGAGAGGCAGCTGGATTCATGTCATGGCTGTCAAATGTGCTTTAAGTTCTTTCAGTGCTTTCCTCAGTGGAGAGGCAAAAGTGAAGAGACATGCATAATTTGTCCAGATGGAGGAGATTCATTTGGTGTCGCACCCCACAAAGAGATTTATCTGTGGAATCAGTAAAGCACGATATAGAAAGTGCAATAGCAAGTGGATTCAAAATTAGCTGTAGGACAAGAAGCAGGGTGTCAGCAAAATGGCCTGTTCGGGGTGACTAGAGGGACAGGAACAAGGCAGTACTCCCAAATTTCAGCACCATATCCACTTTCATTCAACTTTTATATAGATGGCCTACAGGGAATGTAATTTTTTAAGTGGAATTTTTTGCTGATAGCACGTAAGTGTAAAATGGTGCACAGAGCAAGCAAATTTAAAATTATTTGAATAAATTAGGCTTATGGACAGATAAAGGGCACATCCAGTTCAGTGCAGCAAAGACATAATCACTGCAAGGCGTCAAATACTACCACAGGCAGGAAAATGGGAGGAGAAGAGAGAATACTGACCAGTGAAAAGGATGTAAGGTAATTACTGATAAAATACTAAATTAATACTTAGAATAACCAGAAAAAAACAAAGGCAAACTCTTCATGCTCAAAGAGACAAACAAATTCATCATACTACATGCTGAGTTGTCTCCTCAGTAAAGCTGAATTGAAACACCTTTTCTATCATTCTAAAAATACTGAGATAAAAATCTAAGTGTTTAAAGAAGCCACATTGTCTCAAAAAAAGATACAACATGATAGACTTTAAAAATATATTCTCCCCTCCTCCCAGCAAACAAATTACTTTCTTGCACTTTGAATGTTAATTTTGGGTCTATCTCTGTAAAAAAAACCAACAAACAAAACACAACCAAGCACAAATAAATCAAAAGGTAGTTATTACCGGTGAAAACAGCCTTTTTACTGCAAAGGTTATGACATTAACCCAGGGAAAAATTCATGAATATTCACAATCACCATTTGTCATTAAGAATCATAAAATGCAAAATGTTGAGTAGGGCTTTAGAAAACTCCTCCAGCCTACTAAATTCCCTCTACACTACTTGCTATTATGTTAGCATATACGTCACCTTTTTTTTTTGGCAGTGCATTTTATAAACCAAATTCTTGCAAGTTTTCCTTATCCAGCTCTATGAGGAAAAGGGAACAAAGATATGAATCACAAAGACCTGCAGAAACCTGTTAAAATATGAGTGACTAAATTCAGCCCAGGACCTCTTTCAGGTCTTTGTAACCAGAGACAGAAATTCCCCCAAAGAAATACAAATATTAAAAGAGGACAAAGATATTGGATTTGCTCCTAAATATCTCAGAAACTATCTAGTTTTCACATTTGCACCTGTCGGATTTGTTCGAGCCACCAGGTGCTACACAGTGTGTGCGCAAACACAGCAGATACTGTTTTGCAAGGGAATAAAAAGTCTGGAAACCTGACTGGGGAAAAAAAAAAAAATAGGAGGCAGATGTTTACCAACCAGAAGCAGCCACAGGCAGGTAGAAGGGCTGAATAAAAAGATGAAGCTATGTAAGGCATTTCAACTACAGTTTCAACAGGCAAATGGTTTTGCCAATATTCTGCAAAGCAAAGAAACGACACAGGCATGGAACATAAAAAGGGGGGGGGGGAGTATTTACTAAGTGTGAGTAAATTCTGCAGATGAAGGCTTTAACACTGGAGGGAAGGGATGAAAAGCCACAACAACAAATCGAGAGCCACGGTTAAAGCAGAAACCATATGCATTCAGTAAGCAAAGTGGTCTCCCACGTGGAACGCTGCAGACATCCATGTGTAGATACATGCACAAGGAGACACAAAAGTTTCTGAAACGTTTAGGAAAGCTCAACTGTTTATCTGCATACCCATTCACCCTCACACTATGAAAACCAGTGTGCCAGTGTAGGCCTGGCTGTCAATCAGCAAGGAGAATAGCTGTCCCCAGCGATGAAACATCCCAGGCCATTTGCATGTTTACTGCGCTTAGTGGTTAACACACTGACAGGGTGGCAGGGCCAGGATAATCCACAGAAAGAGTGCAGCTACACAGCAAAAGAAATGGGGAAAGGTTCCCAGGCCTTCAGATGGCAGGGCAGGAAAGGGGAAGCGCATTCCCATCTGTCCCCACATTTTAGAAATAAGGTAAAGCCCAGAGCAGGGAGTTCAAATCCTGGAAATCTGAGCTGTGACACTGGAGTTGAGAAGGGCTGGCTGGGCTCAGCCCCTCCAGAAACCACAGCAGCCACAGGTTTGTTTAGCAGAGGGAGGGGGTAGCTCTCTGCTGTGGAGCTCTGGAGAGCTGCCAGAGCTTTTAGAGGCTTCTGGCTTCGGGCTGCTCTCTAACCCCAGTCAATAAAGGCTATCCTGATGATATGCTATAACATCTGTCCTCAGCTGCTGCACAGGCTCAGGACCACTGAGTGTTTTTGCAATCCTAGTTTCATGCTACCTAGTCCCACCACTCCCATTCCCTGCCCTGATCCCTGGGTACCTGGGCTGTCCTTGGGATGTACATTTCTAAAATGCCTGAATAGCCCTTTTTCCCCTGAGAAAGTGAGCAGTGCAATTAGATGTCAAATTCTCACCCGACGTCCACATATTGCTGATGATAGAGCTCATCTCCGGTAGCTAGTGTTCCTGTTGCATTCACATCTTCCCTCTGGCCTATTAATATATACAGGCACTTGTGCTCATTGGCATGGTGACTGTGCTTATGTCAGTCATGCTTCTTTGTATTCTCCCTGCTTAGCCACTTGCTGTTGTGCAAAGGATGTGTGCATCAGGCTTAACACCTGCTAGACACCTCTGAGCTCTCTGTGCCTTTCCTCTCTTTCCAAGCACTCTGTCCTCATACCAAGTATTTTGTATTCTTTTTCCAGTCTCATTCTCATTTCTATTACTTTTCTCACTCTTATTTTCCAGCTATCTGGCTTTCTTGATATTTCTGCCTTTGTTATATTTGCTGTATGACTCAGGTTTTGTTACATTTGAATTGCAGCCATTCAGAGGCATATTAATGGACAAAAAATTAAAAATAAATTAAAAAAAATCTCAGCTTCTCTTCACTTTTGCCTACCTCCCCTGACTCCCCACAAAAACAATCAAACAAACAAAAGCTAGCATTCTGCAAGAGCAAAAAGTGAAAGACAAGCAAACTGAAATTGTTGTCTGGCCTGTCTGACTCATCAACACGATGAATCCTGAAAGCACTTACACACAACAGCAACCGGACTCATAACTACACCATCACCTTATGCTGATGAGGGTCCTCACTGCCACCACATAGGCAACAGCACCCTGCCCCCTCCAAGGTCTTTGTTCCCACTTGTCCTCTCTCGCTGGGAGCAGCAGTCATGCAACAGCACAAATAAACCCAAATCCTGATCCAAAACCTGATCCCACTTAAAATCAAACCTGATGGAAAGGAACACCTATTTTCAGCCATATCCAATTCTTACCGTGATCTAGACCTGACTACAAATGTACCATCCTCAGTCTTGGATAACAGGTATTCACTGTGTCAGTAAAAGGATTTTGGCAAAGCCCTGACAAAGCTTAAATGCTCTGCAGAGACATCCAGGATTTTGGCAGTGTTTAAACTGGGAAGGTTTCTGGGATTCAGGGCAGATCCTTGGGTTATTTAGAGGAAGACTCTAATTGAAAACCTAGGCCTTGATGTGTAAAGCAGATGTTTTGGCATTAAATAACATCAGGAAAACACTACAGTAGGAAATAAAAATACATTTCAAACCCTTACCATTTATTTTGTACCCTCAATTATCTGTTCCCTTTTTCCTGAATTAATTCAGGTCCTGAAAGGCACAGTGCTACTGATATGGTTTATACAGTATATATTATTATAATATTTATTCCTATTAATGTTTAAACATCTTAAACATCTCAAAGCAGAATATGCTCTACACCACAAGATTCCTTTCTTACCACAAAAACAAGAAGCACCTTGCAGATATATCCATGCAAAGCTTCCCCCCACACTGCCCCTCCAAATTGCCTGGAGAACAACAAGGAACCACAAATCACAGCCTAAGGTTCAAATCTTAACTTTCAGGAATTCACTTTGCACTGCTCCTATCACCTTGAGGAGAGCTGCAGAGGACTGCCCCTCACCCCCACCATTCATAATTTCCTCTTTCCTGAAAGATTTTTCTTTCCTCCATTCGCTTGCTGCGTTATTTCCCGGTGGACTGCTGCTGGATTGACTGGGCTTTAATTGCTCTGCCCTGCCAGGCTCAGGGTGGAATTTCACCTTCGCTTCTCCCCCCTACATTAGTTCTCTGGAGCTGCCACAGCTCTCTGTGATTTTTGAGAAACAGTGATTAGTGATTCACTAAGTTTGTCATTTCAATACCTTCATGTGGATATGCCTGATGCTGGCCAGTTGATTTGATTTATTCTTGCTATCCCCTCTCTGCTTTCTAAGAGCTGTCTTCCCAAGATCTGTATTACTTTCCAATTGTTCTTTATTTTAAAATAAGTTTAGCATAATTTATTACTTTACTCATCACTCCTTCCCTCCTCCTCACTTATTGTAGTGTCTATTGTCCTGCTGGCGCATGTGTATGGTCAGTTCTCACGCCCCAGACTAGCTTTAGCCAACTTTGCTACTTCCCCCCATCTGTACACACAGCTTTATCCAGGCCAACCTCTTGCTTTTGTCTGCCTGTTTCTCTGTTGACAAAGGGGTACCTTATGCCCTCACATATACAAGTCATCCTTCACATGTCTACAACAGGTAGAAATTTGTTGCCACATGAATCTCTGGCACAGAGCTGTCAGGAAAATAGGTAAGGTGAACAAGGAGTATATGCATTATTATAAGCCCTGATCCTGATGCCTTGGTAGCATCAGTCAGAAATTACTTGTATGCTTTGCTATTAATCATTCTTCACACTCCTCACAATCAGACCGAGTTGGGGGCAAAGGCTCTGCAATGGGCAAGAAGGTGCTCATTGTGGAGAGAGGTTCAGCTTGTCCTGCCCCAGGACACAAACAGTGCCCAGTCAGTGACTTTCATTATCTCAGTGCTACCAGCACAGCATCTCCAAGACAGGATCAAGTAGGTTCAAGACAAAGGTAACCCAGCTGTGTTTTAAGTTTCCTCATGGTCTCAAAATACGCAGCCTTTAGCTGGAAGCACAGCTTACGGTGTAACTTTGGCAAGATCTTCTCAGAGAGCGTTAGTTTCAGTGACTGTCTTGCGAGAACTTGAACCTCCCTTTGCCAACTCTTGCCTGTTCCTCTTAGTTTTCCTGAAAGCTTTATCCTCTCTGTGAAGGTATACTGTGTCTGCTAGGGTACATAGGAAAAACACAGGGAAGAGCTCTAAGAACAAGGGCACACCTAACATCAGTCTAACAGATGAGAAGACCAAAGCAAGGGCAAATGCCTCCTTCCTGAGTTTAACGAGGAGCTCATCAGCTTTCTGCTCTCCAGTCCAAGCCTGCAAGTTCCCTCATGTAAGGGGGAAAAAGATAGACACTTAGTGCTCACGTCCAAGAGGTCTGTGCTCCAAGGTCAGCCCTGTGCAGAGCAGCCTCACTTCCCTGCAGGAACACAAGGGTCTTATGGTTGCACTTGAGAACCTCAGGATGGCAGCTAGATAGCCAAACCCTGGTGTCGTCACATAAGGCTGCATCTGTCACTTGTGTTCAGTGGAGCAGGGGAAGTAGCCAGTGAAGATAACGAGTAAATAGAAAAGAAAGGCATCTGAATGAAAGCAAAATTCAGCTAAAAGACCTCCAGAAGGCAAAAAATACAGGCTTTGGCCTGCATAGCTTCTGCTGATGGATTTGTACAAAGGGTTTCAGTGTGCAGCAGGTATTCCAGCTCTGTCATTGTGCAGATAATTAAAAACAATAATGAAAGGGAGTTTTTTTATGCCTGAGCTCTAGCCACAGCCACAGCTCCTGAGCTGTAGAAGCTGGGTGGTCCCTCTGCAGCAACATTTGCATTATTGCTAATCTGTAATTGGGATCCCTACTTAGCTCTATGACTCTCTCTGACCATTTTCAGACCTTTACCATTCAAGTCAAGAGGCTCCTTCCTCTAGAAATTACATTAAGATTTGAAAGCACATTTCCTAATTTGTTTTAACAGGCTGCAATTATTTCAGTTCATATCTACATAAGTGAAATATTTTCCCAGCATACAACTGAAAAATAGAACAAGAACCTTACACACTTAATAATTCCTTCTAAAATCAGGTATATAGGATTTAAAAATGTTTATATTGTTACATCTATCTCATCTAGCACCAGAAAGCAATGATGAGGTCTTGCTTTCTCCCTCATACAGTAAGGACCGAATTCACATACAAATCTAAGTGAATCTGAAGTATTCCACCTACAGCAAGGTATCTGGTATAAGTAAGCTACCACTTACTTCAATTTCTATCTTCTGATTGCTGTCTTTCTTGCTACACATCTCTTTCAGCCCCTTATCATGTAAATTATTCCATGTTAGACTCCTTCAGACTCAGTTAGCCCAAGAGGATTAATCTGAGAGCTGATGAGTAAGAAGGTGTAAATTCTACATTGGAGTGTGAGAAGAGAGATTTTCCCTGCAGGCTTTGGCTGTCCCTCTCCTGGATTTACACAAAGAGGAATCCCAATCCCTTTATCATTGTCGGGAAGAGGCTGAGGAATCTAGAAGTAGACAACATAGCACCTTAGATTTATTCAGGCTCATCTCTGAGTTTGGGCCTGATAGGAGTATTGCATACATTTGTCCTTTCCAAATTAAGGCCTTGAATGGAAATGGTAGGAGAGCTTTTTCTTAGGGAGATAATTCTGCAGTTAAACAAGCAAACAAAAAGGACAGATAAGGTTATACTGTTCCCAGTATAACTGCGGACATACTCAGATCTCTAAATGCAAGTCACATGAATGTCCAACGTCACCTAACTTCATTTTTATTCACTTGAATGGGAAGTTCAATAATGAAAGCTGCTGTGTGGCTACAGATCTCGCTAAGCTCTGCCTATTTACAGCACTCCAGGGAAGAGAAAAATCAAGCCATTTATTTAGGTGACTTCCTATAGATGGAGGTTCATAATTTTAGTTTTGCAAGCATGAATGTTTGCAGATGATATAAAAAGATGTGAAACAGATATCGACTAAAATCACCTCAACATTTAGATAGTTCCCAAATGTAATAAACTGTCCCTGCCAGAATAGATTGGTTTTCCGTTGGTGCAAATCCAGCCTGGAGATAAACAGGCACAACTTCAGAAATGCCAGTGGAGTTAGCCCCAAGATAAATTTGGACCTGTAAATCCAGTCAGAACACAGATTCCCACCAATATTTTAGACTTTCCCCAGCCTTGCTGAAAAGACCATCCCTTCTGCTTTTACGCTTTGCAAGGAAGCAAAGACGGATTGCAAACCCTCAGTCTGCTGTCTCAAGTGGAAATTCTCACTGCAATATTTTTTAAATTCAGAAACTTTTTGTCCATTTAATATGCTGGAACATTTCCCCACTGGGCAACTGAAAGTTATCACCACCTAATGATTATTCAGTGACATCTGCAAAATAAGTTTGATGTTTTTAGGGCCTGTTTCTGTTGGACAGATGTCAGTATTATAAACTCTGCTATCATTGGCACTAATTGGTATAATCTTTGTCAAACAACCTGCAGTATGGCAAAAAAATAGAAGCAGCACTTACATGAAGTTTCCCTTTTGCCTTTTTCTTCACATCATGGACACTTTCTCTTACCCTAGTTGTTCCTGTACCTCCAAAAAACAGAAGACTCGCTAAGGTAAAAGCTCAGACTCTTCAAGGAGCATTAAATCCAGTGTCCATGTGGATCCCCACAGAGAAGACACAAACATTAAATCTCATTCCAAACTGTGTTTACACTCAGTAAATATTTCTTCCTGCAAAAAGCACTGCCATGGCATTGTGCAAAGCCGTATAAACAGTTGTAGTTTCTTTCTCACTTTTTGATCCTTGCAGCTTGCGTCCAGGTTGCTGAATTGTTCAGTTGTCAAGGGCAGGTTTAAAAATTTTATGCATCAGCATGGCATGTGATGTAAGCTCTCATGCACCTGACATCTCATGCGTGAATAAGTCAGGCATGGCCAGTGATTCACTGTTGAATTTAAAGAGAAGTAAGAGTAGCTTTCTGTGAGGATACAACACAGTGAGCTGCATTTTGCAATTAGGAATTAAAGAATATTTTTTATTTCAAATTAGGTTTTATTTTAAAAGTGTTCCCTTGAACACTGAAGATGTGTAAGTTTCTGTGCAAATATGTGCACACTGGGTCCTTTGCCTATCTTAGGTGTGCTGTAATCTACCCCTGACTGACTTGGTTTTCACTTGCCCCTGTACTGGTTGTGGTGTTCCTTGCTCTTTCTGTGCTAGCCTCATATAATCCTCTTATGTCACACATTAAAGCCCTGTCACTGTGATGAACTAGGTCTAAACTGGGTATGGTGCTGCAGGACAGGTCAGAAATCCAAAAGCAGAGACATTTTAGATCCGTCACACTGAAACACAATGCTCACAAGCGCTTCATGCATTCAGGAGTAGCAAGCAGTTGTAGAGCTGTTAACAGCTGCAGAAAGTTATCAGTTTAATTTCTCCAGGTAAGCAGAAGATCAAAACATGCAGAAAAATTATCTACTATCCAGAATTTCCTGTTTCCTATTTTTCTGTCACAAAGCTGTAAACAAAAGCATGAGCTAACTTCAGACCTTCAAGCAGCACCCTGTCCACTGCCTTCACAATAGGCATTCACATCTAACTGCTCAAGTTGGCAAAATCAGGGCCTTAATTGGGGAGCTCTTACTAATTTTTCCCAGACAAGCCTCAATTTTGCTTACTGGCTTCAGTGTGAATTATATAAGAATTTCCAGAGGCAAGATAAGAGCCACAATAATTTTTCTCTTTTTTCAGTTTCCAGCCATTTCTTTTCATTTATTCCACACCAACAGTTACAAAAAGTGGTCTGGGAATTGCAGTGCTGTTCTGGCACTGAGTAATAGGGAATTTGGCTTTGTTAATATGGACAGTCTTCAAAATAAACAGGTATACTGAAAGATACCAGAAGAAAATTATTATGAGGGGTAAAGAGGGATTTACGTCTAGCTCTGACAAACTGCTAGCACCAGCTCTCTGAACCAAACAGTCCACTGCACTCTGTTCCCAGTTTGTTTTCCAGAGAGACATTTCAAGCCAAGCCTCCCAGAGAGACAATCACTCTCCCAGAATAAGAGACACGAAGGATATTAGAAAAACTGAAGGCTGATTGATAAGGAAGTTTTTAAAGGGCAGCCAAATTCCTTCCTGTGGCAAACTGGGACATAGCTGTCATTTGTGCCTTTTTTTTAAATCTCCTGAGCTTCTAGTTTAATACTTCTTTAAAAAAAAATTTGGTCTAATCAGTGAGGATGAGGTAAAGACATATTCATGTCCTTCAAAAAATGTAGTAATGCAAAGAGTTTCCAATTACTCTTTAATTAAAATATTAATTAATTAACAAAGTGTATTTATGGAATAATTATATAATTTCACACACCATCGATCATATTTTAAACAAATTAGTTTAATTAAGTTGACATGTACACTGCATGCTCTCTGTAGAGTTATTCTTAGAAACCAGTGCATGTCTGCCTTTAAGAAGATTCAAACTTCATGGGGGAAGTTTACAATGGCCCACAGTGGCATTCAGAACAGAAATGAAGCCACTTCATACTTTTAAGTAAATTTAATTCCAGTGACTGTATCCCCAAAGGCACAAGTCCCCTATCTGCATAATAGGCAATGGGAAGGCAAGAGCAGCACGAGCTTTCTCACTACCAATATCCCTCATCCTGACCTGGAGGGGCTGACTTTAATAAACGGTTAATCATTATCCTCTTTGCCAAGCCTGTTAAGTAGCTTAAGAAGCTTGGCATTTCTGTGGTGGGACTCAGCTAAGGCTACCAAATCATTTCACACAGCATGCTGAAAGCCATCACATGTAGATAGCGCAGTGTGCCAGGGCAGCGTTTAAAGAGAGCTCTGGGAACATTTGGCAGACTTCCCCTTGGAGTCACTGGTTTTGTTCTCTCTCCTGCACTCCCATGGGCTTGTGATGGGTTGTGGCCCCAGTTCAGGGGACTGATGCCTTGTTTTTCCTTCCTGCAGCTGCAGTCTGGTCTGCCTCTGTGCTGTGGCCTCCTGCATCCTTACTATTTTTTAAGGTTAACTCAGGATCTCTTAACACCCCTGCTAACAGTTTGGGTCTCTTGACAGCCATTAGCATCTATTTTTGAACAAAGGATTCCAAATTACTTGTGTGACTCCTAAGTCTTAAACGTTTTATAAAGTGTTTCCCTTTCTCTTGGCTTCTCACAGGAAACTAATACTGTAGTTCCAGAGTTTCATGCCTTCCAACTCCAATATTCCTCACATTTCTGCAATGGTTAAGCAATTCCTCACTTAGCCTATTAAACAACGTTAGCTTGCTGAACAAGCCATGCTAATAAAGTTACCTGTCTGTTGCTCATGTTGTCTTTCATTAAAACGTGTTTGCTGAACTTCTTTTGGCATTCAGTGCTTTCCAGGAGAACGTGTTTCCTACTGTTCTGCTGTGTTCTCCACTCACAACCTTCCTTTCCACTCCTCCCCACACAGGGCACCTCAAAGTGTCCTTTGCTGCTTGGTTAAGGGTTACTCTGCTCATACTTGGCAGTCTTCTCACTGCAAAGCCAGCATGATAGTACTTGTCACCAGCTGCCACTGAATGTCTGTTTAGTGACAGAAGCAACAATCTAGGAGAAAGGGACCGTGAGCAGATTGACCCACACACAATCCAGGAGACGGTCAGTGATCTGCTGCACCACATAGGTATACACCAGTCTACTGGGCTGGATGGGATACAGCCAAAGGTGCTGAGAGAGCTGGGGTGGGAACGATCACCAAGGCACTTCCCATCATTTATCAGCAGTCCTAGCTGACCGGGAAGGTACTGACAGATTGGAAGTCAGCCAGTGTGACACCCATACATAAAACGGGATGGAAGAATGATCTGGGACTCTCAGTTTGACTTCGGTGCCAGGGAAGTTGCTGGAGCAGATCATTCTGAGTACTACTACACAGCACATGCAGGATAACCAGGTAATTAGGCCCAGTAAGCATGGGTTTATGAAAGGTGGTTCCTGTTTGACAAACCTGATTTCCTTTTCCCAAAATCACAGAAGCACGGAATTGTCAAGAGTTGGAAGAGACCTCTGGAGATCATCCAGTCCAACTGCCCCACTAAAGGAGGATTCCCTAGAGCACATTATTCAGGACTGCTTTCAGGCAGGTATTGAATATCTCCAGAGAAGAAGACTCCACAACCTCCCTAGGCAGCCTGTTCCAGTGCTCTGACCCCCTCAATGTGAAGACGGTTTTCCTCATATTTAAATATCACTTCCTATGTTTCAGCTTGTGCCCATTGCCCATTGCCCTGTCACTGAGAACTACTGCAAAGAGTCTGGCTCCATCCTCCTTGCACCCACCCTTTAGACACTTACAGGCATTAATAATAATCAATTTTATGACAGGGTGACCTGTTTATTGGATTAAAGGCTGTGGATGTTGTCTATCTTGACTTTAGTAAGGTATTCAACACCATTTCCCACAGCATTCTCCTGGAGAAAATGGCTCCTCGTGGCTTGGATGTGCACATGCTTTGCTTGGTTAAAAACTAGTTGGACGGTGTCACAGTTTGACTCAGGTCCGACAACAATGCTCTCGATCCCCCCTCCCCCCAACCCAGGTAGGGAAGGAGAGAGAGAAAAAGAGAGAGACTTGGCCGGATTGAAAACTAAACTACACAGCTTTAATTAAAACACTAATGAATGATACAAGAAAATATATACAATTATATACAG
>NW_009954196.1:182722-184947 GCF_000747805.2 Chaetura pelagica | reverse complement strand
GCCTTGAAGCCTCAGTAGTTAGAAAAACATTCCTCTGTCTTATCAGCCTAGCAGAACACACTGTTGCTAGTTACAAGAAAGCTTACTGAAGGAAAAAAAAATCAGTAAAAAGAAAAATTGGCTTCATCCTGGCTCAAACCAGGACAGACGGCCAGGTCCAAAGAGTTGTTTGTGTTCAATGGAGTTAAATCCAGCTGGTGGCTGATCACAAGTGGTGTTCCACAGGGCTCAGTGCTGGGGCTGCTCCTGGTTAACATCTTTACTGATGATAGGGGATGGAGTGCACCCTCAGTAAGTTTACAGATGACACTAAGCTGGGGGGAAGAGTTGATCTGCCTAAGGGTAGGGAGGGTCTTCAGAGGGATCTAGGCAAGCTTGATTGATGGGAAGGCCAATTGTATGAGGTTCAACAAGGCCAAATGTCGGGTCCTGCACTTTGGCCAAAACAACCCCCAGCAGCACTACAGGCTTGGGGAGGAGTGGCTGGAGGGCAGCCCAGCAGAGAGGGACCTGGGCCATGAGCCAGCAGTGTGCCCAGGTGGCTAAGAGGGCCCCAATGGCATCCTGGCCTGCATAAGGAACAGTGTGGTCAGCAGGGCCAGGGAGGTGATCTTACCCTGTACTCAGCACCATCGAGGCGTGCGGTTTTGGGCTCCTCACTACAGAAAGGAATTGAGCTACTAGATTGTGTCCAAAGAAGGGCAACAAAGCTGGTGAAGGGTTTGGAGCATACGTCTTATGGAGAGTGGCTGACAAGCTGGAGCTGTTTAGCCTAAAGAAAAGGAGGCTGAGGGGAGACCTTATCGCTCTCTCTGTAACTACCTGAAAGGAGGTTGTTAAAGGGGTGGGGATCTGTTTAATGAAGTTACAAGTGATAGTACAACAGATAATGGCCTCAAGTTGTGCCAGGGGAGATTTAGATTGGATGTTAGGAAGAATTATCAGGGTTATCAGGCATTGGAACAGGCTGCCCAAGGCAGTCACCATCCTTGGAGGTATTTAAGAGTCATATAGACATAGTACTTAGGGATATGGTTTAGTTAAGGACTTGTAAGTGCTAGGTTAATGGTTGGACTCGATGATCTTGAGAGTCTTTTCCAACCAAGGTAATTCTGTGATTCTGTGAAAGTTGTGATGAATTGAAGACGGGAAGAAAAACAGCCTATAATTTCCCTAACCAGTCCCATTCACTTATCTCACTTCCAATTTCTCATGATGTCAGAAGTCAGAACAAGGAGACTGGCTAGAATTTTCAAGAGCCTCTAAATGCTTCCTGGATTCTGTAGTTTCAGCTCAGTCAGATGTCACATTTGGAAATGCAAAAATAAATTACAAGAGTATCAACATAACAGAGATGAGAATATAAGCAGTATACAAGCACTTCTCACAAATGTGCAACAGTTTTCAAATAATGCATTAGAAGTCAAGATGAATCTGATTCATAACTAAAAACATCCAGACCAATTCTGTGCTAGCAAGGCTTACAAGAGCTCCACTGACTTTTTTTTTTTTCCCCCCGATATCTCAGATTTGCCTGTTTTTAAGAATTGATAACTGATACGGTAACAATATATTATAGCAGTAACTCATGCCTTCTGCCATCCAAGTAAGTCTTCTGATTTCCAGACATTTACACCAGCACAGGAGGTAGACCAAGCTCCATGCTTCATTTATTTTTTTCACATGTGGAGTTGTGTCCTTAAATCCACATTTAGATACTGAGATAAGTGGCTTGAGATTCACTATTCACTATTATCACTATGCAAAGCTCTTAACACTGCCTCTTCGCCAAAGGCCCTTTCCATCTCTCACTGTAGATTTCTGAGCATTTTGTCCACAACCAGACTTTCCCAGCTGAATGATCCTCAGTCCCTCAAAAAGCACAGCACATTCTCTTGCTCTCACAGTTAGTCTCTTCCTTTCACCTCTCCTTTTTTCTCACAGCCTCTGCCTGCTGATTCCAAACCACCTCTTGGAATTTCCACACAGGTCAGCTCTGACTGGCCCAGCTTTTCATCTTAACTTATTACCTTTATTTATTTATTAATTTATTATGGTGATTACCTTTTTTACTGTACTCTCCATTTCAGCCCCTTTGTCTTCAGCCTGGCCCTTGAATGCTGCTGTTTCCCACCTCTTGTCTGTTCACTGTTTTCTTCCTCTCTGCCTTCTCTGGAAAGCCTTAATCACACCTCTGTGTCCTTCTTTCTTGCTTCACCTCTTTC
>NW_009954196.1:137840-182696 GCF_000747805.2 Chaetura pelagica | reverse complement strand
CTTTCCCTCTCTCTCTTTCCAGGCACAGCTCTGCAGGCAGGGTTTATGAGCAGGGATCTCTAGTGATGTCCTACAGGAATATGCCTTGGCACATTGTCTGGACTGTTCAAGCCCTACTGCACCCCCGAGTGCCACAAAAAGCTCTATACAGAGAGGCAGAACAGAAAATAAATGCTTTACAGCCACTTTTTTTGTATGCTATTTATTTTCCTCTTAGCATCTAAGGAGATTTAGAAGGTGGTGGGGGAGGAAGGAGCCTAGATTTACAAACAACAATCAAGTAGGTAAATTTTCTGCCATTTAGTTGCAGCCAAGGGAATATAGAGTGTATTTAAGGAAGAATAAGCCAGAGTCCCCTATGTTTATAACACAGCAAGCAATTTCAAACTCTTCTGGTGTGTCACCAAGTTACCTCAGTACTAATAATATCATACCTAGAACCCACTTAGCCCTCTTTAGAATTGCACTGTCTAGCCCAGTCCAGGATGATGAGCTGAGCATCTGCTGAGAAATGCTCAGTTAGGGCACCATCAAGTCCCACCACTGAGACCACATATGCAAGAAAATGTGAAAATAAATAGGCGTGCTCTGCTCTCAGCTACATTTTCTTTGCTGGTTGATTTTAGGAGAGCACTGGCGTCACTAAGAGCAAAACTTGGAGCAAATATTGATACTGATCATACCTGTGTAAGAGAGAGGCAGAGCTACTCATCAGCCCCTGCAGTGCATATCTTTCTATCCCTTGGTGCCCCCAGTGGGAGAACCTAGACGGGGTGAAGCAGAGACTTCGCTGAGCTGTGTGATCAAGTCTAGTCCGCAAGGCACAAAATCACATCCAGGGTCTTCCCTCCTTCCCTCACACTGCTGGCTCCTGGTAAGATAGAAACCAAAAAGGAAAGAGCACATTTTTCCTGATGCATTAAGATATCTGCTGTATTAAGATATCTGCATTACTCCCCAAAAGGCTTCTATTACTATCACCCTTCTCACAGCTCCTTTTAACTTTAATCTGCCATCATTGTGCTCAATTTGGACTTTGAAAAGCTAACATTTATTTCTAAAGATTGAGATGTATCACTTATCTTATGCAGCTTCACAAAGCAGAAAAAAGCCAAGCCCAATGTCAAAGTGAAGTGGAAAACGTAGGAGCAATCTAGATGCCAAAGATGTACAGAAATCAGGAAAATTTTTGCTCCTAGCAAAAGGCAGTTAGAAAACAGAAACTCTATGTACTGCCTTCCCGACTGAAATTTTGAAGTGTGCTTTACATAGCACTACTTTGCTCTGAAGTACTTTGCATTGCACTGCAGGGACAGGTGGTACTGGCTTGCCACCCGTAGCTGAGTGACAAAAGGCCCTTCACAATTTACCGAAGCACCTGAGCCTTCCTCCCCTTATTTATCACACTCTCTGAAGTCGTTAAAGATTCACACGGAATGCAAAGAGGAGAGTTGTTTCGTGGGGGAAGTACCAACGCTGTCATTACAACAACCTGGAAACTACACCTCCTAGTCACATACACCCATGTAGCAAAAATAACCTGTGTGTTTCCATATGAAACCTGAGAGCCAGCGAGCTCTGGCTGGCACCGAGGGTGGCACTACCCTGCACCCAGTGGCTCTCCTGCCTGCCTGCATCCACAGTAACTGAGCATCTATCATAACAATTAATTACCAAGATGAAGATACTGAACCTACTGCTTCTCTCTCTCATAATGAATTCGACATTTCTCAGGACAATGAGACTTTAAATTATTGATCACACAGAGGGTTCAAAAGAGTCCATAACTTATAACAAATAAAAACAGTATAAAAAAATATACTGAAGCCTATGATTTTATTTTTATTTTCTTTCTGGCGACAATACAAGCCATTGGAACGACACTTAGAAAGAAAAAAAATAATAACCCAACTTAAAAGAATTTTATGCATGGCTTTTTTCCTTAGTAAGTCATGGTTAGCAAGGAAAAAAAAGTGCCAAAACCTGGTATTTTAATTAAATGGTGTACATTTCTTCCTAGTTTTGTTTGCTTTTCTGAATATGAATTCCTCTAAGGTTCCCAATGCTAGCAAACTTTAACGCTTTTAAAGACGTTCCCCTGCAATATATAATTGAAATTCCTTAAAATATTTAGAGAGTTCTAGGAGGGAATGTTCTGTAACAATAAATTACTGTGGTATCATGGTAGCAACTTTAATGGCACAGCTGAGAGGGCACAGTAGTTTTTAAATTCCTATTCTTAGCTACTTATAATTTTGTCTATATACTGACATTTTTTAGTATTAACTCCAAATTGTACCTTTGGAATGCTTTTTTCTTTCCCTTCCGTTTCCTAATTTAGTTCAGCATCCTAAGACAAAAGGAGTTTTTTCCTAAAACTCCAAATTTGTCATGGCTAGAACCAAATGAAAAGGGTTGGGTTTGTCTTTTTAAAGGAACAGAAGTTTGAAACATCTCCATCAGGTAAGAGTATTTCTGTACAGCTTGAATGCTTTTGTTCCAGCCTGTGAACTTTTCCAGGTTGAACTTTGATGTGCCTTGGTCTAGCAGGGGTCACACACTTACCCACCTAACAGAGTGGGAGTCCCACAGAGCTCTACATATGCTGAGAGTCAAACGTTTCACAGGATACAACCTCCATTTACAAGATATTTAGTTCATAAGGCTGGACCCCTAGCATTCCTTCTCATTCTGTATTTCTGAGAATAAACCAGTACACAGCCACGCAGAATTTAAATCTTCACTATTATTTTCTGGGCTTATGATTGATGACAGAAATCTTAAACACATGGAGTGGAAAGTAATTGCTCATCCCTTATATTCATACCCTGAAACAGGAGATCACTTTTTCAGGCAGCTTAAAATCTTAGTTATTTGGGGACAGATTTTAAGGTATTTAGGTGCTCAATTCCCATGCAGCTGCTTAATGAGGTATTCAAATACATGAGACCTTCACAGCACTTAAGAGACCATTCTGTGCTTTCCCCATTTTAATTGTTTTTCAAGTTTTATCTTTCCTTTAGCTCATCCTAGGCTTTTTTTTTGCTTTCGCTTGCAGGTCTTTCCAGGACTTCCCATGATGTTCCTCTATTCCCTGCAATGTGTTTTTATGCATTTTAAAGACATACTGAGCAGATCACTGCCCTTCATAGGGGGCAATGCCAGCAGCACTGGGATTGCAATAGGGTGTTGAAGTGAGGACATACTCTCCATCTTTGGTAAAACCATTACCTATTTTGCAGAGATCCCTTCCAACCCCTACCATTCTGTGATTCTCTGAATGTATTCACAGCAAGAATGCTATTGCACTGTCCTTTACTTTTCAATTAGAAGGAGTAAAAATAGAGGGTAGCAGGCACAAAGTGGGTATTTTTAAAAAAACAAACTGGAGAGTTAAATGGCTGAGCAGGTAACAACTATGCTATTTTCTGCCAAAATTTTAATGATATTTTAAAAAATAAACACGCAATGAAGTAAGTTGTATGTATATATGGCTAAGAGGCCTGCAGAGCCAGGAGCCTTACTTTACTACAGTTAACACCAGCTGGAACAGAAGGGAATGAAGGCAAGGAAGGCAAGCAAAGCAAGCAAGGATCCCTGGGAGGCTGTTAGCAATAGCCTGCACAGAAACCCCAAGTGACAAAGACTGCCTGGGCTCTCAAAGAGTGTTTGCCAGATTTTCCTCCAGACCACCAGGAGGGCAAGCGAAGGCAGTTTTTGATCAGAAAATGCTGAGGCCAGGGGAGGCAGGAAGGTTTCCTGCAAACAAAGGGGGGGTGGGGATTAAAATCAGTAGCTGTATTTCACAAGTTTTAATTATTTTTTTTTAATTTCCCCCCCCTCCCCAGGTCAAAATAAGGTCAAAAGACTATACATAGTATTTCTTCTTCCTCAGTATCCCATGACACCTCTCATTATACTTAACAGTATCCATAACAACGGCTGTTCCTTGAAGAAATTTTAATTACAGCATTCTTTGGAACTGTTGATTGTTTATTGTGACAAGACAAAGAAGGGAAGATTCATTGAGAAACGTGCTTCAAAACAGGTTGAGAAAAAGTTTGCTTTGCACTTTTATTTCTGATGCGTAAATAGCCACATTGGGCATAAGATGGAAACAAGATCTTAAAAAAAAAAAGGATGGGCAGATGATTCTTCCTCCCCACCCCAGTAGTGGCACCTGGTAAGGAAAATAAATCCAGCAACTGCTTTCAAAGTGCAATGACATGGTATTCTTTCTGTAAACAAGGGGTGTAGGTAGAAACCCACACAGACTTTAATGTGTTAACTCCATACATAGGAGCCAGAGTGTGCTCTTAACCCTGTAAGGAACAAACACAACATGGATAATAGCACATACTAGAGAAGATACTCAAAGTCATACATGAAAATTATGAATGCTGCTGAATTTATCTGTTGGGGATCACCTACATTTTAAGTAAACCCAGATTTTAGATGACAAGTTCACAGCAGTCTGAGGTCATTCACACAGTGACACTGTCACTCACATAGTGACAACCAGAAGATCCAGTCATGTCTCAGTGACTTGGGTACTGTGTCCTCTAGCCACTGAGCCATTGAGTGCAATCTGAAATGTTCAGGCTGTGATGGCTTTAGCAAACTTGGACACCCATCAGAGCAGCATACAAGTAGACAGAGCTCAGGCACTAAAAAAACAACCCACAAAACAAGCCAATGTTCCCTCGTGCCTAACTTTATCAGTGTTAAAATATCTTTAGGAGTATAATATAACATAGGATGCTTCACACTCAAGAAAAATACCAGCTGGGGCTTTGATGTAGAGAACATCTACTCTCCATACAAGAATCCAGAGTAAGGCATTTCAGAGGGGGAAGAGGCACACTGCAGAAATCTCAGAAAATGGCCTTTCAAAGTGAGGCAAGATCACAGCTTTCCATTCTCCTCTAAGTTAATTACTTAACCTCCTAGAAAAAGCAGCAGAAAAAATTGCTTACACATGACCTACAAAGAGCAGCCAACATAGGAGTGAAAAAGCAAATCATAACAGAGTGCGCCTCTGCTTAGATGCTGGTGGCAGGAGACTCCAAGTTGCAGTGTTTTTAGTGTGGTTAGCACAGTGGGACCCCGATTTCCAAACTGGACCTCTAGACATCAAAACCAGAAAGATAAAAACCAGACAGATGACGAGTTTCCATTTCAGAAACAGTCCAGCCACTTCAATTCACCTGCACCTTGTTGGAAAGCATATGTAGTTTAGCTCCCCCCTGCATGCTCCTTGTATTCAGTTTATTTCCTCCTTCATACTCCAAATTTTCTGTTATTCAACTGAATCTTCTTTTCCTGCCTGTGAGCAAACACAGCATTATATTTAAATTCCTGTTCTCATAGTACACCTCTTGTTTCCAGGCTGACAAGTGTGCCAAGAGGCTGGCGCCGTGGAACACGGCCCACTTACCCGATACGGTGATTTAAGGTGATTTGAAGAGGGAAAGCTATTTAAGGGAGGGAGAGAGAGAGGGGAGGGGGGAAATGAAAAGAGGGGAAAAAAGAAAAAAAAATACACCTATCTTACGTTTCTCATCTCTGTCAAAACTGGAAAACAAGCATCAAAAGCCTTGCCTTGTGTTTTGTGTCAGCACTAATTACATCTGTGCTCAGGGCCAGCTCCGAGTGCAGCTTCCCGTCGGGAAGGGGGAAGGCCTCCCACCCGGCAATGTGCAGACCCCCCTCTCCCACACTGGGAATGCCTCCGAGGGGGAGCGTGCTGCTGTGTTGACAATCCCTTTCTTTGCTGCCTGGCAGAGCTCCATCTCATTTCAGCAAAGGCAGTTATTTCCACGCTCTGTCCTATATCCGGCTTCACAGCATCCCGCACTCTGATACCTTTTCTCATTTTCAGTTATCTCTCATTTTCAGTCCATCCCACTGAAACAATGAAAATGTTAGACCCTAAAAACATTACCAAGCATGGACATGACATCTTGACTTCCCCAAGGCTCACTGAAAATAAACGGAGTGTGGTTCTCCTCCACGTAAGCAAGAGTGGCAGATTCCGGCCCTTTGGTAGCTGTTGATTTTGAGTAATCCTGGTGGGTACGCTTAAATCCTTGTTAAGGGCTCCCACATTCATTAAAAATAAATCCAGTAGTTATTTGACTGTGTAATTATTTGGGATAATTTGCAATTAAGCAATTGGCCTCTGATGAAGGGACAGAAAATTGATCAGCCTGGTTTGGCATTTTAGAATGGGGTGGGGGGTAATTAAGTAAATCCAGTCAGCTAAATGTCTGCCTTCCCACTACATCTTTTCCCACCTTTAAATGAAAACCAGACCTCATGCAGCTGTGCAGGCCATGGCAGTCTAAGCCTATTAAAGAAATCTTTTAATGACTGTAAAACTAGCATTAATTGAAATAAAAATATTTTCACACTATTTTCACATTGTGCAAATGGATCAAAAAATAATGCTTAATGCAATACACAGTGCACAAACTGCTCTGCCTGACAAGTGCAGCATTTAATTTGCACTAATTAGTCCAAAGTGGGGGCAGTGTGAAATGAACATGATTCATTAATTCTGTGGCTTATGTTTTACATATTGTGTGTTTCCATTTCAAAAGTATCAGGTTCTCTATAGCCCAACACACCACACTTGTGAAATCCTTATCAGATTCAAGAAGTTCTCCCTGCATCTCTTTGGGTGTATTGCAACTTGTTTGTTTCAAAGCAACTGGTTGATTTCATATTGCATGGTTTCTTCCTTTGTCCTAATCTTGGTCTCAGCTCCTTATGACAAAAATATTCTTTTGGGTGGCTCAGGTCACTGTGGGATAAGCAGCAGGTGAAGAAGCAATTTTCAAGAAGCAATTTTCAAACTATTTTAGGTTCTAAAAAAATTTAATAAATCTTTCCTATCGACTAAATCAGAAGTTTTCATGATGCTGTTCCAATATTTACTCCTATAATGATATCAGAAGATGTTCATTAAAGATCTAATCCAGAGCCCAAATAAAGTAAACAGACTTCCACAGGCTTCAGAAGGCATAAATATGCTAGCTTCTATATATGCTACAGAACATAGGAGTCCAATAATTGTAGCTCTGGCCAAGTTGTCTTACAAAATAAATTATCTTCATGTGAACTGTGCTGAAAAGCATTTTAAAATATATCAGACACTTCTAAGTATCACATTTCTGCAAATTAAGGTGCAATGGTGTTTACACCACTGGACATGCAAAGTAAAACTCAGTCCATTGTTTCCTAAGATACAGGTTACATTTCTACAAAGACTCAGAGCAGTATTATAACAAGAATTATGTCTAATATTGAATATACTATGAACTTAGTTTACTCGTTATTAATAGTGATGGTAACAATGATGTATGTGCTTTGTATTCCACATGAGGCTTAAAGGCATCCCTGTCCCAGAGAGCTCTAAAAATCTGGTTGACACCTTGTAAACACGTCTGCCTCTCGCATGTAGAGGCAAAGGCTGGTCTACCCATACAAACACCTCTTCATTAGTCTCAGAAATACAGCGAAAAGAAGCACTGAGATTTACCTGTCTCCAGCAATTGAGAGAGAAACTGAAGCTGCTTTCCATACCTGTGCCACAATGGACAAGGTACCTCGAGGCATGAAAGAACAGTTCCTGTGACTGGAGGGAGAATGATAGGGCAGTGTGGCAGAAAGGACACTTGGGTTGGGCCATATGATCCCCTAGACAACAAGCAGACACATAGCACGAGATGTCCAGTAGAATCAAGTAGACAGCACAGGCAGAAGACTGGCCACTTGAGATGGGAGCACAGCAGCAAAGTTAAGAGGGGAAACATTAATTACAAACTGTGAGCTTGCTGAGCCAGGGTTCCTGGAGGAATGGAGTGGGAAGTGGTCATTTGAGACTCCTTCCCAGAAAGGGGAAGTCATGAAATCACAGAATTGTCATAGTGGGAAGGGACCTCCAGAGATCATCTAGTCCAAATGCCCCACTAAAGCAGGATCCCCTGGAACACATTACTCAGGAGTGCATCCAGATGGGTCTTGAATATCTCCAGAGAAGGAGACTCCACAACCACCCTGGGCAGCCTGTTCCAGGGCTCTGTCACCCTCATTGTAAAGAAGTTTTTCTTCATATTTAAATGTAACCTCCTGTGTTTCAGTTTGTGCCTGTTGCCCCTCGTCCTGTCACTGGGAACTACCAAAAAGAGTCTGCCTCCATCCTCCTTGCACCCACACTTTAGATACTTCATAGGTATTAATAAGGTCTCCCCTCAGCTTTAGCTGGGCTAATTGTCCTGCATCTTTTGGATGAACAGGCCCTAATTCCCACCTTTTACCCACAAGCACTGGCATGCTGCTCCAAGGCTCCTTTCTAGTAAGCCTGGTTTCATCCCTATCCCCCTTCAAACCTAGTTTAAAGCTCTTTCAATGAGCCCAGCTAACTCTTGTCCCAGGAGTTAGTCAGGAGGAAGAATGTCCTTTGACTGTTCTCGAAAGACAACAAAAGAGAAGGGAGACATTTTTAATGATACAAGCCTGACAAGAACTAATGTCCTCAAAGTAACCTGCTCATATTTACAAAAACCACCTGAGGATGAAAGCAGTTAGATTTTTGGAAGTTCATAGGTTACGGAGTGAAAAAGAAGAAGAAAAAGCAAACCAGTTAGAAACAGTCACTTTGAGGGCAGCTTTCATTATCTGCTTAAATCTTCTGGGTTTTTTTGGTTGGTTGTTTTTTTTCCCCAGTCTAACAACAGAGTGGGTTTTTTGGTCACCAACCGAAGTAAGGACTAGGACTAATAGGCCTATTTTCTTCCTTGTAGAGACAAACTAACCTCAGGCTGTCCCCTGTTACAGATCATGACACAGCCACAGTAGTTACCTTGTTGAGAATAACAGGGACAGACCAAATGCTTGTACATGGCTTCATTGTTAGCAAATGCTTCATTAAAACAAAGACTTAATTTTAAAAGACAGAAAACTGTTTATATGCAAGTCCCATGGTTAGCAATATTTCCTGATTGGCTGTGTATCTTTAAATAAATTGTGTCAGTCTGTTTCAGGATACATCTGGGGCATGCAATGTCATCAAGAAGTGCTATTTGATTACAGTGCAGTACTTTGGGTGGATTTTAGAAAGCAGTAGATTATAGTATTACCATGGACTCTGCATAAAATCTCTATGCAAGCATGAGGCCAAAATGAACATTCTAACCTTGAAAATACATTATTAAAGTGCTGCCTGGTGGATTGATATACAAAAAATGGCTAAATTTAGTGATCTCTCAATCTTGGCTACCTGGTGAGCACAAAGGGTTCTGATGTACAAGACTCTGTCAGGCCCTGTGCAGGGCAGTAAAGGATGCAATGACTTCAGGAGTACTTGGGCTACCTGGAGTAGGAAAGACACTTGGAAGTAAAGCTAAGGAGCAGACACTTTCCAGCATAAATGTAAACCTATTCTTAAAAGTTTTATTCAGGCAAGTGTCCCTGCAGGTAAACAGTATGGTATTGAGAGATTCCAAATCAAAGCGGGGCAAATATGTAAACGAGACTTCTGCCAAAATAAGAAGATCTCTCATATTGTCTTCATGTCCTAAAGTCACTTTTTGTTTGAGTAACACAACAGTCTCTGACTGCTGTGTGCTGTTTCTGCATGTATCATAAACATGAATGGCCTACAGCCAAACACTTCCTATAATACATTAAATGAGCTACATGATCAAATGATACCTGGTTTGTTTTCCTGTAGATAAACTAAAGACTACATTTGTGCACTATTCTGATTCTATTTAAGTCTGCAAAGAACTTAAATCTCTCCTTGGTTTTTAACTACGTGATGACTTGGTACTTGAGGTGCCCTTTTACCTTTCAAGTGCAACTTTTAATCCAAAGAAGTGCCTCCTTAAAAATCGATCTACTTTATCTGCATATGCAAGTACGTATTTTATGGGCAGTAGGCTATTACTGTTATATCTGCACATCCATGTATATGTGTGCCTGGCTGTTTCACTGCTAGCAATACAGAGATGGTCTTGTCTCACGGCCTGCTTGAGACTCAAACATGAGAAAAGGGGTGTATTCAAATCTGGTATTTGTTGGGGGGGCATTAGAGGGGCGTTTTTAATTCCATACTATCCCCTTCTAATGTGAAACTTGTAAAACCTCACTAGATAGGATTTGCCCAGCTCTAATAGAAATGTTTGACTAAGATGGATGGGTCTGAGAGTGTCACATGGCCTTCCTGAGCATAAGTTATGTTACTAAATCAGCATATTGATCTGGGAACACAGCGTCCTGGAATCCTGAAAATGTCAGGCACAGTCTCAGTGCTTCACTTCTTTAAAATCAAATTAATTTAGCCAGCTTACTCCGGAGAAGAAATTACTATGTCAGATACAGGCAAACGGCAGGGCATCAGGAACTGCTTTTGACTGTTTTGAAAGGAGCCACCCCAAAGGAAATAGCTGGGTTGCCATCTAGTTCTCCCTTGGTGGAAAGGATAACCATCACAGGTAATGTGCATCATTGCTGACATGAACTCAGGCCTCCCAGGGCCTGATAACTCTCCAGAGACCTTTGGGTACCTTACCTATGGGGTACATTTGAGACTGAAGGCTCAGATAGTCCATGCTTTTGTACTGTGATCTCCAGTTCTGTAGGCATGTATATTTTGCCTCCTCTCTGGAAGTGTTCAAAGCCAGGCTGGATGGGGCTTTGAGCAACCTGGTCTAGTGCAAAGTGTCCCTGCACATGCAGAGGAGAACTAGATGATCTATGATCTTCAAGGTCCCTTCCAACCCAAACCATTTTATGATTCTATGCATGTTTAATCAAGGATGCTAATTTACAAAAGTATGGTCATGGTTGCAGCATCTGGTATGAACAGAACACTTTCAGCAAGCATGGCCCATCAACATGATTAACTTTGTAGGCATTAGCCATATACATTTAGCTGGTAGTTAGTTATTGGCACAAATTGCTCCTGGGGAAAAAGGGATAGTCTGCCAAAACATATTACAAAGTGGACATTTCCTTCTTACCTGACTTGACAAAAACATGTAAGGCAAAAGTATGTTGTATGTAAAGAAAATGAGTGATTAGAAAGTTTCAAAGAATGAAACTGATCTATGTTCTTGACTAGAAGTACCAACACATCCTGTTCTGACTGCACAAGACATCACACCTAGCTTTGATTCACAGTCCAGGTCCCAGGCAAAAGAGGGGTCACCATGGCAGAGGTCAGCTGCAGAACAACTCCCCCAGCCTCTCACAGCTCCTTGTGAAGGTTCCTGCCACCTCCTGACTCACAGGATCATCTGGTCAATGCTATTATAGACATCTTCTGGGCTTTGCTAGCCTCCAGCAGAACACCCCTTTCCTATGTTGAAAAGCTCACTAAAGCTAAACAGTAGCCTCCGACTAGTTCACCATATGCTGCTATAGAACATTGTAACTAGCCATTTTTCACTAGAAATCTCAGAGGTGATACAGACATCACTACAGTGATCTGAGGGTCACCAAGATAGAGACATATATCAGGAAGTTGCAGCCAGAGAAAGAGACCATGTCTGACCTATATCCTTTGGGGATGAGGTGGGCAGGCTGTTGTTACCTCCTGCAAGTGAAAAACGCACAGCCACAACTTGCTGATACCACAAACCAGCAAAAGATGAGGGGAAAAAAGCTTGAATACATTCAGTTTCTTCACTAGATTTCAGCAGAGAAAATCTGTACAAAGAGAGCTTGGCGGCTGCCCTGCCCTTCTTCTCTAAGGCAATGATGAAATATAACCACCCAAATTTCCTTGCTAGCATAAACTGGAGGATTCATATTGTTCATATTTGTAATAGGATTATGCAAAGGAGAGCTGGAGTCTAGGTTGTTTGATGGAGAAGGGGGGAAAGCAGTTCTAGGTCCCAGCAGACCAAAAACTCCTTCAAAATAATATAACAAAAGGTGATGATGTTTTCTCTGGAAAACATTATATATGGTAAAATTCTATTTAGCATTTACAGAAACTGAGCAAAAGGGAATACATATTCTAGGAACTTAATAGGTTCAGTGAAGAAAGTGGGTAGCAGGCAATAAAGAACAGCATAACATGCATCACAAATACCTGTGCCCATTGTGGCTAAGAAAAACAACTCCCCCACACACCAGACGCTGCATTTCATTTGTCCCTCTTGCCCTTCATAACCTCCTTTTGGCTTCTATAAACACCGACAAGCCTGATATGCAGCAATAGTTGTTCTTAGTTCCAGCTCTCTGGTTCCCATTTCTCATGAAAGTGGGAGTGCTAAAGGACATTATCCAGGATCCTGATACTTCTTACTTCTCCTTTCCTGCATGAGGAACAACCCACAGCCCCACCACCTCTGTTATACTTCATGATGTTCCTCCACATCTCCCCTCAGCTGAGAGAAAGACAACTCCCCAGGAGAAGCTTCATCTCTACCGTCAGGAACGTTCTCAGTTCTGGGTGCTCAGGCACACAAAGATGTTCAAGAATATAATTAAATCAAAGCTAATCAGATGTCTCCCTGTTCATCTCAAGACACTCTTCAGACTTCTGCATTTAAAACCCTGCATAGATTTGGCTTAATCTGCTTCACAATTTTTTCTTTTCCGAGTCTAACACCACTTTTTCTTCGTCATTTCCCATGCCCTTCCGACAGAGCCTTCCTCTAAGTTTTCACCTCATCTCAGCATTGATTTTCAAGCCCTGTGTGAGGATGGATTCCTTTTCTCCTCTGTGTCTTAATTTCTCTTCTCGAAAAGCAAGATCTATTTCAGCTCTGCTGCCTCTTTCAGACAGGGAACAAGGCAAGCATGCTACAGTCACACTTGCATCCTAGCCAATGAGGGCATTGTTTACAGGATAAATGGAGATGCCACAACACAGCCGTTCTCCTCTAAAGCTTTATATGCTCCTCGGGTGGTCTTGTGCTGGACCCTCTGCACAAGCCAGGGTTTTACAAATTGCAGATAGGTTGCTTTTGATGCTACATTGCTTAGATCTCATGTTGAATACGATAAATCATTCCCATTCCTTGGTCCTGATTATTTTCCCTCCTATATTGCATAAAATAAGCTGGTATTACTATAAAAAATTAAATCCCCAGGACTGTATTTAGTATTCTTTTTCACGCCCTTCCCCCACACACAACTCACACACTGAACATCCTTTGTAAGCAGTCATGGGTTTCTATCATCTGAGGATCAGAGCACTAGGCATCCATCAAGAAGTGTAAAATATTCACAGGAAGAGACTACAAGATGAGAAAGAGGTCCAGAATGCAAAATATGTGTCAGAGGAACAGATGTACACAGAAAATAAAGTTCTGCAGACCGCAATAAAAACTTACTCCATGACAAGAACTATGCATTTTTCCATGGCTGTCATAGATTTCATGGAACCAGTGAAATCCAGCCATTTTTAGAAATCCCATGAAATTTACCTTTTCACCTGAATACACACGAAATCAGAATTTTTCCATGAAAGCCCCCATAAAATCCACATATATCCTTAGAAGTTCCCATGAAATGATATAGAATATTGCAGTTTCTTTTAGCCTAGTCTCTCATAGCACGTCTTAAAATTACAACTTTGGGTACTGAATTTTTGTAATATCTTCCTTTCAGAAAAAAAAAAAAGTTATGCAAAAATATAATAGGAATGAAAATACTCCTCCATGGGAGAGAAATTAAAACCCCACATAAATATAATTAGTACAGAAAGTTTTTATTTATATGCAGTGAATTGTTACTAGTTCAAGAGTTGTCTCAACTGAATATGCTTCTTTTGACTATGGAGAAACCGACATCATGAACAATGTCATGAACAAAAACGTACACCTAATGATGCTCCCTACTTGACTTTTTTAGGGAAACAGATAAAGGATGAAGTTACTGTTCTGGTATTGGACCAGCAGTGAAGAACTGTAAACAATAAAGTGACATCATAAGCAGTGTTAGGAGGTAAATACAACATGGACAATTTATTACCTAAGCATAGTATTTGTTGAAATAAATTTTCAGCTCTAACAGTGTAGCCCAGGTGTTCATTAACCTCCCAAAGTGACAGTTGAGATATTTGTTCTGGTTGAAAATTAATCAATACACCAGTTCAAACCCTGCCTTACACGAGTTAGTCAACAGGCACCCCAAATCACAACCCACCACAGGTCCCATTACTGCAACTCTTAATTTAACTCGGGGCTCTCACACTTCAGCAAGACTACTGTTCAAGTAGGAATCAGAAGTTGAGGTTCTTCCCATAGCCTCCAGTTAAGCCTTAATCCAGAAGCAACATAACCTTTGATGACACCAGATTAAACTCTGGCAGTTGACCTAAAGTCAAGGGATCTCAGAAAGCAAAAATAAAAAGTTTGGGAGAAACTTCTAAAGGACGTAAACGCCAGTGCAGACATGGAACAGAAGACAGTAGCAGGAAGATAATGGCCTAAAAAGAACAGATTAAAATGCCCTTAAATAAATTAGAGGTCTCCAAATTGACTGGGCACAATGGATTTCAGCTCAGGATTCTTAAATAGCCACTTACACCACTTACACAATCTCTGAATCACTGGACTGCCACCTCTGAGAATGCAATAATAGAAGATGAGGTGCCAAAAAGCTGGAAAAGAGCAGACTATCCAGCCCTACAAAGAGGTGGGGTGGGAGAGGGGAAAAGCAGAGCTAAGGAGTTACCAGACAGTCAATTTGTCTTCAATCCTCAGAAAAACACCAGAACAAGTAATCAAACAATTTGTAAGCGCCTAGAAGATAACATGGAAATGAACAGCAGCTCGTATGGATCTGTAAAGAATAAATCCCATCAAATCAATGTAATTTCCTTCTGCCATAGGGGAATAGGCCTCATGGCAGAAGCAAAGCAGGAAATGTCACGTTTCTTGATTTAGTAAAGCTTTTGGTGCTGTCTCACATGTCACTTTCACACGCACACTAACAAAACACAGTCTGAATGAAATGGTTGAGAGACAAGTAGGAAAGTGGTTGGGCTTGACGTGCAGGGAAAGTTACCATTTGCTCATAGTCAAGGCAAGTCATCCAGGGAGGCAGAAGGATTACAAAACTCTGCTGTGGATATGACTCTGTTCAGTACCTTCATTAATCATATGGCCACAAAACAGCACATTTACCGTGCTTCAGACTATACACATGGTGTGCACTGCCCAACTGCAAGTATGGAGGCTCAGAGTTTGAAGAGATGTTGACAAACTACAGCGGCATCAAGAAAAGGGCTGAAATTTAACAGGGTATGGAGAGGAGAAGAGTAAAAAGCAGAGATGGACTGCCCTAGCAGAAAAGGAATGGAAGTGACCAAAGGTCCACAAAATGTGTTCAGCAGAAAAGATTTGAAACTTTGGGGTCTTCAGAGAAAAGAGTTCTTAGGAATGCAAAGACTTTGAATGTGTAAAAGCTTGTCACTCACAGAGTTCTTGCATATTAGAGGGTTGAAGCAATAATGGACACAGGTCAGACATTAGAGAAAAACATTTATAACGATTAAGATAGTGAAGCACTAGGATGGATCCTGGGAAAGCTATGGAATCTGGAATCTCCACCACCAGATGTTTTTAAGAACAGCCTAGAAGAAAAAAATTCTGCCAGGAATGACATAAATAAAACCAATCCTGCAGAAGGGGGACTTCTTGAGGCTTCTTCCAGCCCCACTCTTCTAAATGCCAAATGTCCTCCTATGTTTTATGGCCCCAAACCACCAGAGTATATAAACACAGAATAATCCCATTGACTTCAAAGCAAGTACACATGGGATTTAAGCATATATTTAAGTAATTTGCCAGATCAGCATACCCAAAGGAAGTATCTTGCAAAAATGGCTGCATTTGTTTAAACTGCCCTAGATATAAAACAGCATTACATTTACAGTGAAGGTCTACAGAAGGAGAATATTGCAGATTTGTACTACAGCCTTTGAAACAATTGCTCATTAGCATGAACCTTATCATCAGTGTCTGTATTCACTGAAGCTGGTGAGAGTGGGGAAAAAAAAACATGCAAAAAAGTCCAAATGGGGAAATAACACGTTAAGAATGGCAGTATTTTCTACTCATGCCAGCACTTCTTTTTCTGTACGTCAGGTTGCATACAGACAGTTTCAATATGTAGTACCTATAATGTTGAGGACACTAGATTATAAACATGCACAGAAAAGCAGAAAGCTTCTGTCTCCCACACCTCCTTCCATATGTCTTCAACAAATGTTTTGTTGTATGCCAATTTTCAGCAAGTATCATTGGAACCAACATGTATTTAGCATACAATTCAGTAAGACAGACTATTAACCATCCTCCTGTGTCTACTATATTTCTATTTGTTTTTTTAATTGGAGGGGGAGGAAAGGAAGCCTCACACATCATGTCCAAACAATATCAAGTACCATTTCATTGTGGTTTTATGCTATTTGATTTAACCACTGCATTGGAGTTAAGACTGGCACAGAAAACTGAAGGGTACTTTGGTATGCTGGTAGCCTTAAGAAAAGGTTGAACAGAAAAAACAGGTGAAAGTCTGTGCCTTTCCCTTCCCCTGGCTGTGTAGCAGCTGTTACCATTTATTTTGTCATTGATTTACACAATAAATCCGCCTACATAAAGTGCACGTATTATAAGCACCTAAAATTATATATACCTCCATCTTTCTCAGAGCTGGAAAGAAATTACATCCCCTAGCAACAACACACCCCTTCCTAAGCAAACACCTGATTAAAGACAAGGCATCTCTCTGATGTCTGGAGCCCTGTGCAAACCATCTCTCTTGGATGGGGAGAGAGATGGGTTTCAAAGTATGGGATCGTATAAATACACTTGCACAAGGAATACATCCAACATTGCCTCCCTCAGCAGGCTGAACTCCTGGCTACTGTTAGCACCAGGAACATCAACATGCTGCTTCAGATTTGTAAAGATATCACACAGCCAAAAGGCACATCAATTAAGACTTTGAAATGAAAACATAAGATTTGGAACTGCATCTGGAACCAGTCACCAGGGTTGCTGAAATACTGCTCTTGTGAGTAGAGAAAGCCATAAAAACAGAAACATCAATGCATTTCTGAAGTTTTCTTCAGGCACAGGTCAACACAAGTTTACCAGGAAACCATGAATTCCCACAAAGCTGGGAAGAAGCTTGACTGAAAAGAACAACAAGCTGATCCAGGCACAACCAGAGAGCAAAGGAAACAGGACACAGGGGGGAAAAAAACCCCTGCCTGCATCCAGCCAGATCCCATGTTCTCCACCTGTTCCTTCTATCTGGGCTACCTGCAGCTTTGACTCAGCTTCTCAGTCCCCATTGGGGGGGGGGGGGGGAATAATCAAACAAACAACCAAAACAAACTTTCAGCGTTTCTTTGTCAGGTTTATCTTTATCTGAAAATACTGCCTGTTAGAAGTGCAGTCTCAAGCAGAACACCTTCTGCCACTCACACCGCCCTTAAGAGAGCTAGAAAATGCTTGAAAACAATAGCCTGCCTTGTGCTCATGCCCTGACATAAGAATTTTTTGTTTGCTTCTAGAAATGATTAATTCCAAGACATTTAAGGGTTTGCTATCCATTTTGGAGTAGTGTACTTTTAACATATTTTATTATTATGACTTACAGTTGAGATGCAGAAACAGAACAGCCCACAGAGCTGATACTTCACATTTCACACAATCTTTTGACCTACAAATCCAAATACTGTTTAAAAGCTTGAATGGCAAGAGGCTGCCTGCTCAGGGCTGCTGATACAGAAAGTCCCTGTATAAATCACAATATCACAGAAGTCACGAAAACTGTGAATTTTGGTGTCAGCTGTGAAAATATTCCATCTGGTTTCTGTCTTGCAGAAAAATGTTAAAAATCTGTCTAAGTACAGGAAGTTTCTTTTTGCTTCATCAGTGCAGCAGAAATAAGCAGTCTAAGACTGCTGAATAGTGCCTCAGAGCCTTGCTATTGCTCCAGGTGCTTGTGAGGTTTGCAAAACAACAATTCAGGTTTCATTCAGACATCCAACCACACTACTATTTAATTTCGTACCCTTATTGTAGGTTGAGCAATCCACCAAGTGGATTTGTAGTATTTGCTTTTGAAAACATAGCAAAAGCAGTTGGCCCCACAACATCAATTAGCTGAAACTGACTTTGACAGCGTATTATTTGGGAGGCAAATACATCTACATAAATGTGCATTTGCTTCCCTCACATGTTAGGTCTCCACTACTAGTAAGACAGTAGTAAAACCAGTCAATCTACCTCAACACTTGCTTGTAAATTTAGGCATTTAGGTATCCAATTTCAGAAGGCTGGGACCCTGACTCTTTTTATGTAGCTCTTGACAGGGACTGATTTTATGCTTTCACTTTATTTCTCTTTTTCATTTAGGTCATTTATCTATTTAATGGAAACTGTATAGAAAAAAATTATTATAAAAAATTACACAAGAGATATATTACTTTTTAAATCCCCATCACTATCATTACCCTATCCCAGCAAATGTGGCATTCAGGAAAGAGCCCAATATTATTATTTTTTTTTTAAAGTGTGCTACTTCCCTGATATTTCCAACACTTGGAACTTCTACATTGTATCAGTGAGATGTAGTCTAAAAAGAGAGAGGAAAAAACAGTGCAAGAGAAGACTTCCAAGGACTAGGCTTTTCCAAGGCACTTAGAATTGACCTAGAGCTATTTTCAAAAAAAGCTGAGAAAAGACCAGTGACCAACAGGATTTGCTTTGCTTACCCTCTTTACTTTCCTTCAGCCAAGAGCTTCTTTTCCTCTGGCAGCCCCAGCAAGGGCTTTAAGCATGTGCTCAGGTAGGGGGGGCATTTAATACCTCATGTGGGTGGTGGTTGGGATGGAATAGCTTAATAGCCCCATCTACACCAGCCACCTAGAAGTGAACTGTTTGGGATGAAAAGGAACTTTTGAATGACTGGATAATGCAATAAAAAATTGAATTACCTAGGTAGGCCTTGCCAGTCCTGGGTTCCTGTATCACAGCAAGACCTTTAAAACAAAGTATAAACTCCCTCCTCTTCAATCTGAAAGGGCTCCCAAAGGATAAGCTCATCACACATATTTTAATCCATGGGTAGAGGTGCTGCTTCTTCAGCTCCTTAAAAAAAATAACTATCCTGCTTCCAATCCTCCTTTGTCTGACTGGCATTTTCCACACCTTCTCTAACTCTGGTGGGTGCTCTGTTCTCCAGAGAATTGTTTTTTCAGAGGGCAAAGAGTGGATGGAGTAGGCAGGAGGCACCTACCACAGTTGCTATTCTTTCCCAGGTGGGTCTCAGAATTTTGTGCATTTTGTGTGCAGGGTGAACAAGGTTAAAGAGGCCCTTAAAAAATGGCAGGAAACTGCCACGGTGATTTCAAGATGGAGCATGCAATTGCTATTTTTGATTGTGTTAACCCAGGTGCAATTATGTAATTATCCACAAAAATTTAGTCAGAGTTTTGCATATCTAAATCATTAACTTTAACAATTGACAGGCTGCTTTGATTAGTATTTTCACAGACTAGCATAGCATACATTTGTCAGCTTTCCTATGATTAGCTGTAATTTAGAATTTGTTGATGCAAAATGTTTTTATTGCTTGTTTGGGGGGCAGGGAAAAAAAGAAGGGAAGAGAAGACGTTTATCCTGCTACAGAACTTACTAGGGTTGCTGCAAATGCATTTTTGCTGTGCTTCAATGTCACTAATTTGGTGAAATGACATAGCAAATGTTGGCTTGTGTTTGTTAATGGGGACAAGAAGTCTGGGTGAGCATCTTTTGCCAAGCAATGTCTTTGATTTTTCGATCAAAATTTAAGTAAATTAATTCAGAAGCACCTAGCACTTATGCAATGCCATGTTTTAAGTCTATTGCCTTCCAAAAACAATACTGATGCACCATGCAATCAGTGTAAACATTCTAAAATGCTTCTTGTGTCAAATACTATAACTCCAGCTCAGCCTTTTTATTCAACACCATAATCGATATCATAATTTAAGATGCAGTTTATTAAGCCAAGCAATAATAAATTATTCCATTCTGCACCTGCTGCTGCATCGGTTTTTGCATTAAGCTCTCTGAAAGAGAAATCTGAAAGCCACACAGTTCATTCTTCACAGAGCAAACCTGAATTTAGCAGAATTGAACTGACATGAGGAACTGCAAGGACTCTGGAGTACCATGGTGTGAAGTCAGGGGATTCCCAAGTTACCTGATGGAGGTGAATTGCCTGAAAGGTTTTCACTTTTTTTTTACTCAACTTCCCAAGTAAAGGCTACATGTAACAAAACGCACCTTAAAGCAATGCATTCCATACCTCTAGACATTTTAACTGGATTAGTGCCACCATTTTTCAGTGGCTGGCAGACACAGCTTTTTCTCTGGTTGGCAGGGAATTCAGGTAAGTTCACAGTTCTTACCTTGCACCACCATTACGACTTCCACATCTTGAAAGACTAACAGTCTTTGAGTTATCCTCTTTTGTACAAATCATTAAAAACATCAGTTAAACTCACTGCTTTTTGTGAAAATTCTCCCATCCAGCAGCCTCCACCTGACTAGTTCATCAGCATTCACATTGCTTCTGAGAGGAGCAAAGGAAGCAAGCTTTGACTTCATAACCAATGACAGATTGTGATTTATGACTTCATCAGCCCCAAGGTAGCTGCAGTTTGGTAATTGCAGTTAAAACTTGCCCACTTCCTACATGATCCACAGAGACCATTCTGATGGGCATAGCATAAATCCCAGCTTTGCAAAACCCACATATGTCTAATAACCTCACCTAGTTAGGCTTCAGTTTTCTCCATCAGAAGAGGTCTTCTTCAGAGACTCATTAACAACGTGGAATACACATTAGATGGAAAATTTATTTGTTTTTTTAATCCTAAAGAATTTAATTCATATATATATAAATAAATACTATACTCTCATTAGTAGATCTAAGCCCCATCCTTCAACACTCTCTGCTTACGCACCTGATGCTTGGTTTTTAAAATTTTGCTTCCTGGGTATAGCTGACTGCTGGCATATTCACTGCATCAGCTCTCAAAAGGCTGGCTCGCTGCTTGGAATTCATGGGGAGCAGCCCCGTCTGTCTTTGTAGGAATTTTGGCTGCACGACTGAGTACATGAAAATCAGGGAAGCCAAAAGAAAAGAATGATCTGTTACCTGAGTTTCTTTCGCCATTTGAAATCCACTGACAGAGAGGCATCTTTGTAGCACAAGCTGTTGGCAACTCCTCTCTCCAGAGCATATAATCAGTCCCAGGCTTGCAATCTTTTATTCTTTTAATTTTAATTGGTAGCTCCTGCCTAGAAACCAGTTGGGAACTGAATTGCCTGTGTGTTCCTGATGCTCCAGAGCAATTGACTGTATATTCTGTGTGCCTCCAAGCACTTGCCAGCCTGCTCCTAGTGCTTCCTAGTAAATGCCAGTTTTCTGTGCAGTGGTGTGTAAAACTTACAGTACTTGATTACGTCAGGAAAAAGAACAGCAAAAAATGCAGCATATGCTGCTATTTTCACCTTACCTCAGTGTTTTCACCTTATTACTGTGTCCTAGCTTTTGGCTTCAGCACTGTGAGAGCAGCTCAGCTGGGTGTGAGGGAGGCGAGGCATTTTTACAGGCCCTGGCTTTGCACCAGTATGGATGGCCCCAAGGAACATCCTGGAATTCTCTTACCACCCATCTCTACACCTCACCTGCCCATCCTGCTAAAGCTGATGTTAGGACAGTGTTGCTCTACTGTCAGCCTTACAACAGGATTAACATCTCACAGACAGTTCTCTGCTGTAGGCTCACTGTTTCCCCTTGAAGCTGAGCAGGTCTCAGATTCTGCCTGGAGGGGAAGGGCACAGTGCTGCTACCCAGCCCTCTCTTCTCCTTCAGCCAGGCAAAGGCATAAGTAGGCTAGGCTGGGTCGCAGGGATGAAGAAAAGCAAATAACAGCTTGCCTGTCCCTTCTAGAGCCACTTGTTATGGACTCCATTTCAAGTCCAGTTGTTTCTTCTGTATTAAGTGGTATGAGCTAGTGCATGAAACGTATAGGATGGGAAACTTCATTCTTCTATAATGTGTTCTCCCTACCAGCACAACCTCCAAGCAAATGACAGAAAAATAGCAGTGACTCACTTCCTCCAAGATTAGACCAAGAATGAAGAAAATGTTACTCTCCAAATCACTAATCTGTGCAGAGCTCCTGTCAAAATAAAGCTCCTATTACACATCACCCTGGACTGAGCCTATAGCTCAGACAAGCCATGCAGTATCAAAAGGATACTTCTAACATTTGTTTATCAGGAGCTGCACTTGTTCACAGAAACCAAAGTAAAACAGACTGCATAAGTACCTGTTCAGAGACTGCCCACCAGACAGGAGTCGCTGTGCCTCAAGCACTTTTCCATTCCAAATCAGAAAGTTGCCCAGAGTTCTTCAGTCTTTTATCTGGGCCATGGAGATTCTGTTGTCTTTTTCTCACTCCTTTATCATCTTTCTCTACACAATACATTTATACATGATCACTCAAACAGCCTGTCCTTTCAGTGGACAAGGGAAGAGCTACGGATGTCGTTTATCTGGACTTCTGTAAGGTCTTTGACACAGTCCTTCCTTTGACACAACATCCTTCTCTCTACACTGGAGAGATATGGGTTTGATGGGTGGATTATTCAGTGGATAAGAATTTGGCTGGATGGTCACATAGAGAAGGTAATGGTCAACAGCTCAATGTCTGGATGGTGATCAGTGACAAGTGGTGTCTTGCAGGGCTTGGTACTAGGACCAGTGCTGTTTAATGACATAGTGCTTCTTCAATGACGTAGTGGGACCAAGTGCACCCTCAGCAAGTTTGCTGATGTCACTAAGTTGGCTGGTGCTTTGACACACCTGAAGGACAGGACGCCATCCAGAGGGACCTGGACAAGCTCAAGAAGTGGACCCATGTGAACCTCATGAGGTTTAATATGGCTAAGTGCAAGGTTCTGCACCTGAGTCAAGGCAATCACCTGTATTTGAGCAGCCCTGAGAAGGACCTGGGGGTACTGGTGGATGAAAAGCTGGACATGAGCCAACAATGCTCACTGCCTAGAAGACCAACTGCATCCTGAGCTGCACCAAAAGTAGCACGGCCAGCAGGTCAAGTGAGGATTCTGCCCCTCTACTCCACACTGATGAGACCCCACCTGGAGTATTGTGCCCAGTTCTGGAGTTCTCAGCACAAGACACCCATGGACCTGTTGGGGCAGGTACAGAGAAGGGCCACAAATATAACCAGAGAGATAGAACATCTCTCCTATGAAGGAAAGCTGAGAGACTTTGGGTTGCTCAGCCTGGATAAGAGAAGGCTCCAGGGAGACTTTATAGCAGCCTTTCAATACTTAAAGGGGGCTTATAAGAAGGATGGGGACATACTTTTTAATAGGGCCTGCGGTGATAGCACAAGGGGCAATGATCTTAAAGAGGGTAGATTCAGACTAGATATAAGGAAGAAATTGTTCACTATGAGGGTGGTGAAACACTAGAACAAGTTGTCCGGAGAGGCTGTAGCTGCCCCATCCCTGGAAATATTCAATGTCAGGTTGGACAGGGCTTTGAACAACCTGATATAATTGTAGATGTCTCTGCTCACTGCAAGGGGTTGGATTAGGTGACTGTTAAAGGACCTTTCCAACCCACTTTATGATTCACTTTTCTTATCTCCAACTCAGTTGCCTTCTGACCTATCCTAGGTTCCTGTGCCATTAGCATCCCCACAATGTAATAATACTTTGACCTGATGGTGAGCCCCACACTGCCTGGTCTCATTCATTTTAAGAGGTGCCTGTTTTGAACCCTCTTCTGCCTTCTAATGCCTAGAGCTTTTCTGCTTTATTGTAATCAGAAAAACTCAGGAGGACCAGTTCTCTACAAAACTCCTTCACCCTCAAGGGCTAACCTCATGACATTGTTGTATTTTTCTTTATCAAGCAGCTCCATTGGGCTATTTATATTTAAACAAAGGTATTATCACAAAGAGATATACTGGTCAGACTGTAAATCTCTACTGTTTATGTAATCTGAACCTTCTGGAGCCATTCATTAACTGTTATTTCCAGTGCCAGTCCAAATGCTCTTCCTTGAAACCAATTTGGCCCCAGTGGGCTTGGTTTTGGTTCAGTAGTGACTGAAGATGGTAATTCTTCACTCTGTATTGAAAAACACAGTAGTCCCTTGAACAGGCAGGCATGGGTTGTGTGAATCACAGCTACTTCACCTCCCAGACCTGTTATCATAGAATCACAGAATCATTAAGGTTGGAAGAGATCTTCAAGGTCATCAAGTCCAACTGTAATCTACTACTGCTACAAACTACCACAACCACTAAACTATATCCTGAAGCATCACATCTAAACACTTCTTGAACACCTCCAGGGACGGTGACTCCACCACTTCCCTGGCCAGGCACTTCCAATGCCTCACCATTCTTTCAGTAATTTTTTTTTTCTTAATATTCAACTTAAACCCATTTGCTTTTGTCCTACCACTAGCTACTTGGAAGAAACCAACACTGGACTCTCTACAACCTCCTTTCAGGTAGTTGTAGAAAGCAGCAAGATCTCCCCGAACCTTCTCTTCTTCAGACTAAACAACCCCAGTTCCCTCAGCCTCTCCTCGTACCACATACCCTCCAAACCCCTCACCAGCCTCACTGCTCTTCTCTGCACACAGTCCAAGATCTCAATGTCTTTCTTACACTGTGGCACCCAGAACTGAACACAGTACTCAAGCTGTGGCCTCACCAGTGCCAAGTACAGGGGCATGATCACTCACCTACTCCTGCTGGACACACTGTTTTTGATACAGACCAGGATGCCGTTGGCCTTCTTGGCCACTGGGCACACTGCTGGCTCATTGAATTTACTGAGTGGGAAGCTATTTCACCCTGCTTTGCACAGCTTGCTACATCCTTTCATTTGTTAGGATAAGGCTCCTTTCATTTCCTGCCACTTTATCCCCCTTTGCTCACAGGAGAACAGCATTTGGCATTTCTCTAGGTATGCTGCTGCAATTTTGCTGCTTCTCCTCCCTGTGACACAAGTATAAGGCTTGCTGAGAAGAAGGGATGGTACAAAACCAGACCTACTTTCCTCCACCCATCTGCTTACCCAAGTAAAGACTGGCTGTCCTCTGAGGCTTAATTTTAGCATGACTGGGACAGCCTCTGTAATAAGCTACAAGCTGCTTCTTCATTTTTGTGTGGTGCATTACACACTAAAGTAATTCAAATTTAGTATCCTTTTTTAGCCATCCTTTTTAAAGGAAAACATATATAAACTTCTTACTCCCCTTTCCTCCTGCCTGACCCTCAAATTCCTGTTCAATTACACTGCAACAGTTAGAAGTGTAAAAACAAGGCACCTTCACAAGAGGTCCTGAGATGGACCAGTCCGTAACATAATTTTGGCAGTACTGTTGCTCAGTAGTTGTCCAACTAGTTTACAACAGTTGTAGCTCTTGAATGTATCTGAAGGAGAATCTAACCTTTAAAAAGAGGCATATGCCCATTTCTGTGTGAAATGCATCCTATGAGCAAAAAAAGGTAGATTAAACTCTTAACCACTGGCATGTCACAGTTGGAGCCCCCAAACAGTGAGGGGGTTAACCTGGCATTGCCAGCCAAGCTGCTCTCAAAGTAGCACTGGGCTTTCAACCCTTCCTCTTAAAAAACGTGATTGAAATTTTCCCAGTTTCTAATGCACTGACAGAATTCTCTCCTCTTTTCTCTTCCAGACACTTAAAAATAATTGTCTTTTCTCTTCCATGAAATTCAGGAAAGCAGGGATATGTCTCTCCTTGCCAGCAGGAAAAGCAGGAGCTGTCAAGACACCTAAATCTGATCATCTTCACGCACTAGCAGGGCAGGGTTTTGTCGGGTGGCTGCAGTAACACTGTATAAAAAACACATCAAAAGGAGTCATTTAAACCCATGTAAATCATGTTCACTGACACATAACCACATCCATCATTCCTAAATGATATGCCAATCCAAAAAGTGGGGCACCAGATCCTTCCATCATGCTCAAAATTAATACCAACTTATCCTCTTGGTATCTTTGGGGAGTTACAGGCCTCTCAGTTTAACAGAGGTCACAGAACAAGACTCTTCAGTATTAAGCAGAACCCACCACAGGACCATGAAGGCAGTGTTTGCAATGTTCAAATGTTCCTCACTTGACAGTGCCCTTCACTTATAGCTAATGATAATGTGACAGCCTGTTCTCCTGGCGCACCATCTAACCACATGCATGTGCCTTAAGACTAGAATCCTATTTTTATCGGCTTTAACCAACAGCTGAGACAAGGTTTTAACATGAGATTTTCAAACCTGTCTCAGGTATTTAGAAGCACAAATTGCAATGAAATACTAATTGAACTGTGCTTCTAAATACCCCAGGTGCTACTGAAAATTTCTTCCTTAAAAACTTGGAATCTCCTAAAGAATAAACCTCATTGAACTTAAGATGGGTATGAAGATCCTAGGGTTAAGATTTTGAAAAATGTTCTGTACTGGCTCAACTCCCATTGACTTTAGTGGGAACAGAATTAAGTTGATATTGAGCCTTTTTGAAAATTCCCTTCCGGGTGTGTTTTTTCCATTTGAATTTGAATAATCTGTTTAACTGCTGAGATTGCTTTTTGATTTATCAATATGAAGAATTTTACATGAGTTTTTCTCTTTAATTGTTGATGAAATGAGACTCAAAAAACTGTAGCATATTGTCACAAAAACTATTTGCTAAATCAGAAGGAACTATGTTAATTTTCTGTATGTTTATTATTACTACTAGTAGTACTAGTACTTCAGAAGCAACACAGGAACTAAAACCACAGACATAACTGTGGGAGGTGCTTTGCACAGTCTCTTAAAATATTTGCACAATACACCGGCAAGCTTTCTAACTTGATACTAATAGCCAGACTCTAGAGTAACCCAAGAATCATAATTAATATCCCCAGTAGGTGTAATTATACAGCAGCATTTCAGTTACTACTTCACCTCCTCGCAGACATTTTCAGGAGACAGGGATTTCCTTCAACTCCCCTGAATGTTTTAGTTTACCTTTTAAATTAGCCCTACTTATAAGAATGAGGAAAGATTCTTCAATGTTGGTGAGCTCCTCACTACAGTTTTGCAGGCTGCACTCTACTCTCTGCGGTGCACAAAACACAAACTTCTAGGGGTACAAACTGTATTCACTTTCAATTCAAAAAACATATCAGGGCTCAAAATTTGCTTCTGGGATGCAGGCTTTAATAATATGAATAAAAGGAAACTGACAGTAAGGAGCCCTCTATTTTGCAAGTGTCACTGGGGAAGGACTCTCCATGTCCCAGATTCCTTGTGAGAAAAAATAGCTGCACTAATACCACTCACAAACAGCACGATAACCACTTCTTTGTTCCCACCAAAGATACAACAGCAGAATCCTGTAAGAGAAGTCATCTGATATGTCAGCTCATTAAATTAGTCAGAACGGGTGAATGGGGAAGAGGAATATACCATTGTAAATGTATGTTAATTAACAAATGCTATAAGAGAGGCATTTAAATTTATGAACATGAATATTAATGAGATGAAAACACCTAATTATTGTGCATCTAATGGTATTATACAGAGCATCCAACAGAAAATGCCTAATTGTCATGCATCTAAGGCAACAGTGCAAACCTTCAGAGACAAAGATTTAGTGTACATATAGATCACATTATGACTTTAAGTACAGACATTGAAAAGTATCTGCACTGAAACTTGAGTTCCAAAGGATTTTTAAAGTTTTATTTGATTTATCAAAAAACGTTAGATTTCACCAATTCCTTATATCTTTGTTCCACTTCAAAACTGCAGGCTTCTTAAGTGCTTCTGAAACATTACACTGAAATGCTTCCATGTTTCTGCAGGCATATTTCCCTTTTGCAAGAACATCATTAGACAGTGGGCTGCAAACTGTCCTGGAATTAACTTCTGGGGAATTTTTCATGAAATTGCATGAAGCAAAACTCAGTCTGCATGAAATGCCTTCCTATTCAGAGGGCTACCTACCAAAGGAGAATCCTGAGTTAAAAATAGTATGGACTCCTGGAAATAAAAACTGCCTCATAATACATATATATGAAGCTGAAATAAAATTATACAGGTCACTTTTTTTCTATTACTTCCTAATTACTCAGTGATTTGGTTTACAAACTTAATGTTCTTTTAACATAAGTTTTTCAATTATTTTTTTTCTTAAATGTAGTTGCAGATAGAGATCCCATCTCTTGACCACAGCTGGAAGGACACAGGGGGTTTTGCTTTATAGAGAAATTCCAAAGTGGCCCAGCAACGCACATATTCCCTGTCTGAGGCTCTAGGGCATATGATAGGGACACATTCAGAGACAGATGCATTTTAATGACTACTCTCTGCATAGTATTTGCAGTCCTAACAAGACTAATATCATTCACACATACAATCAATGGGGTTTTAATCCTACCATCAATGCAATTAATGAAAATAAAGCACATTAACTTACTATTGGAGTGAGAATTGATTCCTGAAAGACAGCGCTCTCCTCTTTCAAAACTGAGTTATTAATATATATTTAAGTATCAATGTGACAAGCACTTTTGATATACTTTGACACATATATTTACTGTCACTCAAAATGACTTAGAGTCCATAATATTTTATAAAATTTCTATCTTTTCCATGCTTCTAATTTTCTTATAGGACTGTTGCATGGAACTGTAAGAAAAAAGTTTGTGAAATGGAGACACATTCTTCTGGTGGATTTACCTTAAACGCTAAGCTTTTCATCCTATCAGGGGAAGAAATCAAGTTAGTTTGTATGATTTATTTTTAATAAATCCATGCTGCCATCTATTTACCACCTGTATTGCTGTAGTTGCTTCCAAACTGATTGCTTTACTAATAACTCAAACAATGTGCTTGGTACTGAATTCAATTTAATGCACTGGTTTGAAATCACCAGATCTTCTCCTGTTCCCATTTGCAGATAAATGCTGTTCATCCTGACAAACTTAACAATTCAAGTAACAGTAGCAGCATATTTAACGTTACTGCCTGTGTAAAGGTTCTCACAGGGATTTCCCAAAGCCATATGTACAAACCATCAAAGTGCTTGTGCTACCACAATTAACAGAGGGCAAAACCAACGTGTCAGCAGTATTTTGCACAGAAAAAAAAAAAAGAAGCTTCCTAGCAGTTACATAACTTTGAGTTAACAACCCTTAAGTTAGGATTACTACAGGGAAGTAAGCCATGTTGTAGTGCTGTGGCTATACTGGGGAGTCGTATTAGCATCTGGTGTGTGATTAACCCAAATTTTTGCCTATACTCTCTAACCATGCAGACTTCTTCAGTAAAAGTCACCAATGTGGTGTGCTTCAGTTAAAACAGCTGAGGTTAAAATATTAATAATCATGTATTTGCCTGCAAGTAGCTACACCCCTCATTATTATTCTCTCATGTCTGAATCTATACCAATAAATTGTATCAACATGGGTTGTGGAATCTCTTTGTGCATTTCTTACATATGGCTTTTTTGCAAGCAACTAGAGTAAACCTAGAGTGACAGCAAGTCCTTCAAAAAAACACAAGCAAATCCTTGCACTTACTGGTCTGTAAAATCTGCATACTGCATGGGACAGAGACAGCTGCCTTCAAAAGGATAAGCAATAGCAAAACTCTGCTAAAACTAAAATTTTGAGTCCAGGGAAATTAGCTGTTTCAGACGTAGGAAACTGTGATGTACGGTGGTTAGCACCTCAACCTGAATGGAAGCCAGTCAAAAGCTGTGGTAGCCCAGATTTTACAAAAGACACTTGGTCCCTCACGCACTCTCAAAAAGCAAAGAACCACAAGAACACATCCTCTGTAGAAAAATCTGTAAATTCCATGTGACAAAAGCAGAAATATATTTTTAAACGCCCAGTTCACAAAGAAGCTACTCCCTTTTCAGAAGGTTTACATAGTCAATATTAAACTACTGTGCAAAAGAGCTGCAGATATTGATAGCCAGTCATGCAAATGAGATTGCAGTTAATTCTTAACATCTCCTGGGCTACACTTCCTATGTCCCTGCACAGATGATGAATAAAATTATTTACCTATTCAAATAATGAGAGCTATGCATTTTGATATCCACATACACTGTAACTCAGACCTCCTCTGAGACCCCTACCTGTAATTAGGAACAGATGTAGGATCTTGTTCCTGAATTGATAAAAACAGATTCCAGCCCTCCTATGATATGTGGCTTAGTGGCACAGCTAATGGGAAGAAAACCTCTACAGAAGGATGCCCCTCCAGGCACTGGACATCAGCAGCTCCCTCCTGCCCAAGAACCCTACTATTCTAGATATTTTTCAGTGTTCTTCCATCACTGATACAGGACAGTCACTAAAGCATGTATAGGTTACATGGCAAGTGCACTGCAAGAAAGTGACAAGCAGTGTTTATATGGCTTCACCTCTGATGAAGACAACCATAGATTTGTACCATTCAAAATCATGGAAATTCTGTAACATGTACTGACTTTGCCATGGCGGAGTCATTTAAAATTAAGAATACGCAACACTATGTGCCTTCAGCAACAACCCTCACACCTCAGCACAGGCAGCTGGGGAATACTCTTCAAATTATTTTGGGGGGGAAACTCAAGATGACATTCAGTATAATTATTCTCTTCTCCAAACATCACATTACTGCAGGAAAACATGCCTACTGCAAACATTTCATGAACTGCAAGAAGCCGCATTTCTTACTTTTTACCAGCAGGCTGAAATCACCCGAGGGGAACAGATACCTGCACATTTTCTTCCTCTTGCACATAGGTACCAGTACCAAAGCCCAGCAGAGAGGAATGAATGCTCCAAAGGGAATCTGCCATCTAAAGATGCTGCAGGCTGATCCTACCCTAGTTCAATGCATCTCTTGGATTACCCTTCTATGTGCTAACCCCATGGGATACTCTCACAGCAACAAGACAACATTGAGGATCTACGGCAGCTCCAACCCATTCACAGGACTATTCCTGAAGACCTTCAAAGGAGCTTCTGTAGTGATTGCCACCAAGTGAGACAAGTAAAGCTGCCTTCTTTCATGTTTCTTCCTTGACCACTAAATGCCCTTCACTTGATTTACCCTGATCCAGCAGAGCTTTTAATTCCCACTGGCTCTACCAAAATGATGCCTTGTGAAAAAAAGAGAAGAATTGTAGCTCCTCAGGCCTGTAGAAGAGAGACAGAAATGTGTTATTTACTGAGGTCATCTCAGTACAAGAAAGTTTCACTCATTTCATTTAAATCTGACTGAAACAATTCAAGTTAAACTGATGTGAATGCGTTCATACATCTTTATTTAAAGATGTTAAATGTGAGTTTGCTTCATTTCAAACCTAATCCAAATCTAAAAGAAGCAACCAGATGAAATAAGACTGTTCATGTCACATTTTGCATTGGTTTAACTAAGCAGGTTTACCAGCAATCTTGCTGCAACTCCTCATGTATACAAGGTCTGAAATTACATTCACTCTCCAGCATTGCCCTGCTTTATGCCAAGAGAATTTGCAGCTGGAACGAGCTCAGGGGAACCTCAGTGCCTAGAAATAAAAGAACTGTAAGGGGAATCATAGCTGCTGTACTCCTGGGCCCTCCATGGACACTATCTAAATTAAGGTAATTAATATAGGAGAATGTGTCTGGGCTCCTCAGTAGTTTATAAATGTTACAAAAAGAGGAATGTTTTATATGTCCCCAGATGGGTTTTAAATGTTAATAAATGATGTGCAAGGAGATATTTTACATCTCTCCATTTAACAGTGAGCTGACTGCTGCAATTATAGGTCAGTCTCCGACCCCAGCAATCCTTCCACAAACCTGATGTGTAAATGGAGTGACTTGCTTCCGAAATAACAAAATGCATCAGGATGCTGGCTCAGCATTTTGACAACCAGACACAGAACCAAGGTGAGACATTTCTGGCACCCTGGGAACCCCCTTCCACAGCAGTATGCACTTCCTGGTCACTGGTACCTGCTTACCTTGTAACCAGAGACCCACTGCTACTCTTCCTGTAGTAGCAACAGCTCTTTATCTTATAGGTTGAGGAGAGGGAATGCAGCAACCAGCCAATTACTTGCTATGTTGGTCCTCTGCTGTGAACTAGCAAAAGAACTGACTGCACCTGGCACATCCAGGGCATTAGAGGTAGACAGGGGTATGGCATGTGTCACTGCATGCTCCTGCACTCTGCATTTGGCCAAAAACCCCTTCCTGGTACCAGGTTTCTATGCCTGCACACCTCTCTTCACCAGTATGGACAGACAATGAGGGGCATACCTATCCTTTCAAAATGTAGCAAAGTGACTACTCAATGTGTGCCCCAGCAGAAAGCCCCACTAGTTTTTAGCAAGCTCTAACTACTACCCTTCTCTTCTGCTCTGCCCAACCCTCACCAGTGGAACAGAGCCTCTTAGAAGTTTAAGGAAGCTTGAAGCAGTATTTAAGTACTTTTCAGGTTGCAACCTTTCTTGCAAAGTAACGGCAGAGGAAGAAGAATCTTTGCTTTGTGCCAAGGCCCTAAAATATGCTCACAACCCTGTTTTCCTGCACACCTGTATATTATCACCTCCTTTCTCTTATCTGAAAACAACCTTTGGTCTCAATCCTTAAACTGCTTGTGTTCACTGGTCTTAGTGAGCACATTCATTAGTCCAATTAACCATTGAGGTACTGCCTAAGGCAGCACACAGCTGTTCTGAAGCACTTTGGTCCATGCTGTATGTGCTGTTTCACTCCATAGGAATTGCACCCCACTGATGACAACAGGCAGCTCAGACAGTGAATGAAACCAGGCAGAACTGTGAGTAACATCATGCATTTTCACTACATTGTCCCAAAGGCAGGGGAATGGGTTTTACAATTCTATTAAAATTCTACAAGGTAGTATTTTTGCCACTGACGATCTCTTGCTTCCTTTCATTTTAGGACAGAAGCCTACAGCTTAATACAACCGATTTATTAGAAAAACTGCATTTTTTATTTTTTCCCATCCCAGTTTTTTGTTTTTTGTTGCTTTTTTTTCTCCTATGAAGGGCTGTAAAGTAACTGATTTCTTTCCTCCAACACTTTCTAGTGTTGGACAACACTGGTGACAGACTTGTTCAACTATTAGAATAATACCTTTCTTTCTATTAGTGGCTCCACAACTGCATTTCAGCAAAGCTTAGAATAATCTTAAGTAGCAAGAGCAAAGTTTTCTTTCAGATTTGGGACAGAATTACGTTAATATTTTCATGGTATTCATGCTGTATGCAGTTACAGCCAAACACCACTTGACATCTTTCACTTACATATTCCTTTTGCTCCACACAAAGATTTCTCAACTGTGTTTTAAGGATGGATCTTGTGTACCTGTTAAATGCAGGCCTTTAGTACAGAATTTCTAGAACTAAGCTACAGCTTTTCTTCAACTCCTGTTTACATTTGGTTATGCATTTCTTCTGGTTTGCATTAACTCGTATGAAAACGGCTGTGACCATCCTTTCACTCTTCAGAACTTTACAGTTTCTGATGATGGGTTTCCAGAGCTTCTGAACAGTGACTGCATGTCCATACATGGTTTATTCTAGGCATCATGTTCATCTCATTCTCAATGGCACATGTCAAAACACATTCATGTAAGTCAAATAATATTGATGTGGCTACTACAGCCATTATTTACAATGAAGCATGACAGTAGGTTATTATATTTGCCTGTCTGGTTATTATAATTGCCTGTTAATTAAATGTAGCTAGTGAAACAGGGATAGAAGCAGCACTACCATATGGCAAGTCACATCTCCATGGAAAAATGGCTATAGGTACTAAAATTTGGCTTGAGAGCTGACAGCCACAAGTCTGTGGTAAAGGACTTCCAACAGGAAAAAGCAGAGCTCAGGCAGAGCCAGGTATGGGAAGCTGTGGCACCAGGAGGGACACCTGCCTGACCCTGGCACCCTGCAAAGCCAAATCCCACAGCTCCTGGAGATTACCCCCTTGCAGGGCCCCTCACTCAGCCACACCTATAAGGAGCAGCACTTACAGCTCCTGCTACTTCAATACCTCTAATTCAAGGCAGGGGAAAACAATATTGTGCACATCTCCTTGAAAGATTGCCAATCCCTGCAGTTGGGAGGTGAGGTAATGAGATAAGGAAGGCCAACAGCAGTTCAACAGAGAGAGCTAGATCTTCTTAGCCCTCGTTAAATGTGAAGACCCATCTAACCAGCTGCTGTTCTACTGTCAACTACAGCCAATATTCAAGACCAACAAACAGAGATTACACATCCCTTCTCCGTTAAAACCTACTTTTGTGTTACAGCATCTCAGTGACATTCACAGCATATGTCCTAAAAGTCTCATTCCTGTGCAATCAAATTATAGTCATTCAGCAATGGCTCAGTTGCTGAAACATGGGAACATTGTACCTATCTTGTACTGGAAAGAGTGGTATTTTTCTCCAGGAAAAAGTTATTTGCCATAAACTTGACTTATTTGGCAATTTCTTTATCAATATCCCACAATTCTTTCACATTTACAAAACACAGTAATAATACCTACCACCTTATGAGCTGCTGCAAGGCCTTATTCATTACTCCTCCTGAAGTGCTCAGAAATTCTCCAAAGAATGAAATCTGAAAAATAAAATTATCATTAGTACACATCAGGGATTTAATATTAATTTCCATTCGCCTTTACAAAAATGGCTGGTTTTGGGGTTTGGAGTTTGCTCTTGTGTACATAGGAGAGCAAAACTTAGCACATTTTGGTATACCTCAGTGGTACCAGGAATCACGTTATTCTTACCTGTATTTCTGCTTTTATATTCTTTTCTCTAAAACTTTTGTATTCTTTTCTCTTAATTATTGCTTTCCATTGGCTACCAAGAGAACCCACAGCAATGAAGATCACTACGCACATCATTTAGGTGCCTAACATTAGGAGGTGTGTATGTGCAACAAAAATTACAAATTCAAAGCTACTTCAAAATAGATAGAGTACTTTCAGAGAAGCTGAATACCTCCATGGAAATATATTCCCAAACTTTACTCAGACCTGAAGGTGAGCACATTTCTAGCCAGGAGCACTGAGCTGGATTTCCAAGTCTGTCACATGACTCCAGTATGACCCCAAGCCAACACCAGATAAAGAGACATCCAAACCACAAGCAGGGAGCTTGCATCAACTGGAAGCTACCACACCTATCTGCAACTCTGAAAAACTCTTTTTGATCTCTCTCTCCCCCTGTGAAAGAAGGGGTAATGTTTGGGGTTTTTTCTGCTTTCCCAGTTTACTGTCTGCTTAATCTGGGAATTCTTGTGGATTGTGTTTGTCTCTCCTGTAGTGTGTAAACAGGGTGCTTAATACAGTGGGCCACTGATCTTAACCTTCTATGCACCAAGGGAAAACAAGCACAGTAATGACACCTCAGCTGTGGCAACTGTGTATCTACATGCTGCTCACACAGACAGAAAAGCAGTCTACTCTCATCTTCACAATATACTCTCAAATACACAATTTGAAGTACCAGTCTTTGTTGAACAGGCTTGCAAGCTTAAAAAAAAAAAAAGCCCTTCTGGGTGTCCATGTTTCTTGTCCTTCAGAAATTTCAACACATACATTCACTACAAGGAAATTGGGAGATGAAGAAGGGGGGGTTAATTAAGCTCTCCCGCTCCACGATTTTTACCAGAAACTTGACTCAAAACAGCTTTTTTGTCTAAGAATTGCATTGTATTTTTAATTGCACACTTTATGCATTTTTAGACCTCACCTAGATTAGAAGTGGATGAGGCAAAGTAAACACACATGTGCACATACACAGAGTGCTAGGTGTGTTTTTCTGTAAGAGAGAGAGTGTGCTTTCCCAGTCTTTCTGCATCTGTAAGCAGGAAGGCTTGAAAACCTTGCAAAGAAAAGTCTGTTCCCATGAGAATTGCTGCCTCGCTGTCTGCAGATCCAAGAAGCAATCTCTGGCTAGTGTGCATGGGAATCCCAGTATTTTGGCATGGTTTTAACATCAGCATCATTAGAAACACTGGCTTATTTTAATTGTCACCTTGCACCCTGCACTGCCAAATGCAGTCAGAATGTTAATTCTTTATCAATGTCAGCTGTTGACATGGAAACAGATCTACTTAAATGGAATCATTAAGAAAAAAATGTTACTCCTCCAAGTTATACTTAAAAGTGGTAAATCTGTATGTGCTACAACAGATTTAAATACTCAATAAACTATGCAGAAGAAATAAACAACTATTTGGGATGACACTCATTTTAGTTGTTTACATCGTAGACTGCATTTAGAAAATCTCCAGTGTTACTATGGTAACTGCTTTTGCTTAAACATAGTTGTGGACACACTTTAGGTATGATCTAAATTAACTGAAGATGGAGGAACAAAAATGGGGAGCAACAGCTGAAGGAGCAACTGGCTGCTTTCTATCAGCCCATCCTATCTGCTGCGCACACTGACAGGATACAGCCAGAGCACTGTGTAGCACAGACACCTTGGCTCATCCCCACCTAGCCTCTCAGAGAGGAACTGAAGTAGCCAACAGACTGCACTAGGTAGGTTTAAAGGTAACTCAGAGACTCAGAGCTGCTTATCAGCCCCACACAGCTTGTAGTGCATCCCAGAGCTGCTCATTCTCTCCCGCTGGTCACCAGAGAGGTGGCAGGAAGAGGCAGACAAGAAGAGGAGCCTGCAAGAGGGGCCAGAGGTCTGCTTTGCACCACTGGCAAAATTTGTGGCCTTCCTCTTTGAGATCTCTCCCAGGGAAGAGAGCAGAGCTGCAGAAAGGCAGGTCTGCAGGACAAGCCTTCTGCCAAAATCTGCAACTTGCCTCACTATTAACCTCACACAGCTAAAAACCATCCTAAAAGCTGCAGTGCAGACCTTTGACCGGCACTACATTTCCACTAGAAAGATTAAATCTCTGTGCTGCTAAAGCTAGTTCATAGTCATAGGGAACAAGGCCAGAGGGGGCACTGTGATCTGCTGTTCTTAATAGGGATTAAAGGAACCTACGGTCTCCCGCACAGCTGCCTCCAACCTGAAAGAGAACGACGGTGAGATCGAGATCACTGAGCAGAAAACGGAGGGAGAGGTTCCTCTGCCCTCTTACCAGGTGCCAGGGCAAGGGGCAGCAGAAGGAACAGACACATTTAAACCCACTTCTCGAAACAGTATCAAGGAAGTATTTGGAGCCAGAGACTGCTCAAAGCCCATGGATCCTGGCAATACTGTGAGGCCATCCAGTTCTGAACTTGCTAGGGCAACCCACTCCCGCTGCTTCAACTGTGATAAGACATCAAGGCAGGGGATTTTTTTTCTTCCCTTTCTTGCTTTTCACATTTCTGCATGATTACATTAGATAATGACACAAACCTCCCAAAAGCCTGTGTATCAATTAACAAGGGAAGGAAGGACACACATCATTAATTACACACTGGCCTGTGAAACACAGACACGGGACACAGCATAACATTCGAAAAATAGCAGGAAGGCCTGCCTTGTTTAAGTCAAGTTTTATTTTAATTCCTGTAATAAAACATCTGATATTAAACAACGAAGCGGAAAACACAACGCTGTTCAGCTTCGATGGGTGTTACAGATAGGTCTGCTATAACTTAATCCATACAGCAAAATGCAAAGCCAAGGAATTTAAGTTTATGTAAGCACAAGATACAATAGTGCTTTAAACTTATACAGCATTTATCAATCCAAACAATTCCAAACTACTCTACAAACCATGTACTAACACAAATGCTTCCATCTGTATTGTTATCTTGCATATCTTGCTCCATCTGTATTGTTATCTTAGTGTGCATATTTTGGTGAAATTCACAGTGTTGTGTTAGATGCTGGGCCAAATGTCTGACACAGCTACGCGCAGTCAGGGATGAGGAGACAGGTTGATGGCTGTCATAGCTGTTCACAGACGTGGTAATATCAGGGAAATTCTGCTTTTCTCAAACAGAGACGAGGGAACAGCACTGGCTGAGAAAGGGACCCGAAGTGTGTGTCTCTGTAGGTACAACTGCTCCACATCTGCCTTGGCCAGTGAGTGGGACAGCACAGTATTTCTAGATCATTCAAGCATGGGTATTGGAGGCATATATTCTTCTCAAATAAGAGACAGCCTCTGTCTGAATCTGCTTGTAGGTTAAATGGAATAGAATAATGAAGAAGGCAGAAAATCATCTAGCTCATACCAAATTTCCAGATAGGGAAGTTATCCAAAGATCACACAGGAATGTTGCAGGAAAGAATTTTATAAAACACAGCTGCCCTCAGCATAAATCAAAAGCTGTTTACGCAAGCGCACACACCCAACTCCTAAACTTCTCCATCCTCCTCTGGAGTGGACTGTGGCTGCCAGGAAAATGTTGCAAAGAAAAAACCAAAACAACAGTGGATTATTAGTGCAAACTCTTAATTTTTTTAAGCACACCCCATGGACAACTTGGGTTTCAGCTATAGTGTATAAGATTGTAATTTTCAAAGCCTCATCTGAAAACACAAATTATGATCTTATCCTATACTGACAGCAATAAAGGCAGCAATCTTCTATCTACACCCCTATCTCCAATATTAGAAACCAAAGGTACTGTTTTCTGATATCCCTAATACATCTGAGGAGCAGATGGTCCTCTGAAAGGCACAGTCTTTTGATCCTATATAAATTGGATGCTTTTGAGAATGTCACCCAAATTTCTCATGTCAGTCCTAGGAAAACATAATCTAAAACAGAGGATAATTTTTATTTTCCTCCTGACTCAGCAGATGAGGAGATAATTACATGTGGAAAATGAGTTATCTTGAGGGTAAATATACCTTGCCGTAATCCTACTGCCAAATGAGTTAAGGTTTGCCTGCTGCATTAAGTCATATATTAACCCAGCATCTGGAGGAAATCGAGGACCTGTCAGATTTCAGAAGTCAGTGATGGTCCTTCTTACATTGTAATTCAGCATTTTAGAGCATAGAAACCAATGGACAGAGTAAAGAGGAGAAACAGAAAAAAGGGACTAAAGAAGGAAAAATATTTCTTGTCTCTGATTCCTCTTACAGACTGGTAACATGAAGCATCTTGTTTTTTCAAGAGTTCTTCAGCCTAACCATGACTTCCACCTCAGGAGCTGGAAGAATCCCATATGTCAAGTAAGCAAAGATGGGTTATCCTTCTGCAGCAATAGCTCAGCACTGATTGAAAGTCTCATTTGTCAGGGGAAAGAATTGCTGGTTTTCTTTTTAAATTAACCCAGAAAAAGCACCCAGGTGCTTTTTTATTCCTAAAGCAGCTGCTAGTTTGAGAGCATTTGAAATGGTTGGCCTTTATGAAATGAATTGGTAATCACAGCCCTGTGCCTCACACACTGTAGACAGAATGATTCAGGGGGCTGGTAATAGGATAAGGCCGTTCACCTCACAGGCTGGGTTCAAATCCAGAATAATTCTTAACTTCATAAACACCATCACTGCATGATGGGCATTTGACTGGTATCATACAATGAATCAGGTGTTTTTCCTAGTGGAAAAGTATTCATGCCACAGACAATATATACTAATTATTGTCAGTAACTAGCAGCACTCTTGGCAGTGGCAGTACAGGGCCCCGAAGAAAATTACCCTTGGAGGCTGTCATTTCAAGGCAAAGGGTCAAGCCCTCCAGGTAGTCACTGTGGCAATTCTTGTAGCTCTTTCCCACCCTGGGTATGTTTTGCAGATAAGCCGAGTTCAGCCTCCAGAGCTGTCAATCTACCACTTTTATTACAGCTAAATTACTTTTGTTTGAAGTGCTGGAGGCAACTTTGAATGCCGGGTCTAATTAGATTGTAATTGTTGGAAGATCTGAGCCACTGTGGCAGATTGGGGTGGAGACTCTGGTGGCTTATAATATTTGTGCAAATAGGTTTCACAAGCACAAAACCTACAGCTGCTTATAAAAGTGGGCATTTTCTTAGAAAATGTATACTACTAACCCTCTAAGCCAGACATGAAAAACTTTTAATTTCCACATGCAAACTGAGTGATCTGCAAAAGCCATCTGTCAAACCAGACAGCTTCATGGGCCAGGCAGCTTTCACAAGCCTAAGATGTTTTGGTGCAAACAGAAGAAGGTGGCTTTAATGAGGAACAAATATTTTTGTACAAACAGAACAAGGTACATTGACCTAAGCAAGAACCAATAGCAAGAAAGGGGTATATATGTCAGCATTTTTTTCAGATAAATAAAAAATCCACAAACTAAAAAGAAAATACATTTCAACTATATATAGGAGTAAATCCTACCATTTAGCACTAGACACATTATCTTGCCCCAGAGGAAAAATACTCATGAACAGTCCAGAAACTCCATGCCCTGCTGCTGAACACCATTTTTCCTCTGCCTTCTTTCAGGAAAGCATAGACCCCTCAACACCTCAACCCTCTGTAATATAACAGTCCAGAGATCTGCAGAGAAATCCTGAGGGTTTGAAAGTGAACATTTAAAAAGGTCAGGGAGCTTCCACTAGGAGACCCTGTGTTTCCACGTTATCTCCTGAGGTCTACCTGTCATAATGACAGCATCACCTCTTAGTGCATCTCCAGGGAGAGCTGTGCAAATATTGGATTATCTGGTTCAGTGGCCAAACAAAAAACAATCATAGGCAGAAAAAAATTCAGCTGAATCTACTTGAAGTAAAAGCTAAGGGCGGTGGTTTTGGCTACGGAAAAAAAAACACCTAAGGAAGAAATGTTTGCTTTTAAGAAGTAAATCTTCAGTTCTCTATTTTTGACCTGAAAACAATTCCCACAAAATTGTATCATTTTAAAAACCCCTTCCTTTTTTCCTTTGCTTTTGGTTTGTTTTTTTTCCCCCCAATAAATCTTCACCAAATTTCATGTCACACCTGGAAAACTGGTTTTCTTCAGCAAACCCACTGCTTAAAAACACTTTGCTGAGGTCTAGTCTATGAAGAGCCATACAGTCTGAACTAGAGTGATCCAGATTTTTGTTGAAGAGCCAAGTTTTCAAGTAAGAAAGCTGACCTACTCAATGACTGTGGATCAATAATGTGATTTTTCCCATGAAACAGGATGACCAAATACCATCTTTTGCAGGACAGACTAGCAGCCTGACTGTAAGTATTGACCCCTTTGTTTTGCTGTCCTGGAAGTAAAACCACAGCCACGGTTCTTGACTCAGAAGATGATTTTTTTAAATTTTTTTTTCTACTTTTTTTCCCCCCTCCTGCTGGAGTGCCTATGTGAAATGAAAGGTACAGATGGATTCCACTGGTGGCAGTGAAGTCCATGAGACACCACAACCACGGTCCCACAAGCTTCTGCAGCTTGTTACTTACATATGCAGCTGGCAGTGGACACACCTGGAAATCACTCTGGTTATTGATTATCCTACAAGTCTATGAGGACTGGCTGGGTTGGCAGCTCGCTCCTTTACTTCAACAGAATGAGCTAATCTGGTAAAGGAGCTTCTGCAGCTGAACTGACTTTGGTAAATATGAAGAGATACTGTCCCCTACATAAATGCATACACCAAAATTAGAATGGAATTTGCTCAGAAGGACAAAAAGGAAAAAAATTCAGAAGTCTGCAGAAGTGCTGCTGGCAAATTTAGGCAACAGCATTCACCAGAAGAAACAGATAATGTAAGTGTATATACACCAAAACCAGAACAAAATTTGCTCAGAATGAAAAAAGTGGAAAATCTGTTCAGAGCATTGTTCAGAAGTCTCCAGATCAATCCCAAATCATCAATTGCAGTACCCCAGACTGTACATAAGTCACAGCTGAAGACAATAGGAGACAGGAAAGTGCTTGTTTAAGCCTCTTTCCTCCAGACCCACGGTACATGCCAAACAAGGCACTGGCCAATATTTATACTATATTCTACCAACTAGCATCCACAAAGGAGTTTGTTGCTGCCTTGGATCACAAGACCACAATGCAAATTGTTCTTTACTAACCAACCATCTCCACAGACCTTTCCTAGACAGCCAAGGCTTTAAAGGACAAATTATTTAAGCTACAGAAAGACAGAATTACTCAATACAGAAACCAGTGCAGCACTTGTGTATGTGTTGGAGGAGTATAAACCCACACCTCTGAGCAGCAACACTATCGAAGATGTACTGTTCCCAGGATGACACTCAGCTTGTTCAATATTTGCAAGTACAAACATTCAAAAGAACAATAAAAAACCTTTTACATTGTAGTGACCAACTCCAGGTAATACTCGGCTCCAAACCAAAAAGGCTATAAGGCACAGTAAACTAAAAACCCCAGAAGCACAATAGTAGAGATAGCAAGTCCTTTCAAAGTTTACCAGCAGCTTTGCACAGGAGGGGAATGGCTAAGAAGCAAAACTGTGAAAAGGAACCTGACAGCCAACATGAAGAATCTGGAAGACACAATGAAAAAGCAGAACCAGGACTTCAAACAGGCATAGAATGAAAAAGAAGAAATTAAAAAGAACTCTAGAAGGTAAAGATGGGGGCTAGGGGAGAGTAAACAAAAACTTGATGGATTTTTTAAAAGAGAATAGCTAAAAAGGTATTAAAATGTGAAGGGGCTGAGAGCACAAGACCCAACAGTAAACACACAAAAAAGGAAAATAAAATTCTTGCTGGGGAATGCAGGATGTTCTTTGACAATTTAACAGCAAAGATAAATAAATACATCCTTGCTCTCCATTCTAGGTGACTAAGATACCAGAGAAGAAAGCACGCAGGTGTTATACGGGGAAGAAAGTCAATGCAAAGAACAGAACAGCTATTTAAATACAGAAAAGACTTAGAAACTCCTGTAAAGCAAACCTTTTTAAAGCATAAAATAAGCAGTCTTTTCTAGGTGGCCACAAGAAGAAAAAGAATAGAGTATTCTTAGAGGCCAAGTTTACCTCAAGTCCAAATGTAGAAACAACAGAGGAGCAGACAAAGAGTTTCTCATCATGTGTGTTCTGGGCTCACATAAAGGTCACAGAAGCACTGTCCCTGTCCAGCACATTTTCTGGAATCACAGAATTGTTAAGATTTGGAAGAGATCTTAAGTGAAAGGACAAGAGAAACCTTTACCAGTCCCACTAATACACAACAGTACACTCGGCAGTACAGCTGCCCAGTCCTTTCAAAAATGGCACTACTTACCTGTTTAAAGGACTGAAAGAGCCCTTTACATGTTACACTACAGCACTAGCAATCAACACAAGGCATAAAGTATGGCACCAAAGCCTACAGGACCCACCTTGGGATATAAACCTGTCCCAAGAGAACCAAGCTGCAGAAGAATACGTCCATTAATCTTGCCTTAACAGCTTATGGTGCACAAGAGGGAAGATGCAAAGGCAGATCCTGTAAAGTCAATCCATGTCCATAACACGTCTGGCAGCGTATCTAATATTGCAATTCTGCATCTAAGGATCAGATTGCAGGGACTCTGCCCCTAAGACATCATTAAAGTCTGTATATATGCTCATGCCTCACACAAGCTTCAGGGGACCTCATTGCCTTCTCAGCCACTTTCAGGTAGAGACCAGAACTTGCAAAAGAAAGAACATCTGCTTCTCAGAAGCTCCGCTTATTATGGCTGAAAGTAAGGTGCCCAGCTTAATCACAGTTACTTCATTATTTTTGTTTCTCTGACAGTCGGCTGTATCTGTTCAAAGACAGGCACAATGGTTTTGTGCCGCAAAACTCTTCCTTAAGCAGAGTTAACTCTAGATTTACATCTGCTTAAAACCAGTGTGGAAGCAATCTTAAGAGTCCAAACTTTAAAACTGAGCTTGAACAATTCATATTTCCACTTCTGGCAAACCTGGAGAAGCATGCAAGTCCCGAGGAAGACTAATTTGTGTGCCCACGTGGAGAGGAAAAAATGGGTACCTACATGAATACAGCGACAGTGCTTCTCTGGTAATACGATCCTGGAACAGCAGAACTGAGAGCAAGTAACCCTTGGTAACTGTCCCATCCCTCCCAACTCACACACACATATTCCATTGGCCCCGAACGTGAGATGCACAAGGTCCCACTTGACCCACACAGCCCAGTAGCAAAATCAATGTATACCCTTTCCTCAGGTAATGCTTAGAGCAAAAAAAAAGCTCTACCTCTCAGACAGGCCCTCAGACAGATAGGATGGGAAAGAGAGCGCTTGGCAACACTGAACTCCACAGCTCCTTGCCTACACCCAAGGAAGAGCTCCAATACAACCTGGAAAATCACCTGCATTATTCCTGGAAGTACTGGTATCTATGCATACGCAGGTTTAAGGCCTGAACTAGCTGTTCGGCAATTCTTCCTCAAGTAACTGCTCAGCCAGTGTCTCTCCAGCAAAATACTTACTTAGAACAGCCCAGGAGCACAACCGGCCTGCGTGGCACAGGGCGCGGTGTGACTTTCACTTTATTTAAGGCTCCTGTGGTGCCCGGAGCTCAAGCCCTTGAGCAGCCCGGGACTCCTCGTGGGGACAAGGCCCGGTGCCCCGGGGGGCACAAGGCCCGGTGCCCGGGGGCAGGAGGCTCCCGCCCGCCCCCGGCGGGGAGCCGCGGCGGGGCAGCGCAGGCCCGGGCTGCATCCCGGGAGCATCCCTGCTCCGCCATCTCTCGCTTCTGCGGGAGCAGCGCCGCTCGCACACCCACACCTGGGCTACGTGCGCCGATTAAAGACAGAAGGGCACTTTTACCGCTGAGCGATTAACCCCAGGGGCAGCGGTGCCTGCCCCGGGCCTTCCCGCTGCGTCACGGCCCC
>NW_009954196.1:134968-137246 GCF_000747805.2 Chaetura pelagica | reverse complement strand
CCCGCAGCGCCGGGACCCCGGGAGGGGCGCGCAGGGCCGCCTGCCCCACCAGCCGCCGTGGGCCCTTGCTGGGAAATCGGGGTTTTTCTGTGATTGGTTTGTTTTTTAGCGACCTTTTAATGGCAGTTCCGAAGGGCCGCTCTCACGGAATGCTTTGGGTGGGGACGGACGTGTGAAGATCACCTGGTCCCACTGCCCTCCCTCCCACGGGCAGGGACATCTCCCACGGGCAGTGACATCTCCCACGAGGCCAAGTCGCTGAGAGCCCCATCCAGCCTTGCCTTGAACACTCCCAGGGATGGGGCATCCACAGCCTCTGGCAGCCTGTGCCAGTGTCACCACCCTCATCAGAAGGGTGATGACTTCACTACGTCCAACCTAAACCTACCCTCTTTGAGCTTAAAACTGTTGCCCCTTGTTCTGTCATACAGGTGTTGGTAAAAAGCCTCCATCTTTCTTATAAGCCTCTTCTACCTATTGAAGGGGGTCAAAAAGGCCTCCCTTGGCCTTGCTGAACGTAACGAGGTTCACCCGGTCCCATTCCTCCCGCCGGCCGAGGTCCCTCTGGACGTCCTCTCTTCCCTCCGGGAGACGCGGGCACCGCTCGGCTCCCCGCCAGCCCCCAGCCTGAGGGAGCACCCAGTGCCACTGTCGGCGGCGTTTGTACAGATCCCGAACGGTACCAGTCCCAGTGCAGACCCCTGAGGGACACCCCTACGTGCTCAGCTCCGTTTGCACACTGAACCATTGCCTGCAACTCTTTGGATGTGATCACCCAGCCAATTTCTTGTCCAAGTCAATCTCTCTCCAACTTAGCGACAAGGATGTTGGCAGGATCCTGGCCTGCCTGGCCATTGCTGGTGGAGTAGGATAGTGCTGGTGTGTGCAGGAATGGCTGGCTTTGGAAAACATGAGTTTGCCCCCCCCAAAAGCATCAGCTGGAGAACTCGGCACACTGGCCAGGACCACTGCTGGGCAGGGCACAGCTGGCTGCACGGGCACAGGAAGGCCAGAGCCTATCGACATCCGTGCTTACTCCTCTGTGGCTGCCTGCATTAGAAGAATACATTCCCCCAAAATTACTCAGCAAGTAACGAGCAACAGCAGCAGCCACTAAAGCAATATAAATCCACGAAGAGGGATTTTTTTGCCCTCCCTTTTCAGAGATAAAAATCTCAGAACAGAGGCTACACCATTGACTAGGCTATTAAAATGGTATTTATGAGGTAATCACTTATTTTAACTGCCACCTACATAAAATTTATCATGGAGTGGTGGAATTTTATAATTATCATTTACATTTTTTAAGCCTATTTAACAAATAAAATTTGCAATCCCACCACCCAAAAATACATCAGAAGGAACCAAGAGAGACAGCGAATGGGCAGTTGACTCATCTGCCATGCTCAGCCACAGGAGCACTTCTCTGCTCAAACCCAGTCCCTCCTCTGCATGGGATGTGCTCTGAACTGGAGCTAGGGAATAGAGGGGGCCTTGTGTAGGTTGGCTATCCCTGGTACACCATGAACAGGACTTTATGCTGCCCCCAGCTCCCAGAAACCCAAAGGAGGAGGCTGTGTTGTGAGGAAGAAAGGAACAGACACACAAGTGCAGATATTGCTTGATAGCAGCACACCCATGTAATCCCTGACCATCTCACATCATGCTCATGGGGTGGGTATTACCAGCTCTGCACTCACAGACAAGGAAAGTGGGGGTGAAGAGCCGCTGAGGGACACAGCTGCAGCCCCATGGGGGTCACCAGCAGAGCAAGACTTAGGGCCAAGATTTTGGCCAAGGGTTTTTTCCACACCAGACCCCTTCCTATGTGCAGGTTATGTCTGGTAACTGATGGGCTGGAGTGGGACACCTTCAATCTAGAGAACGCAAAGGGAGGGCATGGCAACAGAGATGTGAGTAGGCGTTGAAGGCCATTCATCCATCCATCCATCCATCCATCCATCCCTCCATCCATCCATCCATCCATCCATCCATCCATCCATCCATCCATCCAAAAAGCAGCCACAGGACCACGTGTTTTGTTCTGGTTTTCAGCTGTCCCTCCTTTAACCATGAATACTCTCACTGCCAGTGTCCTGCTACCTGCTCTCCCACATCTTCAAGGGCAAGTTGCAAAATAGCCGATTAAAATGGAGGAAGAAGAAACAAACACAACACATGCCTTGCCTAACTTTGGATCTTTCCCTCCCCAGCTCACCTGTACAAAGTAGGCAGACTGGATTGCACACTGGCACTTGGTAAGAATTTCATATTTGTT
>NW_009954196.1:121873-134695 GCF_000747805.2 Chaetura pelagica | reverse complement strand
TCAGCAGGTCTGCAGAACTAGAAGTTTGACATGCCACATGCCTGATCATACTTCTAAATTAAAATGAAAGAAAACAACCACCTCTCAATTATGCAAATCAACTGTTTAGAGTCCCAGGCTGCTCATGGTACCTCTTCAATGTTCTTGGTGTCAGAGCAAAGGGTGCATAAGTATTTTTGGTTTTTTTGGAAGAAAGCTACATTCTCTTCTTGCACTTTTTAATACATGTTATTTAGGAGAGCTTCCTGAGTATGCCGTGTAGGTAGCAGCATGCTGGAGAGCAAAAAGTTTTTATTTCACTATTACTAAATCAGTTTGGTTTTTGTGGACAAAATGTGTAACTTTTGTGAGCGTCTGTTTACATGTAAGCATCCAGAGTGCAGAGCTCTGATGCCTGTTTGGCAGCAGGGCTCTCAGACTCTTTGGATCAAATAGACCCTGCAGGGACAATCCACATATTGCTTCAGTATGTGGTGGATTGTGCCATTAGCACAAAGTGGTGATTGGCTTTTGTCATTAATAAGAATACATTTAATCTAGGTGAGCATACTCCAGGTAGCAAACATCCAGAAAGGACCTTATTTCATCCATTCCTCCTTGTGCTGAAGTGCACATTTGTCACCAGATAAACTTTGCTGTTTTAAAGGCCGACTGAATCCTTGCAAAGGGAGGTTTCATTCTGGAGAGGGGAAAACTGGGCAATACAGCTGTTCCAGTCATAGAGCAAAGCATATAACGACTCATTATTTATCAACAAACACATGGCCATGAGCAGGATGTGATGGTCTGGGATGGGCTGATGTCACCGCAAGGAGTGGGAAAATGGCAAAGACAATGGGAGTATTATGACTATCTTTAACCACATAATACAATTAGACACTTCATTACTATTATTAGTCACTGCAATTCTGTATTTCTACAAACCCACTCCATCCGTGTACAAAGTTGTGAAAAATTTAAGTAGCAGATCATTAGTTTTTCTTACAATTTCCTTCTCATTTAGTTTTTCTAAGAGATGCCTAAACTGGTAAAAGTGGTTTTGAAAGAAAAGCTCTGAAGTTATCCCTTGGGGAATAAAAAAATACAGTATTGCCAGCACAGTCCATTCAAAAGAATGAATCAGCCTCCTGGAAAAAGCATGAGTAGTTCAAAACATAAGAGTAAATGCAAACAAAGCCACTCATATTCTTTGTATTTGCTTCTCTTGCTTTGCATACTTCATGCCTACGCTTTCAACCTTTTCTTTACAATCACAGCAGCTGGAAACTTACTTTTGCAATGGAAAATGAGAATCTGGCTTAATCACAGGAATCACAGTGCTAGAGCTTCAAGGAATGCTCTCTTTCCTCTTCAGCTTGTGATTCAGCAGTGGTAAAGGTGCAGACAGCTCTTTAGACGCTTGCCGGGATGGTCCATAAGAGATCAGCATTTAAGAAGTAATCTTTGGCAGTACTAATGGTCTCCAAAGGAGCAAATTTTCACCCCTCTAGGAAGAACGAGCTGACCATTGCAATCTGACATTATCTTTTCTTTTGAATCACATAGGAGAAAAAATGTGGCAGACTGTAAAATCAGGCAGCTGCAGTATAAACATCTTGTAGGGCTCACCTGCGGTACCTTGAAGAAAGAGGAAAAGGGCTGTCTGGGGCTGACCTTCTGCCTTTGGGGAAGGGCTACCCCCAGCCCTCTGCTCATGCACCAAACCTGAAGCACAGCAAACATAGCACAGAGCCTCTCCTGCCTTCATCTGGAGGTCAACAAACCAGCAAAGTCAGTATCTGGCCAGTTTTCTCTCAGGCCATCAGCTGGGAAGCACCCCTTTACCTGGCCCAAGCCGTGGTTCATGCCCAAGCAAGTGGTCACACTGTGGGGAGGGGTAGCTGCTTGTGGTACGTTTGGGACCTGCCTCCTGAGGGCATGTGGGCATTTGTCTTCCAAGTGAGTGAGGTACCATCTCTCTGACAAAGAACATTGTCAGTTTTAAGTAATTTGTTCTGCCTGTTGCAAAATCTAAAAAAGATTATTACAATTCACTTTTTCAATTAATTTCTACCCAGTATTCTTAGATTGCTCCAGTTATCTTTGATATTAATTCCTATAAACTGTTCCAAGTAGTGAGGGGGCTGATATACGTGAAGAAGTTAAAAAACAGTGACTCTTGCAAAGAAGTGGCCACAGAAGGACCCACTGTGGAGTAATCATGATTGAAATTAAGAACAAAATCTTAGATGCTTTTTGCCTAGCAAGCTGGAAATCAGCAGCTTTAAAGCACTGGCACAGCTTGTTGATGCAGCTCTCTTCTCCTTTGTATGTTACCTGAATAACGCTCCCAATAGCAAAATAAATCACAAGTCTAACCTTAGGGGAGCTCTCTGAATTCACAGTGGTCAGTGCTGGACATCAGGGAGGGAATCTGATGTCTGATTTTTCTCTTGTTCTTCATTCCTTCTGGGACTTGGCACATCTTTCCATCCTCTCCTTTCCTTGGCTATCATTTCCTGACACAACAAAAATCTGTAAAGATGAAGCCACTTTTATTAACTTCTGGAGGCACATATTACATCTGCTCTAATCTTTTCTCTAGACAACCAATCAGTGTGTCTCTTCATCGCACCTCCTTTAACCTCTACTGAGAAGTGACCAACACCAAAATCTGTTTTTCTGTCCCTTTTCCCAAATTTTCCTGCCCCATCCAATCGCATACTGGTATCATCAGCCCCGAGCAGAAACTTCGGGCATTACATAAGGGAAGTAGGAACCCTTGTAGGGGATTTTCCATTGCCAGACATTTTGAGTCTGCTTGATTTCAGCACAGGGAACGTGTTATGTCAGGGGTACCTGGGGACACTGTTTCTGTGCAGCTGACCTGTGTGAGCCAAGGGAAGTTGTAGCAATGCACCAAAGCAGGTCTCTCCCACCATCTCCTTTCTGAAGCACCTGGCCCATCCTGTTGGCATGATGGGCAGCCCAGGACTGTGGTCAGCACAGGGCTCAGCTGGGTCTGGTTTCAGCAAATTTTGCTTCATGAAGTGCTTGGGCAGTTCTGCAGCACAGGTTCTTGTTCCATCCAGGCACCAGCAATATGCCCCAGCCAGCAGGGAAAACATCGGGTTTTCTCCCCCCTGCAAAATTAACACCTGGTGGCACAGCACATGCCCAGGTGACAGCTTGCCCTGCCCCTCTACCTGCCATCTGCTGCGAGGACACAAGCTGCTGCCTGCATCTACCCGGGGGTAGAGCAGCAGGCACGCAAAATTACTTTTTGCCTCCTTTCCAATGTAATAGTCTCTCAGTGCTACTCAGGTAATTACACCTCTGTTTCTCTTTGTAAGCTTTTTTTATTGTCCTTAGTATTTCCCCTGGCAAAGAATGGAGGAAAACGTCAATTTCCTAAAAGTGGTCTGGCTTAAGCCAGCTACCAGTGATGTAATGTGGCCATCCCTAAAGCCCAGACTGTGTAACTGTGGCCAAAAATGAGTTATTTCTTGTTTCTAGAAAGATTTATTTAGAACTATTGAGAAAAAAATCTGTGGAATAGAAAATACACACTGAACTGCTTTTCTTCCTTCTGCTGCCTCCCCCCTCAAGTACAAGCAAGCTTTTTTGAGGGTCTGTTTTAAAAAAATATTTTGGCAAAATGCTTATCTAACAAAACTCAGTGTCTGCTATCTGGTTTCAGCCAGCAAAAAGAAATACATATTGTCAGCCTCAGTGCTTCTAACAGGACTTTTGGATCAGTTATGAGGACATCTTTTCATCCTAACAGGTTAGTTTAGCATTTGATGATGCACAAAAGGTTTTTGTAGTGAAAGCAGGGGAGCAGAGCAGCATTATTTAAGAGGAATGGTGGCCAGTTTTGAAAGTGTTTAGTAAGATAATGATTCAGGGTTTTTTACTCATCTCTTAATGTAGGCAAAAAATCACAGGAACCAGCCCTTCCAGTAGAGTTACTGACATTAATGCTAAAGAATAAAATATATCAAAGGGCTCAAGCTATTTGATTGTCAAAATATCTAATTTCACTCCTCTGAATGAAGCTTTTTTTTTTTTTTTTCCAAACAAGCCAGACATCAAAGCTAACATATTTGGAGCAAACTTTTAAACTATAACAGCTTAACATGACCAAAAGGTTTATGGTGTGGTACTAGTGTGTTCTTATTAATTTTTGTTTTCCCTTTTAGTAAGTGGATTGCTTCGGCACCTATGCAGTGCTTCAAATAATTCTGGTGAAGTGAAATGTGATTATTTCTGCTAATAGTAAAGCAATTTACAATCTCTTTAGCGTCTCCTCCAGCTTTTAGAAATCTTCCTCTGAGCTCAAGCTCATGCCATTCATTAATACATTATCCAACAAAACAGCTAATTCTTACCTGCTTGTCCCTTGGCATCTGGGTAGGCCACTCTGAGGGTTAATATCATGTTTGTAAATAGCCCCTTTAGATAGGTTGTGCCCATCAGATCCTTTTGGAAGACCCAGGACTAACCTGGAGATGTGAATTCCTATCTTCTCAAAACTACTATGAATTAATCTTTCAGTGTAGGAATTGGGTATTGGTCCATTCACAGCAGGGAATTTATGGTGACTTCACAAATCCTTGCCCTGTTGTGGGTCTTGGGAGCATATATAGCTGGTACAGCCCCAGCCTGGCATCTGCAGGCAAAATTATCCCCTGCCTTTGCAATCCATATTGATGCTTCTACAATCCATCCCACTGCTCCTCTGATCCATCTGACCACCTCTTCAGACCCACTCTACCTTACACAAATGGCACCAGTCTTGCCTGCAGAAATTGAGAAATGGCATCACCCACTCCCTCCAGCCTTTCTGTTGTGCCACTTATAAAACAATCTGCCCAAAATACAGCTCTATATTTTACCTATTGTCTCTCTCTCCCTGGCAGGTCTCTAGGGTGCTGCTTTTCAGTCTGTTTTATTCTTATTAGATATCACCACTCTGCCTATCAGCAGAGGTGGCCTCCTTCAGTCACAACTCTAATGGCAACAGGTATATTGAGAAGTTGCTGTGACAGGCAGGCAGCATGAAACTCCTTGTCTCTCCTTTCTGGGATGCTGCAACAGCAAGTTTATTTCCCTCAGACTTATTCTAGAGTATTTTTTTTCTTTGAGAGACTCCCTGGGATACCCTGCACAGTCTCCCAGGTTTAATGCCCTGTGATTTATTTTCACATTGACACACTACAGAGGAACTCAGCCCATCCCACCCATGCTAGTAAAAGGGCTCAGGCCCTTCAGCTCTTTCTCTAATGAGCATCCCCATTCTGAGCCACACTCAGCCATACCCCAGGGTGTGTTCCAATTACCCTATCCCAAAGGTTCTTCTAGATGATGGGTCTCCATCTGATAGCATTACCTCTTACTCACCACATAGTATTTCATCTGTGTGGCACAGGGTCATTCAATGCAGAGGTACCTGGATGAGGCTGGGTCCTCTCAGTAGCAGAGATGAATTAGCACTGCACACCAGTGCCACACTTCTACACTTTGCCTTTCCCCTCTGATATATAAAGCTCCATGCTACCAAAGTTTTATTGCAACTGAAGTGCCTCCGGTAGCTGCCCTCAGGGCTGGCTTGTGCTGTGCAGACCATTTTTCTGGTGTTTTATTCCACATTGAAATTGCTCTTGACCTGCATCTAAAAAAAAAAAAAAAAAAAGGTAGCAAGGCATAATCACTATTTAGACTTGCTCAAGGCTCTGTAGTATTTCCTCCTCTTAGCTGATTCTTGAGATGAAACTTGGATTTAAAAAACAACAACAACAACAAAAACCAAAGAAAAAGCAAACACAAAACTGTGGTAGGCATAATGTTCCTAGACACTCTGTTAGCTCTTTATTTTCTTTCTTACCAAGTTATCATGGAAAATGTAATTCTTTAGGCACTCAAAATGCTTTCCAGCCAACGTTAGGAAAACAGCCTTTGCTGAGCTGCATTTTCTATAGCATTTGCATAAAAATACAGTTCAATTCTCAGTACATGCTGCAAAAATCAGACTCTTTTATTTCCATTAAGTTGGAAACTGTCCATATTGCCATATGTAGCTGTTTTATCTTTCCTCTTTCCTTTCTTATAAAAGCACAGTCCTTGATGCCAGCTCGCTTTATGTTTTTGCCATTCACAGCAAAGTAAAAAAATAGCAGTACCATTCCTGAAGAACAATAACTTTGCTTAAAACCCAGAACAGGAAAAAATCATCAAAACTAACCCTTTAAACCACCCCATTGCAAAATCAAGGTTCAAACTCCATGTTTTCCTAGAGACTACTGGTCTGCAAGTGAGCTCTTAAAATGTGATCGCAGTTTCCCAATGCCCCACAAAGTCGGGTATTTCTAATAAATAGAAGTCATTTAACAAAACAGAGCTTCCTAGTTCTCGTTTTGTTTGAGACATAGTACTAAAAATTCACGTGACGTCAACATGCTTCTGGTAGTATCTGCAAAAGCATTGCAATAAACTAGTGTAAAGTCAGCTCCCTTGCCATTCAGGCTGACTCCATTCGTGCAGACATAGACCGCAGCATCAGCTTTATCAAAGTTACAGGAAGGATAAATTCAGCCCTTTTAATTCATGTTTACAGAGTCATACATTTTTTCTAGTTCTATGGTAAAGAAATTTCTGTTTAAAGAAGCATTTTTCTGGAGAATGCTACGGCACCATCATATGGTTTCAAGGTGTTTAGAAAATAGAGACAGGTAATTCAAAAGAAGTCAGCTTGTATTCTCCATTAAGGGGTGGGGGGCAGGGGGAGGGCAATGATCTAGGCAGTTTTTGCAAAAGTCTGAGCTTGTGATAAGAAGGTTAACCATGTGCCCAGCCTTTCAGAGCAGAGCCACATCCCTGGCCACAGGGTTAGTGCTGGAGTACAAAATTAGCTCTTTATTCAAAACAAGATGCACCTATGCCCTGTCTGAGGAAATTGCCCCATGTAACTTGGAGATACAGAATAAAATCCTGCTTTACCATGAACAGACCATTACCAGCTTCTTCAAGAGTCCCAGATTCCCTGCTTTTATACATCTAATGGTACCCACTGCTACTTGGGCAGCATTTGGTCTGGTCCCATGTCAGCCTTTATGCCTTGTCTGCACTAAAATTAATTATTTAAGCCCTGAAAACATCTGACCTTTTGTTGCTTCGCTTTGACCACACTGTGACATTAGAGCGCAGAGCTCAGATGAAAACGCTTTTATTTGGCTTATTTTGTTGAAACACCCTTTCTCCATTTCATGGAGGTTTTTTTGTTTTGTTTTTTTTTGGGGGGGGTTCTTTTAGAGGGGCAGAGAGGTGCCTCTTGAACCCAACCAAGAGTAACTGGAAAAAATAAGGGCTTATTCTAGCACTGAGTATGACCAGGTGCAGGGCGATGCCCGCTCCAGCAGCATCACAACAAGAAGCCTGCTTGTTTTCAGGGAGGTCTCCCCAATAGGACTGTTGCCTCCCTCCCATGTCTGCAGGGGAGCCCCTGGATCTTTGTTGCTTCCCAGAGCAAGCTGCCAGCAGGCAGGGAGGTAAGCTCTGACTGCCAGTGTTCCCATGTGCTGGGCTGGGGTAGGGACAAGCAGGTGGAGAGGGCACGGCTGCTTTGGAAGAGAGGAATGATTGGAGGAGGAAAGAGGGAAATTCTCTAGTGTGAGGGTGGTGAGACATAGGAACAGGTTGCTCAGAGAAGTTGTGGATGCCCCCTCCCTGGAAGCGTTCAAGGCCAGGCTGAATGGGGCTTTGAGCAACACGGTCTAGTAGGAGGTGTCCTGTGGAAGAGGGCAGTTGGAACTAGATGATCTTTAAGGTCCCTTCCAACCCAAACCATTCTATGGTTCTATGATTCTGTGTCATTTCCTGAATAAGTCACCTCAAGTTAAAGCCTCTGGGATTTGTTCAGCAGCTGAGGTTGGCACTGTCATCCAGTGAGTAATAAGGAGATGCCAACTGTCATGTGAGCTATTTTTTTATTCCTGCTTTCAGGGAGATCACTCATCTCAGCAGCTATTTGCAGCTCTTCCTCATTGCACATGTCAAGTGAGGGCTGTCTGTCCAGAAAGGCAGATGCCTTCCCAGCAAATGGGGAGAGAAAGCCAAGCCCAGAGGAGAGGCATCCAGCCATGGTGTTTATTGTGGGATCTCCCCTCTCAAGTCCCCACACAGGTCACTCCCCACTCAGCAAACCCTCCCTTCACCCAGGGACAGCCTCCCTCATGGGGGCAGCAGGGAAAGAATCTTTCCCAATGCCAACTCTAAGCAGCTATTTGCCCTCTCAGTCAATAAACAGCAGTTAACTCTTTTTTTTTTATTGCTGCTCATCAGCAGCCACCTACTTTCTCTGTAGGCAAGAGCCAGCCCCAGTGTTTAATATTTCTCAAACATATTTCTCACCCAGCACTTGCCCAGCTTCGGCAAGCGCTGCTTGGGTCAGGCGGCGCGGACAGGGAGCTGCAACCTGTGCCATTTGGCTCCTCTCCTTTTGGCATGCCCTGTGGGCAAGGTCCCTGCCATTATTCTCATTTTAAAAAAAATTAAAAATAAGTGAAATGGCATCCAAACTGCAAAGCTTCCCACAGAGTCATTGCCAGCACTCCTCACGGCCAATCTGGGCAGAGGAGCAGGGACCTCCCTGCAGCAGCAAAGGCACAGAGACAGTCAGGAACTGGATGAAGTGGATTTCCCTGAGCAATAACAAGTGAAAATTGAGACTTGTTGATAGAATATAACAGAAACAGGACAAAAACAAACTATGAGAGCAAAGCTGGATGGCAGTGAGAAAAACTAAACTAAAACCTTGTCTCATGGATGCCATTGTCTCAGCTACCCTTTCTGTCTCCTCCAACACCTATTAGTTATCACGTCCTCTTGCTGACTTCAGATCTTCAGCTGCATCATCCTCCAGTGAACTTGCACATTTAATTACGAAAAACAACCCCATGCCAGTCGAATGGAGCTGTTAATCTTAGTAAGAGTTATCACCTAAGTGACTATTTCAGGATCAGGGCCCTGGCATGTGAAGCTTTCTAGGCAGCTGCCATAAAACCATTCAGCATCTAAAAAGACCTAGGCAAGTTGTCTCAGCAATATTAAAACCAACAAACGATGACCCACTGGATTTGTGCCCAGTTGCATGATACCAGGGCTGGATCTAGCTCTCATCCCAGCCTCCAGCCCCAAGGCAGCCCCTGGGCTTGGGGATCCTACCCAGGGATTAATTTATGGAGCTTTTGAACATAGCCTTTATGACTAAACAGCTCAGCTGGGCTTTTTATTTAAAAACGTTAATTACTTGTGTGTTGAAATTGCAGCGGAGCCACATGCTCTTGGATTGATTTCAGATGATGTTGGATGCACATCTTGGATTGATTTCTGCCACAGTGATGTTTGTGGCCATCATTTAGCAGGCTTACCTGTACACTGCCCCTGTCCTGCAAATTGAGAGATCAATGTGAACCTCAGCAAAAAGAAGTTGGCAGAGGGTTCTTGGTTATTGAGAAAGAACTTGTAAAGGATTTTAAGAGTACTTTATATCTATTTTGAAGAGAATTATCAAGATCCACAGCCATGCTACATCATCAGAATTACACCAATAGTAATGAAAAAGAGGTCAAATTATGTCAGTCAGAACACTGAGCCTGCACTCTTTAAATAAATGCAAAATACCAATACGAAGAGAACTCACAGAGGGGGTAACAAAGTAAGAAACTGAAGTGTGCCTTGAGTGTTTATGTGTGTGTTTGTGCCCAACAGCAAATGCACTTCATCAAGGATGCCACCTCACACATTGAGCAACAATCCACAGTTTTCATAATGGTCAAAAGATAAAGTCTTCCGTGGATGAAGCTCGAAGCAACTGTGCAGCCTGAGAGACAAGAAGCAAACCAGGTTTTGCCACAAGGCTGAAAAATGAAAATGGTTAGCAATTAACCTAGGCAGCTGCCTCATCCCAGCTTCTTTTTCATATGACAAAACTGGACTCAGAAGAGTGAAGAAATGTCAACAGAGTAATTTCTCCTACATCAGCTGTAGTTTGCTGACTGTCAGCTGTGATCTAGGTCCCCAAAAGCTCCCTGCAGGGTTCACCAAGCCCATTCCAGCATCACGCCTTTTTACCCAACAGCCAGAAACACGAGCATGCAGGGGATGCCATGGCAAGGGAGGGTGAAGGAAGCAGGTGGGGGACACTACTCTGTGCTGGTGGGATGTGCCTGCATCTGCCCCAGCTCCAGCTCACACTGCAGCCACTCACCACCTCCTCTCCTCTTGCATACCATGCCAGCCTGCTAGGCTTATGTATCTCATCTCCAGCATTTAAAGGTAAGAGAAGCTCCTCCCTTCAACTGTGGCCTCCTTTGCTCGCCTGTCACACTCCCACCACATAAACACTGGCTGGATGGCTGTCTGGCAACTTGGGGAAGCACGTTTGATACTGAAGGCACCGGAGCGGCAGGTTGTTTCTTCTGGTTTCCTTCTCTTTCCTTCCACCCAGGCTATTTTTAAAGTCTGGAAAAGGACTCAAGTCACATGAGAAAAAAACCTTAACCACTTCTGGGCATATTTGTACCATGAGTAGGTCCTTTGGTTTGTTGGTTGGTTGTGGTTTTTTTGTTGTTGGTTGGTTGGTTTTGTTTGTTTGTTTGTTTTGTTTGCCTGCTGTTTTATTTCTGCACGTGCTGTGTTTTCATCATGTGATATTTTTGCTTGTTTAGAGAGTTTGTTTTGTCTTTTCTTTCTTTCAAAGGAAACCAATGAAAACATCATCATCCTAGTAGCCAGTAACTGTCAGGTTAGATAGGAGATTAAACTAGAAGCACTGTTACAACTTTTTGGAATAGGTACAGAAACAGAAATCTGCTCATTTTAGCTGCTGCACAGTTGCACATTTGTGGCATGCTGAGGTCTCCCAGGCTCTACACAGACCTACCAGCCCTTATTTTTGGTACATAACTGTATATTATACTCTAACTCTCTGCTTTCCTCTGCAGAGCTGCTAAATGGAGTTGATGGCATTTCTCTGCCACAAGCTGTATTCATCAGTAAATAGGCAAGATGCACTTGGGGTAAGGACTAATATTCCCACTCCAGTTTTTTTTTATCAGACCCTCCAACAGCATTAACTGCACAAACTTGCTTTCCTGGGAGTCTTGCTGATGAGCAGGTTTTCTGCTCTGCCTATAAAGCCCGTCTGACAGCGAGCACCTACTGCCCTGCAGCTCCTGGGGGAGGCCAGAAGATGACCCAGCTGTTCTTATTCAGATTTATTTCAAAAAATCAGTCAGTTTTCCCTTTTTCTGAATTTGCCCCTGCCTGCAGCAGCTTCACAGGACACAGTTAGCCCATCGCTTGGAGGGTGCACTGTCAAGGCTCAGGGCTGCCATTGACTGTCTTTGACAAATGTTGCATATATTTGCAGGCAACAGATACCTGCTGTGACAAAAACACAAAATGAGGGAAATAAAATTGCATAGGTTGTTGTTTCAGCCTGGGATAATGATTCCACCAGCATCTGCAGGCTGACACGCTGCTTAGATTAATGTCATTTCCAAGAACGTGGCTTGATTCTTCCTTTAAACATTTGTCTTTAACAACAAGCCCCTCACCTTAGCACCGAATAATTGACTCTGTCTTGAAGATACTAGAGCTTGTCAAAATACTTTAAGTATTGGCTGGCTGCACCTCTTGCATAGCCAAGGGAAGCAGCTGAAGAGTTGGCAGTGCCTCGCCTCCCCATGCTGTGGTGTCATTGGGTGTGCTGAACCAGACAGACCACCAGCATGGTACGCAGCTCCTCACCATGCTCCCAGACCTCCAAAAAAACCATCAAAGCTCAAGGGTTTTCCCTAGATCTGCCTGGGAAGAGGAAAAATAGGAAGCGTCATTTGTTGTCCAACCCTCCTGCAACACCAAACCAGACAGCTCTTCATTGCTTGCTTGCTTTCTAAAGCTTTTCATATTTTAACGAATAATTTTAATTAATAATTTAAATACACTTGAAGCTCACTGGCAAAAGTGTGCAGGCACAATCACTGTATAACAGAGCCATATATTCACTTTCAACCACACACTGATCATCTTCCATCATGGAAGCGAACCTGCACCAACAAAATCATCCTGGATATAAACTACCTTATCAGTTTTGCAGAAGAGATTTTTTTTCAGTGTTATTTAGAGCACAGAAAGAAAAAAAAGAGAGGAAACCGTTTAAAGTCAGTGGCACAAAGGTAAGATCTGTTCAGATATACATAAACATAACTGCACAATTTTCTTTGGTCTTCTTTCTATCAAATCTAAAAAATTATTTTTAATTGATTCTTGAAGCACTTTTTGAAGTTTAATAAATGCTTCAGAAATCAGTTGGGAGCCCACAAATGTTAATAGTATTTAGCTCATTTCAATAAAAATGGCCTCATTAACATGCCAGCTGCTAAAACGTGTGATACCGACTGTGTCCTTCTGCCAGCCTGCAGGGAAGCATTCCTACTCACTACTCAGTTTTCCTTTAAAAAAGATCATTTAGAAAACATACCCATTTTACTGTATGCATGTGTTCAGATAATAATTACTTCACTACTGCCCTACCCCCAGAAATGGCTTTAAAAGTCCCCAGCATCCCCCCCAATGAGGTGAGCTCAGGATGGCTTTCTCTGCAGACTTTTTTTCCACAGGCTAGTAAAACCTCAGTCACTTTCCAATCCATCAGTGCAGAAGAAGCCAGGTGAGCAGCGTGCCTGTCTGAGGCAAGAAGTTTATCATCATGGATCTGCTATGTGGAAATAAATAATCTTTGCTCAGCTCTGCTGCTGTCAAGCCACGACTGGCAGCTGC
>NW_009954196.1:93669-121614 GCF_000747805.2 Chaetura pelagica | reverse complement strand
GCCACTGCTGGCAGCTGCAGCTGCCTTGCCTGCTTGCAAGCACCCAACCTTCAGCTTCAGAATTTGAGAGTCACATTGCAGCTGGCATGGGAACAAGTGCCCACTGCCTTTACCCATCTACATGAACTGTGATTGCCCCACATTTTGGCTTTATAAACAGATTTTAAAGTAGTGTTGTACACTGTAGTTAGCTGAGACCTTTGGATGAAAGGCATTAGAAGCTTTCAGGACTGGGGCGATGCCTGTGTTTGAAAGTGGACAACATCCAACCCAGACTTGGGGCAGGAATAACATTTGGAAGTTCATTTTGAAACGGCATGTGTTGCTTTAAGCTCCTTAAGGCAGCCGGTGCTGCCCTGTTGGCCAGCCCTTAGGCAAAGCCACAGCACTTTAGGAGCACAGTAACAGTAGCAGTAATAACAAAGTGCCAAATTGAACCATGCCATTAGGTCATGAGGCAAGTAGTGCTAGATAAGTATTTCCAGAGAAGATGTGGTACTTTGTTCAATAAAGTACTAATCGAGTCAATGAGGTTGGCAATATCCAACACAGAAAGGTCACCAGCAGACAGAAACACCAAAAATCTGCACATCTAATACATATCCCCAGCATGAGGCTGCGTTCATAATTGAAGACCGTGACGTATATCTCAGCCCAGGAAAAACAACGTGCTCCAGCTTTTAAGAGTCAGGATTTGATTCTGGGTTTATGTGAACGCCTCTCCCCAGTGCTTGTGTTTCTGACCGTGCATCCAGCTGACACCGTACCTGCTGCACAAGCTGTTCACACAGTTAAATGAAGCTGGATGTGCCAAGCAGTAGTCACTTTACCCAAAGCAGCCTGGATGGCAATGCACACCAGCCTGCCTGTAAAGCTTTGTCTCCCCTTCACTGCAGATGGAAGTACTGTGGGACTGGCTGTGCCACAAGAGTTCCCCAGCACATGCAAGTCCAGAGGACACAACAGCAGCAACCCTAAGGAAATCCTTTCCTCACTATTTCAGAGCACCCTGGTGTCTTCCAGTGACAAATGTGTTTTGTCAGAGCCAGGATAGAGGTTGTGAAGCCCTCATCATGCATGGGTACACCTTTGATGGGGAATCACAAAGATAACTCAGTCCCATGTGGCTGAAGAGCAGCTGTGCAGGATGTAACCCCAAAAAGCAGACCAAAGTCTGTGAAAGGCAGAGAGATGATAAGCAAAATATTGCAGTGATCAGCAGCCACTGCAGTAGCAGGTCCTACACATGGATGTCCAGAAGCTGGTCCCACAAGCCCTTGTTCTGCAGCTCCCACCCTGGATGCCAGCACATCAGGATGCAGCTCAAGCACTTCAGTGCAAGGATTTGAGCCCATGTTACTGGTGGAGGTGGATTTAAACTAAGCTGCAAGTCACCAAATGGTCTGATTTGGCTCTACCACCTGTATTGCAATGGGAAAGAGGGGCAAAACAAAGAGCAGGACTCTGTGAGTGTTTGAACTGGTACAACTTGTTTTACTATTTCCTCAGCAACTCGTTCAAGTAGAAATGGTGTCCTGCGCCTGCCTTCGTCTCCTTTTCTGCATTCTGCTTTCCAGATCCAGGCTAGGACTATTAGAAAGGTGAGACCTTGGCATGGCTTTAATTCTCCACTTGCATTAGCACCCTGCTGGTTTAGAGGCATGAGAAAAACCTCTTGCAACCTCAGAATCACCACAGTCTGAAATGCTCACAAGCACCAGAGAGACATCCTACCTGTTATCCCTCCCTGGCCTCTGTGAAGCCTTGCCAAGAAAAAGACAAAGTCAATATGTGGCCAAAACTTCAGACAAAGATATGGTGCCCTATAGCACAGGGTGGGCTGGAAAGGGAAGGTATGGGTCCTGCAACAGCAGTGAGCATAAAACCAGCAAATCCCACCTGAGATTCTGACCCAGAGTCCTCAACCTCTTGGTGCCTTTGAGGGGAGACCTGTGATTGCTGTTTCCTTCCATGCGGGAGCAGACCTCACAGTTCCATGGCAGGCAAACACACCAGGTGACTCCTGCCTGCCCTGCTGGCTGTCACTGCCCCAGGCAGCCTGTGCAGGGAAAACAGAGGTGTCAGTTTCTCCCATGGTGATCAGTACTTCTAAGATAACTCCACTGCCTTTCACTAATCAGAAAGCTTTTGGGCACCTCAGGTTTGCACATAGAGCATAACTGAATAAAAAGTAGCCCAGATCACAAACAGAAAATGTCACAGTTCAGCCGATCTTGTTAGAAATATCCAGTTCGTCCACATTCACTGTGAGATGCTGAGCCCAAAGCCTCATCCAGGATCCTCCAAGGCCACCAAGACTTCACAGTAAATCTGCAAGGACTAATTTCATAGGGTTATTGCAAAGGCTAAAGCACAAATGGCTTCAGAAAGCACTGAGACGTGTCCATGAAAGGCCAGCCTGCCTGAGAACAGGTGTGATTGCCTCTGTGACATCTCTGAGGGCATCTTGGATGGCTAGCCAGCAGCCACACACCCACGTGCTGCCTGGCAAAGATTAGCACCTCTGCTTTAACACTGAACAACACTAATGCATCAAGCTGGGGGAGTCCTCACTGGCATCCACCCATGAGGCCACTCTGCCTCTGCTGCCTGAGAGGAGGGGAATGATGCTGGCCAGGAGGCCACAGTGGTCTGTGTGGGGCATCAGATCTGTTCACTATGCAGCCCAGCAAGGAATTTCAGCCCCAGAGAACAACTTTCCAAAGCTACAAATGATTTGCTTGACAGCTAGATATATTCTTGTTAGGTCTTTGCTTACCAGGCTCTGTGCAAAGGTGCTTTAATCCCTGGAGTCGTTTCAAATTTCTCAGCTGAACTTCTTAAAAGTGCAGTTCTGGGTTTTTGCCTATATGAAAGTTCACACGCAGGTTCTCCAGACCTACACATTCCCAGCCTTTGGCCTTTTGAAGTGTCACTCCCTCCCCTGCCCACGGGGCAGGCACCCCTTCCCGGGCACCGGGCACCCCTTCCCGGGCTCCAGGTGCCGGCAGCCGAGTTCCAGGGATGCAGGCGCCCCGGCTCCCTCCTTCCCCTCTCTGCTCCCTGTTTTGTTTCGAGTGACCCGTATTTCGCTGGAGAGGTCAGAGTGTGGCAGCCCAGCCGCGGCTGCGGCCCTTCCCGGAGGGAGCACACAGAGCTTTTGAAGCCACGATAAGAGAGAGTGCCGCAATTAGGGCTTTGCAGTTTCTCCAGATTTGCATTTTAAATTACATTTTGGTATAATTGTGTTTCATCTTTCTTTTCACCCTGACTTCTGTAACTTTTATTATTATTATTTCCTAAGGATGGTTCAAAATGCTGTATAAGAGTATAATTAAAAAGAAAACCACCAATTTCATATCAATATGATTTCTTTTTTCTTAAAATATTCCTTCGAGATTAACCACTGGGGAAGAAAAAATTAAGAAGTAATTTGAGACGAGGGGGAGCAGCAGAAGGTGATGCCAAAATGGATTTCACTCTGAGGTTCTGGCTCATCTCCCCAAGCTCTGTGCAGAAAGCAGGGAGTCTGTAGCAAGGACTTCTCCCCAGCCAGGCAGACATCCTGACCCTCCCGTGGGGAGGGAAATCCCAATTACCAGCCCCTTCGCCCCAGGGTTCACAGCTTGGCGCTGACTGCTAAATTCAATTATCTCTGGGCCCCATTAAGCAAAGATACCTTGACAGCTCTGCTGTCAGGGTAGATTAACCCACGGCCAGATCAACCCCTGGATCCTCTCCTCCCTCCCCTCCGCACTGCTGCCGGTTGTATGAAAAGTCAAATAGCATCACTGTGGCAGATCTGCTGCACCTTCATTTCTCATCCCCTCCAAATAGCCTCTCACTGTTCCCCAAATACACAGCGATGCCCTCAAAACGGGAGCAGGGGTCTCAGCCCCTGATGGGGCCACAGAGATGCTGAGCCCCCATGGCTGGCTGCAGCAGACAGCCCACACTGTGGGAAAGACAAGACATAAGAAAATACCCCCAGCTGTCTCAGCACACCAAAAATAGCATGTCTAGATCTCTCCAGTGTGCCTTGAAGGGGGAGGAAAAGCCAGTCAAAGGGAAAAGAAAATGCACTTCGATCTATAATAAAACACTGCTGCTGTTGTCAGGCACCTGAATGGAGATGTGAAGGCTAGATGAGCCTGTGGTATATTTAATGCTGTCAAACACTGTTTGAACGCAAAGTGCAGCTTGTGTTATTGCCACGCTCCCTGCCTGCAAGGCTGCCCAGCAGCTTGAAAGGACCCCCAGCATGTAATGGGCTCATTTCTGTGTAATTGCAGAATTTGACTCAAGAAAATGATGGGGACTTTGTATTTGAATGTCACCTTTGATATGTCATGTTAATTTTCCTCTTTTAATACCCTCATCTGGATGCTAATGCCAGATGATTATGTTGGTATATTAAATGAATGCAAGCAGGTCTAAGTAAAAGGGCAGCAATTCATATCCTGTCAGGACAGTGGTCCATGGGTTTATTGACATACTTGTTCTGATTTTGATCTGAGTTAAGCCAAGATAAATTAAAAGTAGCTGCCTTAAAAAAAAAAATAAATAAAATGTGGCTGAAGGGAGATGTCCACAGCTGGTATTAACCTGCACATCTCCTCCTAAAGCAGTGCTTCAGCAGAGAGGCTGACCCTGGGATTCCACCCCAGCCAGGCCCACCAAGGCCATATAGGACACCCTGCTGTTGAGGCAGTGCTGCGTGCTACTTTCAGCCTACTTAGCAGAGTTTTTTGTAAACAAGCTTAGCTGTTTCACATACACTCTGTTCCTGGCAGAGACACAAGCAAGATGGGGCTTTCCCTGTCTTCACCCACCCTCCAGCACATGTAGCAGTTTCACTGTGTCTAGATTTTACCACTACAACAAGTCTTCTGGTTTGGGTCTCTTTTTTGGTGCGTGTGAGGTTTGTTTTAAAGTCTTTTATGGCAGGAAAAAGAAACAACTCAATAAATCAGTGCCTGACTGCGTGGGCTAAAGATCTTTAGGATATTGTTAATTAACAATCCAACCCTTACAGCTTAGGACATAGGATAAAAGTTGTCAGAACAGAGAAGGTCTAGATGAAGGAAGTAATCTGCCTCAGATAAGACTTTGTAAGTGACAAGCCCCTGTCACTCATATTTAAGGCCACAGACATAAGCTGCTTGTTATATTGCATATCAGCTAAAAATAACCTAAATGAAAACCACTTTCTTTTTAAAATCACCTGTTGCATCAGAGGCACTCAGAATCTAGAACTCTGGTTTGGGTTTATAAAGCACTATTATTTTTTATTATTATTATTGAAAGGAAAAGTTTACAGCAGTGAAAAATGAGAGGGAAGGATGAACTGCTGCCATAGCCCAGTTGCAAACATTCTATTAAAAGTTGGTGGAAGAAAAAGTTACAAAGCACTAGCACAGCATCTGCAAGCTAGTACTGGGTGAAATTTTAAACTGATTGACTTGCTCTTTTTTTTTTTTTTTTCATCCTGCAAAATCTGTAATTTATCCTCTTGTCTAAGCCCGTTTGAAAAAGTAGCTCATGTGGGTTTGATTCCAAGTGCACAGTAATAAAAATACTAATCCAGAAGCCACAGGCAAAAGTGCAGAGCTCTTTACAAGGGCCCCAAGCCATGGGCAGGAGACCTCTAAACCAGCACCTGAAAAGCTTCTTGAACCAGGAAAATAAACTGCAAAACCTTTACAAAAGAACAGTTTTCAGCAAGTTAAAACAAAGGCAACATGACAGAAATACAGCGGGTGACCGACAACCCATCGCTGCACCAGCCCTCCTGGCCAAGCCACCCTCCTGCACCACTTTGGTTGCTGCTTCAGCATCACGGGGACATGCACAGCTCGTCCTGCTCCTTCCAAGTTACTGCAGAACTTTGGGCCATTCCCACATAAGTGGGCCCTGAGAGAGCCAGGATCTCAACTTACAGGTTCAGATCTAGATTTTGCATGCACTGACACCCCCCCAACACTGAGTCAAACCCCACTGACATCTCCTGTTCCCAGCTGATCCCAGTTTACTTAGGCTGCAATAACCACTTAAACCCTCTCTGCAAAGTTACAGAATCTTCAGAGTTATTGGAGTGGCCTTTTTTTAACTGATTAAGATTAAATGCTTCATTTTGCTTTTTAAAATCTATGCTCTATAGCATCTCATGGTTTTAAAATGCCTGGTAGGATTAAACTTAAGACTTTCCTCCACTGGGTCCATTAAAGCTTTGGCAATTTGAATCTGTGGTTTTTTTTATAAGACAAGGGGCTCTGACATAAAACAGTGGAGTTTGTTGTTTTTAAACAGTTCCTCCTTCCCATCTTCACAAAGGAAAGGATAATCTCAATTTTAGATTTTAAACATCAATTTCACTTGAGTCTCCTTCTATTCCAGACAGTGATGTTAGGCTTGCTGTCTAATTAAGGAAGAGATGGATTAAGTGATAGACTTATCACCCACCTTGGAAATTACCATAAACATTATTATAATAGCAATGTCTACATCCCACAGGATCCAAAAGTGCTTAACCAGCTAAAGAAATCCTGTTTCCATTGCACATGAGTAACAGCAGTGGCAACTGGAACATTTCCAGGCTAAATATCAGGAAAGGATTCAACCTATTGCATACTCATGCTAGATGTAAAGTACACGTGAGCAGGCCTCATTAATGAGCTTTCATAATGCAATTCAGAGGTTTAAAGACACATGTATACTGAAGGAACAATAGCAGCCCATCCACCCTCCCTCCCAAAGGAAAATAAAAACACAATCATTTTTCTAGAGAGGGATTTAGTCAATTTAGATCCCTAAATCCACAACAAGATACTGAAATGCCTCCGTTAGATGTTGTGGAAGCTCTACATGCATCTCTTTTTTAAAAGTTTACAGCTCCCCAAAACCCTTACTCTCCAATCTCCAAATTAATCTCCAGAACAGCAGCATTTCAGTCATGGCAGAGTAGGTCATGTTGGTGTCCGACATGCACCAAAGCCCAAATGGGCTATCAAAAGTAATAGCAGAGAAATGCTCACATGCCCTAAGGTGCTGTGTGAGGAGAGCCCTACAGGGCGTTTGGGAGCTTGTCTCAAAGCAAAGTCAGTAGGGGCAGCTGCTGTGCAAAGGACAGGGCCCAGAAAGGGTTTCCCACTAACCTCTTAATTCTCCATTGTCCAGGCCACAACGCACCACCTTTGCCTGCTGCTTTACAAAGCCTACATTCCTGTCGCATTTCCAAAGATAATTTCAGAGTCTGCTCAAGGCAGCAAGTGGAGAACCCCCTCACCTGCCAGAGCAACAGGCCCCCATGAAACTAGACAGTGAGACAGCACAGGGAAGGTGAGGTCTCCAGACCAAGGCCAGGCTGCCTTCACAGGGTGCTAAGAAGGCTGTCCAAGAGCAGAACAATGCCTAAAAACTGCCAGCTGCAACTGGAAGGTGGGTGCTCAACAGGTGCATGCTGTAAGGAAGAGGGAGAACCTAAATGTTGCCCTTAATCCTCTTAATTCAAAGGAATATGGCAGAGAAGATGGTTTTTAGCAGAGCATGTTAATCATGGCAGTTTGCAATTGTAGCTGGCTTTATCAAATCGTGTGCTAAAATCAGTAATTCTTCCAGGCCAGGAGGAAGATTATCATCTGGTGTAAATTGTCATACTTACAAAATAGCGCATTAATTGCTGTGATAATTTACACCAGCTGAGAATGTCCCCTAGGGACTGTGTTTATTTCTCAGCTTTGTGTCTCAGACAATAGAGGTCTCTGTCATGGATGGGGCCTGTGGTACTTTCATCATACCCATAATAATGGAAAGCAATTTAAACCTTCTGTCTTTCCATTTCGAATAACCAGCGTATCCACTGAATTGGACTTAATTGCACAACAGTGGAAGTGGAGCCTGGAAACACTGATGGAAATCACCTTCAGGGGGTTTCTTCCCTTCTGCCCCTCCAGTTACCTTTTACCAAATGATCTTCCATCTATTTTTACTACGTGGAAAACACGATGTTTTACTCACGTTTCAGTGTACAAATAGGCAAGGTATGTTTTGTCCTTTACAAAACTTATTTCAAAAGGCAGGCAGGGAACAGATGAGGGTGCTTTGGGAGTTAAACTGTTCAGCACCCAAATTTACCCAACTAAATAGTGAAAACATTTTTGGCTCACTTCCTTGAAATATGACCTGTCAGTTATGTTCAGCCTGATAAGGTCTTTTAAAGCTAAAATAGTTGGATGGATAGGACCGACAACACCCTGCAAAGTTGCTCTGGTTTTCTTTTGAAAGCTGAGCCCTGCAAAATGTTCTTGATTAATGCTGTAAACATTAAAGAAAAAAAAAAAAAAAAAAAAAGCAACCCAAATAACCAGCCTACATGGATAGCCCAAGAAAAGCACATTGCTGGGGGTGCCTCTCCGTGCATCCTCCCTCCCGGGTCCCACGCTTGGGTTTGCTGCAGCCCAAGGCAGGGCCAGCCCAAGGAGAGATACTTGTAGGGCTGGGTGCTCCCACAGACCCCTTGTGTGTCCCAGGCACCTGAGCAGGGGATACTTTTAGTCACCCATGGTCCAACAGGCCTGGCTGCAGCATAGGGACCAGCCCCCAGAGCAGCACCCTGGCAGCCTCCAGCAGTGGGGTGCACCTGCAAACCTGTGGGTGGGGGGACAGGTTCTTGGGCTTTGGCACCGAGTGCTCTGCAGGAGGGTGTGAAGGGCTGGAACAAGGGCCTGTTTGGGGCAGGTCACCCCGCTGAGCTGAGTCCCTGCACACTGTTCACTGTTACAATCTCTGTCAAAAAATAAAATTAAAAAAAGGATTCACTTGGAAAATACCCTGCAAAGGAACATTGCTTTGCTTTTAAAAAATTCAAGGCCAATGAATCAGCCACAACCCATAGATGGGATTGTAACCTTCTCCAGAGACAACAACTACCCCAGAATGGATGATGTAAAGTCACTTTTAAAATGAGAATGAATATTCACGGAAGACTCACATGATATGCACCTGCTTGCTATAGAGTAAATCTCTGCATAAATCCTGATCTCCCTCATCTGATAATTTGTCACTGCAGGTGACAAGGACTAAACTACCTCATGCTTTTGTTTTCAGAGAGAATCAGGTAATTTTTAATTCACTCATTGTTTCCAATGCAACCCAGCCTGATGAGAAAACTGGAAGTACTGGTGACATGTCAAGTTTAAAGCTTTAAATTTTCAACAGTGTCTGCATCACCCGGTATGATGAAAAGGCTGTTTGGCAATCAGCTCCCCCTGGTAAATGGGCTGGGTGATTTGGAAGTAAATCTACAGAGCATGGGAGCAAGGAAAACAGTAAGGTGTGAGATAGGCATTGCTCCTGGGAATCACACCATGCAGTAATGACAGCACTTCATCAAGCCATAACCCTGTTAGAGATCCCCTGCCTCACATGCACCAGCACCGACACTTCCAGTTAACCCTGGAGATGAGAACATGTGGGTTTGTCTCCTTTTTCCTCCACTGCATCACCACCAGCTCCATGGTGCTTTGCTGTTAGGAATAGCAGATCCCAAATCCTGCTGAGTGTGAGATAGGCATTGCTCCTGGGAATCACACCATGCAGTAATGACAGCACTTCATCAAGCCATAACCCTGTTAGAGATCCCCTGCCTCACATGCACCAGCACCGACACTTCCAGTTAACCCTGGAGATGAGAACATGTGGGTTTGTCTCCTTTTTCCTCCACTGCATCACCACCAGCTCCATGGTGCTTTGCTGTTAGGAATAGCAGATCCCAAATGCTGCTGAAGCAGGTACCACCATTTTGCACCACTGAATCTGGGAAGGTTGAGTCTGATGAGAAGTGCAAAGGGCAGCAAAAGCCTTGCCACCTCCCCCACCTGCTTCCAGCCAAGCATCAGGCTGTGGGAGCCGCCGTTTCCTCCCGTTTGTACATGCCTAATAATAATGCCTAATAATCATTAAGCTGTTGCACTCAGCAAATTGTTGGTCTCAGGCTTTTTTCTTCCAGTTATTGAAGTGCAAACGTGATTCCCCGGGAAAACATGTGATTTTTGCTCTCGACCTGTTGGTTCAGGTTTACACTCCCAGTACTGCCTTAGCAAAAAGCTAGCGGGGAAGGAGGGAAGCAGCTATTAAGCTGCTGAGGCCTTTGATCTGGTCTATTATGTTTTACAAGGTTTTGGGGCTGGACAAAATCAGGCGCCTGTGCCCCTCACCCACCGCTGCCTTGGGAGGAGCGAAGCAGCAAACACAGCTGGACGAGCCCTCCCCGCCTCTCCCAAGGGCATCCTTTGGCCTACTCAGATTTTTCAGGATGCACAGCAATCAGCCCAGGGAGCCAAAGTTGGAATTAGCCCCAGGAAGGCAGGACAGATGACAACCCTGCTCCTGCCCAGCCACACTGCATTGCTGGCAGGACATCCTCGCACCATCCATAGAGGAGGCTTCGGGAAGGGAAGAGAGAGCAGCACTGGCAGGAGGGTTCACAACAAGCCTCCCTCCAACTGGCCATTTCTTTGCTTTTAAGGGTTTGCATAGGTGAACTTCACCACCACATGGCCTTCCTTCAAGCTTGGGTAAAAGGCAGCATATCTGACCTCACCCAAACACGGTCGGTTGCTTTTGTGGTATCAGTGACACACTTAGATACAAACTGAAGTTGTTCAGTTGGGTATTTTTAATGCCTGGCAAGGTTTCCCTCCCTGTGTATTCCTGTGACACAGCTTTTTAACAAAACCTATTTTCTATTTAGCAAAAAACTTTAAATATTTTCAAGACACTGCATGCCAGGAAAAAAAAAAAGAAAAAAAAAGGCCAGAACAACCATCCCCAATGCATGGAGCACCACGTGTTGGAGACTGCTCCTGAAAGCACAGAGCTAAAGGCATGAGGTTCTCCATTGCAGAAAACCATAAAGTCAGTTGCAATGAGCTTGGGATATATTATAGTGTCAGCTCACCCCCAAAAAAAGCCCTTATATTCTTTTGTACAGAAAAGGTAAGGCAAGCCCTCTCTGCTCCAGAGAGAAGTTTACACACAGAAAACTCAATTTCCAGCACAACACATTTGCAGAGTTGTAGAGAGTTTTTTAGCATGTGTAAATACGACAACTACAGTTATGGTATAAACCCCTGGAAAAGCAGATTACGTCAGTTAGATAAAACACTTAAACAATACTTCAGGTTTATTTTAGTGCAATTTCCTGCAGCAGTCCACTAATGGGGATGTTGGTGACATTTTACTGTACAGTATGTCTTGCAATAACTCACGGTGACCCCCTCTCATGCCAGTTGCTGTAGCAGCAAGTTTGTCTGGAAGCATCCATTCCCCTGCATCAAATCCCATAAAATAACAAGGAGAGTACTTGAAAATGTCTGAGACGTGTATTATTTGACAGTCTTACATTAACATTAATGAGTGTGATTCGTGTTCAGACTGTAAAAGAAACCAGTAAACTGAAGTTCAGTTACTGTTGGGAGCAACACAAGCCCTACAAACAATAAAAATCATGGTGGGCTGTCAATTAAATTTAATAATAAAATAAATTTTTAAAAGCCCTTTTGGCCATTATGGATATTAGTCCTTCCTCATCAGAACATCTTACTGAAAGAGAAAACATGCTGTGGCCGTACCTGCTCTGGTCAGTTTATCTAGTGGGGAAGTCCTTGGGACATCCCTGAGATACCCATCTCTGAAAAGGCAGCATGGGCACCTGCCTGCAGGTGCTCCCTGTGCACCACGAGGGCTTGAAGACAGCACCGCCACCCCATCCACACTTCCAACCCAAAGACACACAGAAAGGACTTTTGGTGCCACCTGAAGACACAGACAGAGGTAAGGAGTAAAGCCACAAAGCAAGAAATGCAGAAGACCATGTTACCTTCATCCCCTCAGGATAAAGATGGGGATTTGGCCCTTCACCTGCCCAGTGCTCAGCTCAACCCTCTCAGTGTCCCAGTGGACTTCTAGTCCAGTGTTGGCACTGAGATAGCCCTTTTGTCTTCACCTTATTTAATAATACATAATAACAAGGTGAAGGGCCTATTCTCTGGTTGAAGGGTACTGATGCTGAAACTCTTGCCATACATCCCAGGAAAGAAAGTTAAACTGCCCATTTTCCATTTGACTTGCATTCATCAGAGCCAATTCCGCTGCACTGGAGGCGGGAATGAGAGCTGCAGCTTCTGCTCAGTGTCAGTGAAAAGAAAAGACTCATACTAAAAAAAGAACATTTCCTCGTGTACAAATAAAGACTTGGCTGAGGTGGCTGGGTAAGATACATCTGCAGTAAGTCTCTCCAGTGGATATAGAAATTTGTTAAATATTTCCATCTGCTAAAGAGTCTGACCATCGATTTGTCCCTGTAAATTCCTATGTGGCATTGGTTTTCCAACATTGAAAAAAGAGAAACAGTGTTTGTAGGAATATCCAAACCCATAAATATTGCACAGATATGCACACACACACAGGAGAAAAAAAAAAAAAGCAAAAAAAAAAAAAAAAGCATGGTGTGTACTGCAAAGGCTTGCTCTTGCCAATTAGTACAAGAATTTTAGGAGTGTTCACAAACTCTTCATGTAAATGGCCTTTTAGGCAGGCTGACATCACCCAGATGTTTTTAATTACAATGACTCTGGGACTAATTTCTCTGCTTATCTGTTACTGCCCTCCAGCTCTGGTTCCTGTTGATTAAATCTGCCTCAGTAACAGAATACAACTTTGCTTCTGGATATGAAATTGCTAGAGATCTTCAGTTTCCTGGCAATTGGGTGTTACAGCTCAGCTGCATTTTCACACAAGCTAACATGAAGGGAAATCGGATCCATAGCGTGCTACCTCTTTTGACCTGTTGTGGGTTCAGACTGTGTTCCTGTCCCTCTCTCTTCTCAAAAGTACTCCTCTGTAAATGTGTGCATGTCACTGCATGTCAGAAACCACTGGCCATGGTTTCCAGAGGTGATTGGGACCCTCAGCTTCATGAGACTGAGGAGAGTGAAAAGGTCATCTTCTTTGAACACAAGGTCCTTAGCCATAGAAATAGCTCATCTGACAAGTGCAAGTTGGACATATTGCAGCCCTCTCTCAGATTGTGCCTGCTAGGAGAGGCCCCTCTTGTGATGACCAGCAAAACATTTCCATGGTATAGAAACTGATTGTTTCTCCAGGTGGGCAGTTGCTGTGGTTAGAGAGATGGGGAGGGAAGGCTTATGGACCAAGGCCTGAGCTGGAACAAAGCATCCATACCACAAAAGCAACACAAACAACAAGCAACCCAGGGGCTCAGCAGCAGCCCCAAAGCAGTGTTTTTGCTTCTAAATCATTAGTGATTACCCCAGTTTCAGAACACTTTTAAAAGCCTTTATGAACATGGAGCATTTGGGCTTGATAAATTATGTCCCATTTATTAAGTGCCATTGGGGCCAGTTCTCTTTAATATCTTTATCAGTGACCTGGACAAGGGGATGGAGTACACCCTCAGTAAATTTGCAGATGACACCAAGTTGGGCAGGCATGTTGATCTGCCTGAAGGTCCAAAGGCTCTGCAGAGGGACCTGGATAGGCTGGATTGATAGGCAAAGGTCAGTTGTGTGAGGTTCAACAAGGGCAAGTGCCAGGTCCTGCACCTAGGTCACAACAACCCCAATCAACTCTACAGGCTTGAGGAAGAGTGGTGGTTTGAGGTGACCTGAGGAAAAGGCCCTGGGGATGTTGGTCAACAGCTAGCTGTGTATGAGCCAGCAGTGTGCCCAGGTGGCCAAGAAGGCCAACAGCATCCTGGCTTCTATCAGGAATAGTGTGGCCATCAGGACTAGGGAAGTGTTTGTCCCACTGTACTTGGCACTGGTGAGGCCACACCTCAAATACTGTGTTGAGTTTTGGGCCCATCACTACAAGAAGGACACTGAGGTGCTGGAGTGTGTCCAGAGAAGGGCAAAGAGACTAGTGAAGGGTCTGGAGCACAAGTCCTGTGAGGAGCAGCTGAGGGAACTGGGGTTGATTAGCCTGGAGAAAAGGAGGCTGAGAGGAGACCTGATCACTCCCTACAACTACCTGGAAAGACGTTGTAGTGAGGTGGGTGTCAGTCTCTTTTCCCAAGCAACAAAGTATTGGACAAGCAAAAACTGCCTCCAATTATGCAAGGGGAGGTTTAGAATGGATATTAGGAACAAATTATTCACCAGAAGAGTGGCCAGGCACTGGAAGAGGCTGTCTAGGGAAGTGGTGAAGTCACCATCCTTAGAGTCTGATCTTGAGAGGTATTTACAGTCCTTAATTTTCATTGGTTTAAGTGGAGAGGTAAATATTGCATACAGCTTGGAATCAGTTCCTCCCAGCAGCCTTAAGAACACAATCGAGAAGAAATCCCTCTCTCCACAGGTGCACCCCCTTTTGACACCCCCATTCAATATCCAGCATGGGGTCTGGGATAGTCTCTATTTCTGTTTCGTCCCAAGAAATCCTATTCTGCAGTAACATTATTAGCTTTTATGGACTTCCCTTTACATATTTCAAGTGACTGTAGTTCTACTAATGACTATAATTGTTCCAGACAACAATTAATTTTGATTTATTAACTTATTCAATTTCCTGTACTGTAGTCTTGCCCACTCTTTAAGTAATTTACTGTTTTAATATTGTGGGTCAATACTAATAATATAATCTGTAAGTTGTTTAATTAATAACAATTAACACGTCCCATCAAGACCTCTTTTTCCTGTGTGAACACGGCTAATGTGATTTTTCTGAATAAATCTACCTGTTCCCCGCCCCAGTTGTCTAGTCAACTTGTTTCACCAGAAAAGATGATTTAAGCAGCCATGGTAGCTTGCCATCGTCCATTATCTTAGCAGGTATCTTGTCATATTTGCTTCTCTTAAAGCCTTAGCTCTTCAGCTGAGTAATATCATGGGAGCCTGGCTTTCAATATAGCAAAAAGCTGTTGGTAAAGCATATGAGCATAGGAAAACCTTGCAAGCATAAACAGCAGTCTCAAAAAACAAAAGGTAAATTAAAAAAAAAATAATTCCTTGCATTCTTATTATTTTAAACAGACTTTAGTTTTTTCTGAGCCTACCATTGCTTTTCTAATTTTGGCCATTGGTTTTACTGCAGTATTTAACATGGGATGTTCCAGCATAACAGTATTTAAGCCCCTTTCATGAAGACCTCTGCAACCCCTCTATGGTGTGGCCACTTAATCTTTCATGTCAGCACAGCAAGAAATAACAGAAATTAATATTCAAGTTAGACCATATCTATTTGCAAACCAAATACTCGTTGTCTAGCAGGTTGTGTTTTTTTTTTTCCAGAAATAACTTTAATTTAGCTTCTGAAGTCATACCGAAATTAAAACCCCCAAAACCCCCACTTCAACATGCAGCAACTTGCCCAGCGACAGAGGAAAGGCAGTGAGCTGGGACACAGCAACAGGTGGGGGTTGCTTATGCTCAATTAAATATAGGAGCTAGGCAGGAACGGAGAGGAACTAGCAGGCAGCATGGTGAGAATGTGTGAGCCAGTGGCTGGCCAAACCTGGCAGCTGATCTCCTGGGTGTCAGGAGCTCACACAGGTTTGAAAAGGATTGGACAAACTCCTGCAAGAGAAATCCCTCCAGCACCATTACACGGTGGCTGTAGCTGGGGAAGCCCTTGCTGGGAAACCCCACGGTACCTCCGCTTTCCCCAGGCCACAGCACGGCTGCTGTGACACCTCCACCTACTGCTGGGTGTGATTCACACCAACAGGTCTTCTTCTGCATGTTTTTAAACCCAGAAACACAGGCAAGGGATCAAAGGTCTTGATGAAGGTCCTACCCAAGTGGCTCAAAAAAAGCACCGTGAGAACAAAGCACGTCAGCAACAACGGGAACGATCTAGCAAATGTACACACTATGACTGCAACCAAAGTGATGGTTTCTCATGCCACTTCCTACTAGTATTTCACTATGAGGAGGATATCTGCTAGAGGTAACCAGTTTAAACCACTCACAAACCACACGTTGCTGTTGTTGCCAGGTTAGCATAAGCCCGGACTTTCCACACAGCCAACTTTCCACACAGAAACGCGTTTGGGGCAGCACGCGCGGCAGCTCTCATGCTCTCAGCACCTCCCAGACCTGCCTGGGAAATGTGGCAGTGACATAGCAAATGAAACTACACAGAGAAAAAAAGATCAATATTGCTGATTTTTCACAGATAAGAAAGTGATGCAAAGAGTGGTGAAGGAAGAGCTCAAGTATCATGGAGGAAGTCCACGACAGACCTGAGGTGATCCTGCATCCATCCTTCCTCCCCTGAGTGGGAGGGTCCCCGCTCCACAGAGTTTCGTCACATCCTCACCTTTCCTCATCTGAAACCACCTCTGTTGTGGCAGGTGTCCATTCCCAGTTTGCTCCTTCCCAAATGAATGTGAGGCAAGGGAATAATTTATACAAATACTCAAGGCTTCAGAAAAATACCAGACATGGAAGTTAACATTAACTGCTCTCAGGAAGCTTCAACACTGTCAAAAAGATGTTTATCCCAAGATAGCTGGAAAAGGTTACAATGTGATCCTTGGCAGTTGCTTTATCTTCATATCACATGAGAAAATTCAGGACTGTATTAACACAATGTCAGGCTTACTTAATAGTACTCCTTTATCAAGTTGATATGATGGTAGCTAATTATTAAATGAGTTAATGTATGTCTTGTTATTTAATCTACCATGACTGATAATGAACTGCATCAAATACTTCCCAGGCACTCATTCCCTCTACACCTAGCTGACAGCAACATGGCCCACAATTAAACACCAGTGCTTCCTCCCTGCCCCACACAGTCGTGCTGTCAAACATGATCCTGCTAGCTATTCCTTGCTCCTAGACTGGGAGACAGGGCATCCTCCACTTGTCTGGTCCCAAAAACTGTCCAAGAAAAAGGAAAACCAGGGAAATTCTGTCAAGAAATGGTCAAACTGGCTTAAGTACACCCAGAGACAGCCAAAACCAGTGAAACGTCAGTGTTAAAAGTGAGAGAAAGTGAAATCACTCTCATTGGGTTGGAGGTTTCTGCTATATCTTCTTCTCGAGGAGATGTTGAGGACACGTATCTGGGTGAGTAGAGGGAAAGGCTAATGGCAAAGGGCATGCAGGCTGTGTGGAGCTCTCCTTCCCACCAGGCAGCAGAGCTGCCTCCTCCCTGGGCACCACCTTGGGGAGCACAGTGGGCACAGACCAGGGCTGCACCTGGGAAACTCATGGCAGTTCAACACTGTCTGGGAGAGGTGCCACTCGACTGTATGGTGCACATATCCTTGTCACACTGTGATGACCACTCTTCACAGACCCACTGCTCTTGGCTGGCATGGGGTGTCTCTGCTCCTGTCCCTACCTCCCAGCAGCTGAGAAACCTCCTTGTGCTTTGTCCTTCACTCTCCAACCAGGGGAATTGCCACTAATGCTGCAATTTTGTCTTATACTGACCTACCTTCATCCAGTTCAACATCAGCTTTTTCATTAAGGTGGTAGCAGTAACTCAAACACAACCAAGCTACTTAAACTCTAAGCCTCAGCAGGCCATACAAGCTTCACTGAAACATCCTTGAAGCTGCAACCAGTTAAGATGTGGGTTTCAGTCTCAGCACTGTCAAGATTGAGGTCTCCCTTGACCACAAGAGGTTTTGCATTGTCAAAGGGTGACAGCCCATTGTCAAGGGGCAACTACCACAAGGCCACCAAGGACTGCTCAGAGCAAGCAAATTTCTTGGGCCACACTCTTATTGCCTCTCTGCACCACCATTCAGTCCACCTTTACCTCCAGTTCCCCAAAATAACCCAAGGTAAAGCACTCACCTGCCCTCATCTTCAGCCAAACTGGCCACCCCTTTTGGGGTTGCCACCAGGGCCAGACTGAGCCTGGCAGTAGGAGTGGTGAATGCTGTTGCTCTGGAATGATGCTACTGCTCTCAGAACCACAACAAGTGAAGAAGAGGAGGAAGAACAAGATGTGAAGCTCAACATACCTGGTTTGCTTTAGGCCTTCTCAAATACCTGCTTTCTCACCACTAGAAGAGCAATGTCCAGTCAAGCTGATGAGCAGCCTGCTGTTCTGCTCACTTTGCACATGAAAAAGTATATCTTTCCCTAGCAGAAACCTCTGAAATTTCTCAGCATCACCTGGAAACACCAATACAGTAGGGAGATTTTGGCCAGAGGAGCATCTTCTGAACAACTGTGTGAGTTTACCAACATGCCCCATGATTATGACTTTGTTTCAAGGAGCTGAAGCTGGGGTATCAAATGCTTGACTTCATTGCTTGGTTCTGGAGCTGGCTTCAGCTCACTCACTTTTGAACAGGCTGGCCAGGGGAATGTTCCTGTGAGCAGCCTCCAAGGCCTGGTTATACATTAATTTGCAAAGCATATGGGGCGTGCGGGGTTTACAAGGCATCTGTGTCTCTGTTTATATCTCTGGAAGACATCCCAGTGGGCTTTCAGAGGAATCTGAACACTGGGAAAATGACAGGTTTTAGTTATTTGCACACCATTCTCACTTCTCTGGAGAAGTTTGCATAGCATCTAGCAGAGTTAGGACAAATCTTGGCCAGGGCTTTTGGCCTCCAAGTCATAATAAGGCCTTGCAAGATGCTAGGGCATCTTGAAGTTCTTTTTTTCTGGGGAAAATCAAGAGTAAAGGAATGGGGAATTTTATTTGCTGACTTACATATAGGAAAGGGCAGAACTCAGAAATATTAGTCAGTATAATATTAAAAACCAATCATAACTTCAGCTCATAAAAAGACTCAGGAAAAAAAGTCCTAAAAATGGAAGAAAGTTGTTTGTTTGCTCATCAAGAAGTCAATGGAAAATAGATTTAAATACAGCCTGTATAAAAACAGCTTCCCACCTGCTTGTGAACACCTAAGGGAAATTACCTGAAAATGCAGAAATTGTTATACAGATCAAACAAAAGCACTTATCTATAATTACTGGACTTATCTGTTTGTCTTGGGACTAGCAGCAACAGCTCCCGTTGTTAGGAATAAATTTGGTGCTGTGATTTGTATTCTCTTCTTCTGTCTCTTCCACCATGATCACTCAGGAAGGATTCAGTTTATAAAAGAAAATTGTTTCCTTAACTTTACTAAATAAAGGGAGACTGAAAAGATTTGGCCAGGTAAATGAGGGAGGGAAAGACAGGAAGAAAAATAGCCAAAATCCCTTTTTTCCTTTCCTTTTAATAACTTTACAGCTGGACCTGCTAGCACCTTGAAGACTTTGGAAGGTCTCCTGGGAAACTGCTCACATTTCTGCTACGTCCTGGCTCTCATCCTACCTATTCAATAAATAATTATTGAAGTTTTAAGCGTTCACAGAAGAAACTTCCTGTTGCTAAGACTGTGCGGGCTCCTGCCAGCTTGACAAGCCAACACTGCACTGATGATACCAGCATCAAAGCCAATGGATAATTATCCGGTTTATACAGAGCTGAAGGAAGTGGGTGCCCCTGCTGGTTTGTAATCACTTGCTGTTGGCCAGTGGCCATAAGGACTTGTCTCCATCGTACGCCCTCAAGTTCACAGCTTTCTTCTGGGAAAAGCTGTGCCTGTGCAGCTCCTACTCAAGGATGAAAGTGGTTAATCATACTCTGGTACCTGTATTAGAGTTCAGGAGGCAGCTTTAAAATGAATAGAAGAAATTTCTCTGCTATTTCATACGCATGCTTAAAATGCATCTTGAAACAGAGCAGGATGGACAGTGTGCAACATTGTCATCCAGACAACATATGTGTCACACCTGCCCCTCAGGCAGTTAGAGAGCTTTCTTTCTTGACTTATTGCACCTGCAATGGTGAACATGCACAGCCCTACAGATGCTGAGGGGAGACAAGTCACCCCTGCCTGAGTTGCTGCACAGCTTTGCTGGATTCCCAGTGTCAGCAAATGTTGAGGTCCTGGGTGGGAAGCAAGATGCCAGTGCCCAAAGTCCTGCACCCAGTGCCCCTCAGGCAGTTAGAGAGCTTTCTTTCTTGACTTATTGCACCTGCAATGGTGAACATGCACAGCCCTACAGATGCTGAGGGGAGACAAGTCACCCCTGCCTGAGTTGCTGCACAGCTTTGCTGGATTCCCAGTGTCAGCAAATGTTGAGGTCCTGGGTGGGAAGCAAGATGCCAGTGCCCAAAGTCCTGCACCCAGCACACACACTCACATCTGCCAGCACCTCCCTCCCTGTCCCACGGGCTCAGCAGCCAGCAGGAGACTAGGCATGGCCCTTGTGCTGGCACCAGGGCTGGAGCCATTTGTCCTGTCTTTATTTCCCATTTACAGACATTGCAATGATGTTCTCACATGTGAGCAGGCAGCCCAGGAGATGGAGCGTGGTGCTCAAGCACGGGGGACAGCCAGGTCTGAGAGGGATGGGGTTATCTAAAGGACAGGATGGGACTGGCCCAAGTGGATAAACTGCACAGGCATAGGGACCTGCTACTTCCGATAACTTCTAAGCCATGAAACTGTAATTTTGGAGCAGATGTAATTGCTAGAGGAATGAATTAGTTAATCACTGGGGGACAGATCCATTATACAAAAAGAAAGAAAAGCTCTATCTGCAGGGCTCCCAAAAAATCAATTACTGGAAATAGTCTGCTGTGGCTCCCTGGAACCGCCGTTGGCTTAGCTGATTATTTCTGATTTAATACAAATCACACACTCCTCCTCACACTTTCATCCACCCACTTCCTGGAGGTCAACCTGATGCCTGTGCCTGAATAAAATATTAAACAAATCCCAAATCAGTATTGTTGCTGCCTTTCAGAGATGAGAGTTTAGCTGTTACATATTTCTGAGGACTTGATTGTGCCTTTAGATGCAGCGCTGAGCTCATCCTCCAGCTCTGTGCAGGTCCTGGAAAAAGCTCAGAGCATTATCCGTCTCCAAGAACAGCTCCTCCATTTTTCCTTCTTTTTCCCCAGGTGTGATAGAAAGTCTGTACTGAGGCGCATCAACAGCAAACTGTGGTGCTCTTCCTTGGAGGAAGGTCCAAGCTCTATTTATCTTCCTCCAGCTTGCTCCTCAGAGGAAAGATATAAGCAACTAAACACACATCTTGGCACTGCAAGTCTCCAGATGAGGGTTAGGACTAATTTCTGACCTGAACACAGTTTTAGGATAAAATTAGATTTTACACTAAGCTTTTTTTTCTTCAAATATTTGGCAAGCACAATTTTTCATTAAAATAACTACAATTGGAATCCTTGGATGAGGAGGAAGGAGAAAGTGAGAAATTTCGGCTATGAAGTCCTATATTCTAAATATCACAGGAGTAATTTTATTCTGAAATTTGTTTCTCCAGTGCCACTGCCTCCTCTATCTCAGGCTCCCTGGATGGTCACATCTCTGCATTGTCCATCATGGACAGTCCCACACATCCCACCATTAACCCTGGAGGTGGTGCTTGAAGGAGGTGGTGCACCTGCTTAGCAGCGCGATACTGTACCCTGATGTGCAACAGCGTGTGGAGACCAGGGAGTTGAACCCCATGGGTCAGCTTGAGGAACCCCAGTTTCCCAGGCTGCAGACACCATCTCACCCCACAGCAAGTCCTGCGTTTCATCACACACTATGGCCAGGGAGCTGAGAAAAAGCCATATGGGAAGAAACCCTGCATTCTGATAGCTATGGAGGCTTTCTAATCAAGTATTTTTACATTTGTAAGGAAACCAGCTTCTGCCTGCATGCAGCTGTAATGGTTTTTCAGGCCAAATTGTGGCAGATCATCAGATTGTCTCAGCATTTCCCCATCCCATGGCTTCCAGTCACTCACCTGCCCGCCTTCTCACCTTGCTTTCTCCAGTCTCACTGCAAAACAAAACACTGCACATCACGAGGACAATTATAAAAAATTTAGCCCTTTCCGTTTGTTTGTTGTTGGTTTTTTTTGTTGTGATTTTTTGTTTGTTTTAAAAACTACTGAATTTACATGTCAGGTGTGTTTGCATGGCGAGAGTGCAGTAGGCTATGCCATGTCTATTTTTTGCTAGTGTTGGGGTTTTTTTAAATACAGTGGGGAGTACTTTAGGAAATGCCTCTTCACAGCTTTTTTTTTTCTATAGTAACCCTTTTTAAAATGCTGAGTATACACTTGCTCAGATAAATGTGTGTCTGAAGACACAAGCAATTATCCTATTTTCATATAATTAATTTTTTTCAAGCTTCCATGTGCATTTCCTGCTCATTTGACCATGTAATAATTAATTATCATTAATTATCTTAGATTGCACCTTCTCTGACTACACTCACATTCAATTAGAAAGGCAGGCTTTTTACAACACTCTTCAGAGGGAACATCCACATGCAGGATACATTTCACACCTGCTGGAGTATTCTGAGAAACTATTACTATTTTTCACAAAATACTAAAGTAAACATCTAAGCCACAAACCCACGTGGTCTCTGCCACATCCACACTGAGGACTGGACTTTCCACTCTCTCCCTCATCATCCCTGTTCCCTGCCTCTGCAAGGATATTTACTTTGTGGAAGGAAAGATATTTCCTAGATATTTCTTTCCTCTGGACATCTCTCCCTTCCAAGTCCTCTTGCTCTCTGGACTGATCTCATGGCTCTTTGATGTTCATCTCCTCACATCCCACCATCTCCTGTCATCTCTCATCTCCTGTCGTCTCTCATCTCCTGTTGGTGCTCCAGCTGATGCTTGCAAACACTCTATATAAAGCCTTCATTCCCCCCAACACTCATTATCTTCCACAGCTCTTTCTCACTAGGTTATTGCCAAATACAGCTGAGGACCAACATCCAACCTTATTGCTGGCAGCTGAAAGAACTTAAGGTGCTCCCAAATACTGCATATGTGCTTGGTCCCTCTGGGTGAGCATTTTGGTTTCCTTCAGGAGGCACCTGTGTACTCACTCCAGGGAGAGGTGTTCGTGGAGACTCTTCCAGTGGTGTGAGAAATTTTCAGCCAGTCGTGCTTTGGGCCCAACACGACAACAAAGGAACAGCCCCGTGGCCGCTCACTCAGCTCCCTCACACACACACACACTCACTCTGGGATGAGGAGGACAAAGCTCATGGGTTCAGACAAAGGACAAGGAGGGTTCTTCACTGATTAAGGTCCCGGGCAAAACAGACTCAACTTGGGGAAAAAATAATAATTTAATTTCACACTAATCACACACACAGGACACAGACCCACACAGAGCAGGGCTTGCATATGTTACCCCACCCCTCCCTTCTTCCCGGGCCCAAATCCCTTTGTTCCCGGTTTCTCTCCCTCCTTCCCCCCAGCGGCACAGGGGGACAGGGGATGGGCTTTACACATCCTTACAGTTCTCCCCTGCCTCCCCACAGGGTCCCTCCCATGGGAGAGAGTCCTCCATGAACCTCTCCTTCATGAGTCCTTCCCAAGAGGTCTGGAGCTGCTCCAGCCTGGGCTTCCCACAGAGTCACGGGCTCCTTCAGGAACAAACTCCCCTCACACCGGGGTCTTCCAAAGCTGCACAACCAGAGTCCACTGGCAGCAAATCCTCTGGCCACAAAATCCAAGTCCACCCCTCCTGCCACCTTCAGGGAATGTTCCACCACATCCTGCTCTGTCAGGGGGTTAAACTATATGATATTCCAAGGTCTCTTCCAACCCCTAAGATTCTGTGATTCTGTTCCTCCACGAGTGCAGGGCACAGCTGCCATCTCACCATGGGTTGCAGGGAAACTTCTGCTTGGGCACCTTCTTCGTCACCAACCACCAGCACCACTCTCCTTCCCAGCACAGCTCTTCTCCCTCAAGTGCTTCTCTGCTCAGGTGTTATATCGATTCTTTTGTATGTTAATCACTGAGGTGCATCTGTTGTCCCTCCAGTGGCTCCTTGGCTGGATTTTTTAGAGCATGGGGAGCTTCTCAGCTTCTTACCAGTCACTCCTGCTGCCCTTCCCCCGCTACCAAAAAACCCCACCAAACCAAACCAGAACACAGCCAAACCATCTTCCTGCCTTCAGCCAAGTCCTGCAGGAGTGAGACTGGAAGATGCCATAGTGATGACTGCCTTCCTAAAATATTAGGGATAAGATGGCAACAAAAATTGTCCCTCCTGGATAGCTAATGCTATCTGGATGCCACGTAAAGCCAAATGTAAGTCAATAAGAAAGCAAAGAGCAGAAAGTGAAAAAAACCCAGACAGCACTTCTCAGCAGGGAAGGAGGGAAGTGGTAGTATGATTTTCCTAGAAGACCAACCACAGAAGATAGTGGCCCTGGGACTGAAGCTTTTGAAGCACCAGCACGAGGAGATGAATCATCTGGGCATTAAGAAAAAAAAGGGGAAAAAAAAAAATCTAACCTGAGACTATGCAGATGAGCGTCATACCGACCAACACTGGAGATGAATCATCTGCCACCTGTGCTGACTCAGAGAAGTGGGAAGCAGCTGGTGCCAGTGGCAGTGCTGGTGAGCCTCTGCACCCGCACACCACAGGACACCACCCTAAATCCCCCAGGGAGCCAGAGACAGTGGGGGACATGGCCCACTTCATCTCTGTGTCACTGGGTCAGACCTGTTTGTTTGCCAATAAATGGCTTGGGTGCACATGCTGTATACACACACGTGTGTGTGTAAATATATCTATATACATGTATATGTTTGTGGGACTGCCTATATACTCATACACAGAGAGCATGGCTGATTTGGCAGCTATTGGCACTGAAATTGAACCTTTGTAAGATACATGTCACAAACCTGTCCCCAGAGGAGGGAGAAGGGTTTCCCCAAGAGCAGGTAAGCAGGTTTATGCTATTCTCCAAGCATGGACAAAGATCTGGTGGCTGTCAGCAGAAGTACAGGGCTAGACCTTAACTGCTTGTGCTGGGAATGGGATACACACCCTGGAAATAATTTTTCTTCTGGAAATAATTTTTCTCCAGTAAAATTAACATCTTCATCAAAAAGGGGTGCTACATGAGCTATACCCATGTGTCATCATCAGTGGGCCCCGAGCAAAGTGCTGCCCACTGCTCTTGCCCATGCCACCCTGTCTCCATCCCATGCTGACTTGGGAGAGCTTGGTCCAGCTGCCCTCTCCTGCCCTGTCACAAGACAGCAGATTAATTTCTTCAGCAGCATTTTGTGATGCTCTGGAAGTCTCTCTTCCTCAGAGGGGAGCCAGCAGCAGGGTAAAGTCCCTTCCTGCTAGGAAGCAGGCCCCTCTCTGTGGCAGGAGCCATTTCCTCTCTGAACAGACGCGAAGAAAAAACCCAGCAGGTGTGAAGCCCCCACACCTGTCTACACAGCCAGAGGCTCACCTGTGGCAATGAGGGCACCACCAGCACCCCTCTTCCCTCCAGCAAAAGCATGAGGCAATGGGAAAGCAGGGAGGAGAAGGACTTGCAGGACCCACTGCTTCGGTCTGGTCCCTCTCAGGGGCAGGAAGCCCAGGGAATAGGGAAAGGGAGTCCCAGGTGGCAAACCCCTAGACACATTGTTCCAGCCAAAATCATGCACATACCTACACACATACTTTTCTCCAGGAAGCCGGCCCCCTCTCTGTGGCAGGAGCCATTTCCTCTCTGAACAGACGCGAAGAAAAAACCCAGCAGGTGTGAAGCCCCCACACCTGTCTACACAGCCAGAGGCTCACCTGTGGCAATGAGGGCACCACCAGCACCCCTCTTCCCTCCAGCAAAAGCATGAGGCAATGGGAAAGCAGGGAGGAGAAGGACTTGCAGGACCCACTGCTTCGGTCTGGTCCCTCTCAGGGGCAGGAAGCCCAGGGAATAGGGAAAGGGAGTCCCAGGTGGCAAACCCCTAGACACATTGTTCCAGCCAAAATCATGCACATACCTACACACATACTTTTATATACATCTGTACATACACCATTCTTGCTTGAGCTCCCTCCAGTCGCTATTGCCTCAAGCACACAACACTTTCCTCCTGATGTCTTCATCACTATTTTCTCCTCCCAAAAGAGCTGCTGCAGGTAGGACAAGCAGGCACTGATGTCACTGCTGGTGCCCTCAAGCAAGGGGGTGCATAACAAGGCTGGGAGGAGTACAGAAAGGAAGCCCCTCCCCAGAGCACATCCTCTGGCCCATACCTCTCCTGTGACACTGGCACACCACAGTCCTGGCAGCAAAGGGTCTCTTTGCAGCCTCTTTCCCAGGTGTTGTTGTTCTTTGCTTCTTTCCTGAAGGAAAGTCATCTGACTTCTGCAGCTTTTCCTTTTCCTTTGTAGTTTCCCCTCCCTACGCTGCAAATAACAGCCTTCCTAAAAATAGCAGGTGTTTCTTCCTCGATGTCGCCAGCAGCTGGGCTTGTTGATATGAGAGCACTTGGGGCAGAGGACGCCCGCATCCCCTGCCAGCTTCTGCTTCAGGAAAAAGTTACATAGTTCCACCCACATGAAGATGAGGGGTCTGCTGCTTTCAGGGAGGATTGGCATCCTTGTCCCCTGACACCCTGACTGATTTTTCATGAGCTGAAAGATCAAAGCAACTTCATAAGTTTTGGCGTAATGAAGGGATGAAGAGACTAACCCTGCAGGAGATTTGTGGATTGATCAATAAAGAGATGTTGAGGCTGTATTTTGAAGGCATTGGCCTGCTGTTCAACTGCTGGTCATTACTTTGCTCCTAGAGCATCTCAGATCACCTACTGAAATGCTCATCAGTTCTCCTAGGCTTTCCACATCTGTCTGAGGATTTTTCATGCATGTCTCCTTGGAGGTATGGCCATTAGGTAAGCCCAGTGTTTGTTTGTTCCCTCAGCCTCCCTTTAGACCATTTTTGGCAGATGAGATTAATCCAAACAGCCCTCAACCGACCTAGAAGTTGCCCATCCTATCACGAAGGTGGAGACCAACCCCCGGGTCATGTTGACTCCCAGAGGACAGAGCTGAAGGAGTAAGGGAGGATGGCTTTCATGTGTTGGTGGGAAGCTGGCCAAAGGATGTGCTGCCAGTGTGGAGTGTATCTGCCTCTCATGGCTTCCTAGACTTCTAAAAAATAAAGAGTCCTCCATGGAGGAAATGTGCTCATCAAAGCATCCCTCAAGTCCTGGAGCAGGAGCCAGGCAAATCCAATGCCTCTCCTTGATGAGGGATGTGGGTAGTCCCTCTCAGGAGGCAGCCAATAGGATTACTGTGGTTCATTATAGACAAAAGTGGGGTTGTCAGGTTTTATTTGCTCATATAGATTTTGTTGCATGAAGTAACACCAAGGAGCTAAACTTGGCTGGGCAAATTGTTTTCCTCACAATGGGTTAATGAGATGGGTTAACGATTTGTATACAGATAGTGGAAGTGACAAGATATTTTCAGAGGAGGTGATCACAGTTCACCACTTCATGGAGCCATGACCGCAAATCAGAAAATAGTCCCCTGGGACAAGGTTTCCAAAAACCCAAGACCTGGGCAGATGGTGTTTGTATTAAGATTGCCCACGTCTGCAGATCCCTCCAGCAAAGTAGACCTAGGGATGCAAAAGCTGGCCTCGGGGCCAGAACCTCAGCCAAATCCTACAGGAAACCTCCTGACATCTTCATAGCTGAGCAAATAAGAGAGAGAGAGACTTATCCATAAGCATCCGGAGGGGGAATTCATGTCCCTGCACATTCTAAAACCTTTTAAACTGCCTTGCCTATAGTTAAACGGTGTAAATGAACGTCACGCTCCCACAGGCTGCACAGCAGCTGGCACCCTCAGCAGCACCCTCAGCAGCACCCTCAGCAGCACCCTCAGCACCCTCAGCAGCACCCTCAGCAGCCCCCTCAGCACCCTCAGCAGCACCCTCAGCAGCACCCTCAGCACCCTCAGCAGCACCCTCAGCAGCCCCCTCAGCACCCTCAGCAGCACCCTCAGCAGCACCCTCAGCACCCTCAGCAGCACCCTCAGCAGCACCCTCAGCACCCTCAGCAGCACCCTCAGCAGCACCCTCAGCAGCCCTCTCAGCACCCT
>NW_009954196.1:79871-93510 GCF_000747805.2 Chaetura pelagica | reverse complement strand
CAGCCCCCTCAGCAGCACCCTCAGCAGCACCCTCAGCAGCACTCTCAGCACCCTCAGCTGCACCCTCAGACACCGAAGGGGCGGGCGGCGGGAGCGTCCGCAATGGGAACCTGCTGTGAGGCAGCTCCAGCAAACGGGGGCTTGGTGGGGCTGCCCTTGCAGGCTGAAGGAAACAGGGAGAAGGGTGGGAGGCTGGGAAGGAGCCCTGTCAGCCCAGCTAGCAGCCCCCCTGGCAGCAGGGCTGGGATGTGCCACCGCGGGCTGGGGCTGCACCGGGGGCTGCAAGAGAAGAAGAGGCTTTCCCTGCTCCCACTTGTGTTGGGCTGAGAGGAGAAAAGGAAGAGTTTGAGAAGAAACAACCTCCCTACCTGTGTTAGAACAACACCTTCTCTTACCTCTTTTTCCCCAGAAAGATTAAGTTTATCCTTGTGTCTGACCCAAATCCCAGCTCCCCATGTCCCTTGTATTGCACCCTTGGACCAGGAAACCCCCTGAAATACTCCTTGGAAAACAAACCTGATGAAGGACTGGGACAGAGGATGAAGAGGCAGGTAGGAGCAGCAGGCCGATAACCCACTCTCACATCTCACCCTCCCTTCCAGCTGCCCTTGCTGTGGGCTACAGCAGCCCAAAATCAGGCTGCTGGTGCTCAGCCCTGTGGAAGATCCAGCCCTTCTCCAGGCTGCCCTCTGGGAACCGTGATGTTATCATCAAAGCAGAAAAAAAAGTCGGGTGGGGGGGGGAAAAGCCTCAACACAAGCACTTTTGAGTTTTTTCTAAATGAGAATTTAGAGGGCTGCCAGCCTATCTGCTGATAGCAGAAAGCAGATTGCAAGTGTGAGAGGATGCAATTGAGTGAGACAACTCCAGGGAGTGCACCATAAGGCTTAATATTAGGACTACTGGCATTCACAGCCTTTGCTAATGACTTTACTATTATTTGCACTCATTTGTGTTGGCTTTGATATGCAGAGAGCAACACTTTTTTAAAACTGGGAGAGATCATCAGGGATTTTACTGAATATCTGATAGCTGCTTTCTCATAAGTATATATTTCCAACACCTTAATGTCAAATAAATATGTTGAGAAAATTAATAACCCCTCCAAAAAAGTCAAGTTCCCAGATTGCATGGTCTAAGGAAGAGCATTCTATAGGCAATTTTCTACCCATCAGCATTACCTTGGGAGACAAAACACACCTGCAGGACTCAGTAGGATCTTGTGCCATTGAAAAAGCAAAAGGAGACAAGAGGTTTCTGCTGCACAGGACTACTTCTCTCTGTGAGGAAATCCCTCTAAATTCCCTGTCTTGCAATGGCAAGCTACGCTGCCCTCTTAAATGAGATGGGTTAAAGCCTGGGCAAGCTGGGCAATGCTGTCACTCTCTGAGATTCCTCCTCCAGTTTTAAAGAGCTTGTGTTATATATGCTTTTATTAAAAGCATTTCTCCATGCCTGGGATGTGACTTTTGCTGCTTGCTGAGCTGTGCCAGTCGGTGCCCATCCTTCCCCAGGACGCCCACCCCAAAGGATGCTCTGCCCTACAGCTCATCCTTTACCAGCACAGAGGCACTTTGGAAAGAGGCCCCAAACCCTTGCCTTGGGAGCAGCAGCTGCAAACAGATCAGAAACATGGGGATGGCCACCCCGTGTGTGTACACTCCCAGCCACACGTATGAGACTAATTAGCGTGCAGGAGGTAAGCAGTGACAGCTCAGTGCCTATTGTTCAGCATCTAACAGCAGGAAGAGTGTCAACAGGTTTTTTTTCAGGGGGTTGGAAGTAGATGTTAATTGTTAATTCCCACTTAGCACTTCCCTTGGGATGAGGCCTGGCATACTGTGAGTATATTTTCAAAATCCACTGGCAGAAGGAAAGCTCAGAAGTAGGGAAAAGTGGAAGCAAAACATCAATAGCCTGGAAAATGGCAAGCAATAAAATCTATTAGGAGGGACAGTCCTGGCTCCTTGGGAGCCTCTAGCATCCCAGCCTAGCACCTGGTTTGCTTGTCCTCCCCTCACTGGGGAGTAGGACTGAGAGTATCCCACTTGCCCCATGCTCAGGCCAGCCAAAATTGGGGAGCTCTTAAAACAGGGCTGGGTTTAGAGCATAGGGAAAAAGAGATGGATGCAGGCTCCCCACTTCCGTCACTGCCCTGGGGTAAACTGTGCCTTAAAAAGGTTTCCACAGCTGCAGCCTGTTGATGCTGCTATGGGCATGGTGATGGATCTGCCAATCAGCTCCCACCAGAAAGAAAAGGCTGTTGCCTTTCTATGGGATCAGAGGGCAGACCAGGAGGGTGACTGGGAACAGGAGGTAGGAGAGAAGAACAACAGGAAGAAGACAAGTCCGGGCAGACCAGGAGGGTGACTGGGAACAGGAGCAGGGGGTAGGAGAGAAGAACAACAAGAAGAAGACAAGTCTAGGACAAGTCCTTCACCTGGCAGGTTTCATTAAACCTCATCTTTCATGCCCAGGTCAGTGTGCCTGAACCACCCCAGGACCAAGCCTGGCCCACCCATGACCCACACTCATGTGAAGAGCCAAGGCTCTGGAGTTGCCTGATTTCCCAGCATTCTTCTCCTCTGAAGGGGGATCCAGAAATCTGCAGCTCGAGGTGATGGTTTTGGAGAAACTTCAAGGAATTGCTACCTGCTCAAATGCAAAGCACACAAAAGTTATTACAAAAGGAAGAAATATATATTTTTTTACCAGATCTCACAGGCCTTTGCTGACCAGATCATGAGAGTTTTGTATTTTTTTTCATATTCAACAGCACAAGAGCACATTCTCCTGTTGCAATCCATCATAACCAGGAGGAAACAACACCCTTTTCGACATGTCTACACAAAACCCTTCCAAAGCAGATACATGATGGCCCAGGAAGCTGCCAGGCTCACTGCTCCGTGGCCTCTGCCATAGACAGTCCCACCAGGAGGATGCATGACACCAGCCCCTGGGGTACCAGATAATCCATGGAGAGGATGGGGAAACCCTTTGGAGTGGGAAAATGCTACTGCCAGGCTCACAGGGATGAGGAGACCATCAATGCTTCCCTTCCAATGGTCTGCAAATACAAAACAGGAACAAGTAGCGTTGGCATCATCTCCCATGATGGCTCACCCCTCACTCCAGCAAGTGTTTGCTGTTTGGCTTTTAGCCCACCCTCCCTTGTTCCCTAAGTCAGCACCATCACTGGAAGGGTGACCAGCCAGGATCTAGAGCAGCATCCCTGAGCACAGCATCACCATCCCTGCCTGCCTCACAGTGCTCTCCCAATGGCAGCTCACTACCTTTGCCACCACCATTCCTAGGAACTGAAAAAAGTCAGGGGAGGAAGATGGGCAGTAATGAGAGAATTGGTTAAAAAACAAAAACTCTGTTGGATCAAAAGGTCTCTGTGCTACCATGTTGTTCTTCTCCACTCCTCCCTACCCATGGGTACTGCCGCAGATACACACAAGCCGAAGGGCTGGAGATGTCACTAAACCAAGCTGTTCTCTCCTGACACCAAACAATGCACATGTCAACAATGGCATGAGGAGGCATCAGACAGGGATATTTACCTCCTCATCACAACTGATTTGGATGTAGCAAAATTATAGAGTTCAGAGAAAAACACCAGTGAATTTTAAAAAAAGGCAAAAAAAACCCCAACTCTCTTCTAGATGATGCTGAGCTCAAGATCAAATCCTTCCTTCCTGGCCTTGGCAAAGCTTGTCCTCAGTGAGACATACAGACTCCAACCCATAGTGAAACCCTCATTGACAAGACACAATTTGTTACCCAGTAGCTTTGCTGAAGAAGGTCTGGATAAAAAAGGCAGCACCACTGGGGGACATGATGAATGCTATCTGCCAGGAAAACATTGATTTTAAAATGTCAGAGGAGTAAAAAAGAAATTAAGAGTTTATTTTTAAACATTGAACGTGTGCATCTCATCAAAGTTTGGAGCAAAACAGTATTAATTTCAGCAACTGCAAACTTTTAAGCTAAAATGTCTTTCCTGAGAAGAGAGCATTTATGCATAAGTATATGCAGATATTCCATCACTAATCTAATGTAGACACATATGTACATATGTGGTTTCTACCTTTGCTAGAGAGAGGCATCTTTGCCTTCAGTGCAGCTGACCTGGTGAAATCTCTCAGCAGACACCCAGAGCTGTCAGCACTGGCCTCAGCAAACATCAGCTCTGTTGCCTGTTCATTCCCACTAATGCAATTAGAACAGATTAACATGGGTGACTAGACGTGAAAGACAAATGCACTTCACCATTTCTGTCCCCACCACATTTATTAATTTGAGTCCTGCCCTTTTCACAAACTTCTTGCTCTCTTGACCTCCCTTGGATGAAGCACCCTGTTTTTTTGTTGTTGCTTGAAAATTAAGAAGAGCTCTGGCAGGGAGGGACAGCCAGCTGAAATGGTCAAAACCACAGGAGCCTCATGGCCATAGCCCATGAGGTTTCACCAAGCAAGACATGTTTGGGAGCTTCAGGGGCTCACTAATAAGCTCGCAACCACTCTCTTGACTGCTTCAGCAATCCCTGGCTTAAAAAGTCCTTGAAGGACTGTGCAAGTACTACAATTACAATTCTTCTGCATGAGGCATCTTGCACTTTATCTCTTGAATGCCAGATGTCTGCTCACTGGATAGACCTCCAGGGACAGGACCAACATCTTCATGTTAACTGCTTGCGTCGCGCTTCAATCGCAGTAAGAGCACAAATTACATAAAATCATGATCCATTGACTAGTTTGGACCACACTAATCTTCTCACCTGACCAGCCTTGAGGTAACCAGCTAAAGCAAGCCACAACATGTCTTCTAGACAAACCCTTTATGGAAAGGCTCTGCCACTTCTGCTAAATTTTTCCAGAATTTAGGAAAAGAATGCCACTTGCTCTTAAAAATGAGAACCTTTCAGACTGAAGTTCTCTAGCATGAGCCTCTGTCCACTGCATTTTGTTTTGCCTTCACCTGGCTGATTAAGGAACTGGCAACTACAAAGAACATTTCTCTTTAGATATTTGAGGACTGTGATCTTAACCTTGGCTTTGTTAAATAAATAGGTTGAACTTCTTTACGTCTCTCAGAGGGAGACAAGTTTTTCAAACCTCAGAAAAAAGGCCAGGAACTGATGGCAAGCTGGCAGATCCTCTCCAAAATCTTTCCAATCTGTCAGCATCATCTGGACATGTGTTTCCCCCCAAAATGGGTATAGCATTCCAGTAATTACTTTGAATGTCCCTGCTTCTCTATGTATTTCCCATCAGAATTTTATTTCCTTAATTTGACTTCACGTTTGCATATTTTTATCATATTTAAGTAATTTAAAACACTTCTAAAGCTTGATTTTGTTGGACTTCAGTCTCTATAAATCAAATAATGTTTTCTAACCAAGTCATTCCTCATTTTACAACTATTCGTATTTTCTCAGTGCAGACTTCAATGTTTCAGGTTCAGGTCACTCCCCAGGATCCCAGAAAAAAAAACCCTTCTTCATCTGTAACAATCTGGCCAGTAACTCTATGAGCATAGATTGCCCAGCAAATGGCACATCTCCACTAATTATCTTACTTTCAGCACCCAGATTTTATTTTCTGTATGATCTCCAACTGGGATGCTGCTGTTCTTCCTGAGACTTTAAAAAAAATCCACAGTTTTCACACTGGAATGGAAACATGGGTCTGAGAAGGACTGCAGGTGGTTTTCTGGTCCACCCTTGGCCTGCATGGGTGGGTATATCCCGACACTAAGTCGCCGGTGCAGTATTACCCAACTTTTTTCTTGCTTTATTTCCAGTGGATGTGAAGGACAGTTGATGCTCAGCATTTTAACAGAATTTAACATATAACACGTGACTTACCACATCCTTGCATCTGCCAAAACCCTGATTCAACAGTTCCAAACCTTTCTGCCTGAGAGACAGCCCCTCTGTATAAGCTGCCATTCCTGCAGACCATCTCTGAACTCCCTTGTCTAACACATTACTGGAAGCAGGGCTCTCCAGCTGGCTGCATTTCTCCATCTGAAGCTTCACCATGCTGTGAACAACAGAAGATACGTCCCCATGGCAAATACACCACAAGGCACAGTTTGCCATCGGAGCATCATTCAGCTGCTAGCTCCAGAGCAGCATCCACCTGTGTCTTTGGAGCCTTTTCTGTCATACATCCCCTGTGCCCCCAAGTATCAATATCCTGTGCCCTCTCAGGGACTGTTTCCCCTACCAGATATGGGGTAGGGGAAGCCCTTCACTGCCAGTGGGTGACAGCTTAGCAGCTGCTTACACAGTACCTTCCCAAAATCTCCTTTCTGATCAAGTGGGCTGTAACAACCCTCCTCTTCACACCCTCCTCTTCTCCCTCACTATCTACCTCCAAATTCGTTCAATGAATCTTACTCTTGCTTCCTCCCAAATGTCAGAGAAAGAATAGCCTTTCTTGGTATTTGCTTCAAAATGTAAGCTCTGTTTTCTCTGCTTAGTTTTCCTAAATCAGCCGTGCACTTCCCTACCCATCTTTCCAAGCTGTGATCTTCCCTCAAGAGTCTCCGTGGTGCCTATTAAATCCTGGTTTGCCTCTGTTCTGAGTCTCCAAATACTTCCTGTTTATTTTCTGTACTTCTGGCATGATTTCTGAAGGAATTAAAAAAAATCTGTTTATCTTTGCTAAATCCCTCTGCTGATATGGGTATTAGTGGTCTTATTTACAAATGGAAAAGCAAGGCAAAGTGGGACTGAAAGTAAAAATCTCATAAAGCAGGTCCCTAATCTGAGACATCCTAAAAGCATCCAGCAGCTGAATTTTATGAAAAAGCTAAATAACTATCCTCTAAGCCTCATGGCCCTTAAGCTGCTTCAATTTAGAGACCTCCAATCAGTGGCACTCCCACTTCCTTGGCACTGCAAAAAAATGAGGATGTTGTCACAGAGGCAAGAGGCTCATCCACATCTTTTTCCTGGATGGAAATAAAATAAATACATTGCAGACTATGTGGCAATCAGAGTCTGTGGCCACAGACAATCTCCTTGTCTCACAGCAATCACTTTTTAATACATCTTCTAATTTTTCAGAGATTGAATTAGCAAGGCAGTGATTGTACCAGCAGCTACAATTTTTTTTTTCTATTTACTGGCTTCATAAAATAATTTTTTCTTTGTCTCTCAACACCCCATTAAGGGAAGGAGAAGACAGGGCAGATTGTCACTGCTGAGCAGCAGCACAGCTATTTCTCACTTTGACAGCCAGTGATTTATTACACGGGAGGCACTGGCTGCATGCAAAGGTGCACGAGGCCAGCTGCAGGTTGACCACCAGCCATGCCTCAGCCACCACTTTGGCCCCCAGCCCTGCCCTGAGGCACCCACCTCAGTGACTGAAAGCGAGTCCCACCTGCCACCTCACGGCCCTGCTGCCCACTGGAAATGGGAGCAGGATGGTACACTTTGCCCACAGCAAAAGGCTTTCAAGAGTGAAAGCTGTGCCATTGAGCTGTGAAAGGCAGCCAGCTTTTCCCCATTGTCCAAACCCACGAAACAAAGACAGAATTCGGGGTTTTTTTTAAGTTGTTCAGGGTGGAAAGGACTTCTGCTGGTACCTCACAGCTGCAGAGCCCTGTCAGGCTATTCTTCTTGTTCTTCAAATCCGCAGACAAAACCCTACTTTTTAATACATGTAATGTAGTGACTGCATGTCTGATATATGTCTGCATCTTTCAGTAAACCTTTTCTACAGCTTTTTGAAGAAGGGAGGAAGGAAGACTGTATATAGCATCCCCACTTTCACCGGAAAAAAAAAAAAAAAAAAAAAAAAAAATGTCCAAATGCATAGCTTGTTACTCAAGCTGCAAAACTCCAGGCTGTTGCCAGATCATGTCTGAACCCAGACCTCCTGCCCCTGAGAAGCTGCGATGCCAACTCCCTGTCTAAAACAGTAGCAAGCATGCAAGAAAAATATCAAAGCAAGCTAACAGCTCAGCTCGGACCACAGACAAACTGTGGTGCCAGAGAAAGAAATCAAAAGAGACAGAGACAGCTATAACATTTATCTTCTTGATACATTGCTTCTAGATTAGAAAACCCACACTAGCAAGATCATGGGTACACAAGCATTTACATTGCTTTTAACACCATTTAGCTGCTTAAATGCACACCACAAAGCAGTTAGCTTTGCACGTAGCTTTTATTTAGAGGGCAAAATTGATTTAAGCAGAATTTAACTCAATATAGTAATGTCTGCCCTAAAGGTATGAACCAAAGTGACACAGTTGCTTCTGCTCAGAGGCTGAGAGTTTCCAAATCACCTGCAATTAGGTTTGGGCTTCTCATCTGGGATGTGCTGGGAGAAGGGAAAACAAGTCAGGTCCCACTGAGCTTGTTAAAAAGGCAGATGGTGTTTAAAAATTAAAAGGTAAAGCCTGTTATGAGTTGCCCAACCACACAATCCCTGTTTTTCTCAGCCCCTGCCCAGGCACACAGCTCAGGTTCCTTCCAAGCACTGGTATTTGACATACCACAGCCCAGGGCTCTGTGTGTCACCCTGTTTAGCTGTTTCATCAGCCCCTGGTGGCTTTCCTTCAGTGCTTTTCCCTTTGCAGGACTTTCCTAGGAGCCAGCTTTCCCATCTGCCAAGAAATCACAGGCAGCAATGCCAAAAGTGGCAAATCTCCTTGGCTTGTCCAAGTCAGCAGCAAGACTTTTTCCTTTCTACTTGTGAGATGAACTGTAGAAAACAGACAAATTCCTGAAATCTGAAGTTGTGTGTTTAATCTATTTATTGGAAAATACCAAAGTAAGAGTGACTAGTACTGATTCTTTGAGACTGTCACTAGTGACAGCAGTGGACGTCAAGCTCACCTGAAACAAAGCCACCGTTCCTCAAAGCCTAACTACAGAAACAGGTAGCCTGTCCCCAGACACCTCATTTGACAATGTGGTTGCAGAAGGTAAGTGGTTGCTCAATCCTTCATCTTCTACCATAGTTTTCCAAGGAAACCGGAGAAAATTTGCAAGGAGAAGAGACACCGAGCACCACCCAGGGACCAGCACCCATAGGAATTTAGCCCGCTGTTATTCCCTTTCAATTCATCGTCAACCAAACGTCATGTCCAGGGACAGAATGGCAGCTGAAAACAAGCCACTGTTCAAATTGAAACACTTCTTTATAAAGCCAAGGAGAAGGCAGGAGAAGCCAAAGCTAATGCAGTCCATATGGGAAACAGAAGCTCTGAAGCTTCCCACACTTGTCCCCACTTCATACAAGCTCTCCTCTTGCAGCTATTGAGGGCTCCTACACAAGGGACCTTCCTCCATCACCAGCAGAGACCAAGGAGAGAATGTAGGAGCCTCCATGGCCTCAGCTGCCTGCCTGCTCCCATAACACTGCTGCAGAGCCACGGGGTGAGGGCTGCCAGCGGGCAAGGCAGCAGACCCTGTGGGCAATAGGCCAGGATGTGTGCCAGGATGCTGACCACAAGGCTGCAGAGGGCTTTGAAGATGAGAAATCCAAATGTCAGTAAAGAAGACAGAGAAAAATGTTGGTAAAGGGATTTGGCAGCTGAAGGTTGCCTGTTTGGCTCAGTCCACCTGAGCTATTCACACAGCAGTAAAATGCTCACAGCTCAGGGGTTATCACAGGATTTTAAGTCCTCCAACTACCAGAGAATCACTAGATACAGCTAACAAATGTTGCTTTAGCCTGGAAAGGCAGCGGGAGATGCCTCATCTCACGTCATTGTTTTAATTAATGACACCTTGGAAACACAGACACTGTTTTCCTCACTAGAGCTGGACTGACCAAGATGGAGGGGTTTTAAGACTTCCAGCAACGCGCATCCTAGTCACGATCATGGGGGCAGGCACTGCCCAGTAGGTGCCCGAGGGGCCCGTTTCAGGCTTTCTAGCCACAAATGCCCAAGCAATCATAAGGCAATGGTCACCTTCAGAACCACAAATGCTGCAGAGCAGCATAAAGACATCTACAACCATCAGCAAAGAGCCAAGGGCTGAAAAGTTGGACCACTCGTAGCACGTCTCCATCACCGCGCAACACACACCTCCCACCAGCAGAACGACAGTGCTGGATGGATAATATCATGCAGCTTCAGTGCTGTCCCAGCAAGCATCCCAGTCACCAAGCACCTTGCTCCTTAAACTCCACACCAAGCTTCTGTATTTCTTCTGCACCATCTCATTGGTGAGGTCCTGGAAAAGTGCCTTCCTGCCTAGGGAAGGAACCCCAAGAAACTACAAATAGTGACTGCTGATGAATTCAGGGAAAAAATAAATTGGTGTCCTCTTATGTTGGAGTCTGGGGCCACCCTCAAGCCTCGCCAGCAGAGCCACACCCCTGCTGCCTGTGGGCATGGCTGCAGCCCCTGTGTTGGTCTAATCTCTAAGCTCTGAGACTGGCCCTCAAGCACAGGGACTAACAGATGTCTCAGGACCTGAAAAAACCCTGCTAGGAGTATAAACCAAAGTGAAGTGATGGCTCACTGAACCAGTCCTATTGTCTTTCCCACCGGCAGTGCAACATCCTGTCCCTGTAGGGCTTCTGTTGGGTGCTGCTGTGATCTGGACGTGGCCACATGAGAAATCAATGTCCCTTGGTGAAAGGCAGAGCTAAATGCCTACAGGGAGAAAGGATGAGAGATTTTCTGTAGGCCTACCATGTCACAGCTGCTGGTGTTTGCTCAAGGAAGTGAAATGGGCTATCTAGCATATTAGTTTTCCCTGACCTCATATAGCTGTTCACACTTTACCACAGAGGGGAGAAAACATGAATAAAAGAAGATGAATAGTTGCAGGCTCAGTAGAAACAATTTAATCACGGCTCTGAAGCCGGTTTTGTACAGAAATTTTAAGTCAGAGTTGAACTTGGCTCAGCAAGCTATGCGAAGCAGGTAGCTGATATAAACCCCCTTATTCATCAATATGGAGTACAGGGTGAAAAATTATTTGCACGGCAAGTCTTTCTGAGTGTTTAATGGCGGGGGGGGGGAGGCAGTATTTTATATTCCTTCAGATAGTCAGACTCAGGTTTGCTCGATGTGAGTTAAGGGGGAAATTTTGGCTGTGGCTTGTGCCCTGGCCACCCTGATGTCCTTCATGGCAGGAGGGGGCGAGCTTTCCCTCTAGCAGAGGGGTAAGGCCCACACTCTCGTAAACTATCAATGTATGAGCAATTACACACTGAACCCACAAACGCTCTCATCGCCAAGTGACAGGATGCTTTTTCCTGACGTTTTACCCATGACATGTTTGTTTTTCTGCAGGGCCAGACGAGGACATAGGAAGCACCATTCCAGCCACAAGTGCCTGTCCTGCAGTGGCACCGTGTGACAGTCAGGCCTCTGGAGCTTATTGCTATGAACCCTCTGGTCAGAAATTCAGATTGAAACAGATTGTTCTCTTCCCAGCAGTCCCTGAAAGGAGCAAAAGCTGCTCCTGAGAAGGATAGCAGTGGACATACATAATCCACAGAGGGTTTTAAATGTCTCTTTTTTTTTTTTCCTTTTCACTGCTTACAAATGCAAAGACCCACTGAGAAGAAAAATGAGCCTGGGATAGCCCTTGAAACAGCTCCAAAATACCTCTTGAACTCTGTGCATTTCCAAGGAAGCTGCACATCTCTTCTTTACAGCAGACACCTCTTCAAAAAATGCATGTAACTACTGCAACTTCAGGCTGGGAACATGATGTGTGAGAGGTAAAAGGCTTTTTTTGCCCCCCAGCTCTGTAAGGGTGAGAGGATGTGGGTTTTTTTAAAATCACTCGTTGCTATGGTCAAGTTCAGGTGTTTTTTTCTCCCCGTTTGACAGGCAGAGACATGGAAAGGCAAGATAGGTCAAATTTTCCTATTCAATAAATGTGTTGAAGCCGACAGAGGTACTCCAAGACAGAAATTAGATCCATGTCCCTCTCATTAGGCTGCTGATACCAAGAAACACGCATTGTAGAGCAAGCTACGTTTGACAAAGGCATATGTCATAGAAAGCAGTTGATTTGGAAGCCAAAAGTTCCTGTGGTCTGTCACAACGTGGCAGAACTACGGGAGGGCAGCAGGTCAATTAGGAGGCTTGTAGGTCAAGATAGCTTGAGCACAACCCAGCCGAGCAGGGGAGGCTCCAAAAAAATCCGCCTTGTGCTCCAGGCGGGAAGACAGTACTGCTGGGTCAGCAGGATGGCTCCCGGGTTTATTGAGCCCGGTGATTACAACAGGCTGTCATTAGGGCAGGAAAGCTGAAAAGGAAAAAAAACAAAAACCCAAAAAAGAGAGAGAGAAAGAAAAGAATAGAGAAGTGAACCACACCTATGACAGGAAGCATTTCAAAAATGCGCGCTTCTCTCACATTCATACGTGCAGGTCAGATATGCATGAGTTATCTCTTTCTTATCTTTAGCACAGGAGCTCAGTCAGAAAAGAAAATAATCCCCGTGTAAAACGCTCGCGGCTCTGGGGGTGGGTTTTTGTTCGGGTTAATTTTCTTTCTTTTTGTTTTAAATATAATTTCTTTTTTCTTTTTACCCACCCAGTTACCCGGTTTTGCAGCTGCTTACTCGTGCAAAAAGAAGAGGGGGCTGCAGTCCCGCTAAAAAAGCAGGGGCCGGCAGGGGAAGGGCCTGCCCAAACCGGGCACCTGCTCGGACCAGCCGCGGGGCGCGCAGGCAGCGGGAGGGATCCGAGGGATCTAATTAACCGGAGCCATGCAAAGGATGGTCACCTCACCCAGCGCAATGCAAATACCAGAGCGTGCCCTGGTTAGGCAGAACAAGACGGTGCAGAGGACCGACGCGTCTGTGCAGGTGCGGTACGAGCAGCTCAGGGAGCAGAGACTGCCCTGTGCGGAGGGTGAGCTCACGCCTTCCCAGCAGTGTCAGCTCAACGTGCCACAGCAGAGTCAGGAAGGGCTTTCCTGAATACGCAGACTTAGAGGAGTTTGGAATACTGATTAAAGCCTGCTGGAAATCAAGCAAGTGCTGTGAAAGCACAAAATCTCTGGCAAAATTGAAATAGACCTTGACTGTTCTCTGCGTCATTTACCCTTCCCAAAAGAGAGGGAGGGTGAGCCTGTTTGCACAGGTTTGGGCTGCAGGAGATGGTGCTCTAGTCAGTTCTGCAGAAGCAAACACAGTGACCTGTGTCTAGAAACGCCAGGTATTTTCCCAGGACGGGCTGGCCAGGCCGGCACCCCGAGCCCGGAGGGAGGGAGGGAGGGAGGGACGCCCGGCACGGGGCAGGAGCGGCGCTGCCGGCAGCACCGGGACCAAAGCAACGTGCAAGGACAACCTCTTAACTCCGCTCTGCTCCTGAAACGTTTCGCATAAATTAAAGCAAAACCAAAACCCAGAGAACAACCTGTCATGTGAAAAACAAATTACTCAGCGATGACCTGCGCTTCCTAGAAGTCGCTCTGATCTGCACCGAGCACACCCGATCTGGCACCCTCCCTGCGGTCCTTCCTCACCAGCCTCAGCCTCCGCGCGGGGACGCTGGCTTCTCCCGCACCGCACCTGAGCACCGCACCTGCAGGCTCCCTCCTGCCACCCGTGGCCTCAAGGGCACATCTGCGGGTGGGAGAGGGTCTGGCCGGGAAGCCCTTCTAGTTATCCCCTCCCTCGCCCCGCAACAGC
>NW_009954196.1:0-78210 GCF_000747805.2 Chaetura pelagica | reverse complement strand
TCCCCGCCCGGAGCCAGCGGGAGGCTCTTCGGGTCGCGGGTTGAATCTTGGAAATTTAGCCGACCCTTTTCTGCTAAGTAATTTTCCTTTTCGGAGAGTGAGGCGAAGGGAGAAGTGATGTGGTCTAGCGTGCTTCCATCGAGATGTTGTAACCAAAGATCTCGTCACAAGATTCGCTTTCCATGATGAGCGGCACGCAAATGAACGTGCAGGCTTTCAGCAGGGAGCAGCAGCTCAGTTCAGCACCACTTATTTATTTTTTTTTCCCTATTATGAATTTGAAGTTTAGGAGTTCCAGAGAGAGGAGATATTGTCCCTAGTGAAAGCAGGTCAGTGGGTGTTGTTTGTCGGCTAATGAGGCCATTCTATTTGCATGTTAATGGAAGGTTGACTTACTGCAGCAGGGGGTGAGTGTAGTAACATGTATATTCGGTTGTGTATCTGCGTGTGTATTCCACTATGGCATTTTCTCTGGAGGTTGTAAAGTGCAAAGCAGGACGTGGCTGCTGAAGACAGTCAACAGGGAGATGTTAATGGTCAAGAGTCATGAATAAGATCGACTCGGAGTGGGATCTGACTGAGAAAAAGGTGGCAAAAACAACACCGTGGTACATTCAGTGTCGTTTTAAGTCATGTCCTTGGCGGGCATGGGTGGCTGACCATAGACTATAAATCATTCCTTCACTTTGGGAGTTAAACAAATTTGCTTAAGTGCTGTGTGATGAACATCTTGGTTCCTTTAACAGTAGCCACATGAAATGAGCACATTTCTTTGAGCTCTGGGGCTGCTGGCCCCTCAACTTGTTAGACTTCCCAGAACTTTTTTTTTGTCCTTGATGGGTTTTTTCTTTTCCTGCTCACCTCACAGTTAATTTTTTGCACCCCTCCAAATAAAGGTAAGCTGCTGCAGTTTCTACATAGATTACCATTTGTATATCATCACTAATGGTCCATGACTGACAGTGGTCAGGTAATAGTTTTTAATAGACAGAAACTGTACTTCTTTCTCACACACACTGCACTTTCGTTGGTGCTGTCCTTTGACACATTAGTTCTCAGTTGCTAAATTTCTGATTTTTTTCAAAAGACTCGAATAAAAAGGGACACAAACATCAGATAACTACTTTGCTACATCTGTTTTAAGATAGTTTTGTATGTTTCTTTTCCAGCTCCCAGATTATGTTCTTGTTTTTATACTTAAGTCCATTGTGTCTTGAAAACATTGGGAAATCTAGCAAGACAAGAACTTTTGGTCTGCCAGATCTGCTGCTATTAACACTTTGAAAGAGTTTACACATCTTGAATTTTATTCTATGGAAAAACAATTTGGAACCGATGTAAATAAATCACTGTTGGGCAATATTTTGTCTCTCTCCCTTAGTGTCAGAAAAGTGTAGTGTGAACCCTGCCACTGAAGTCAGAAAACATTTATATTTAGCAACCAGGGTGTGTAGGGAGGAGGAAAAAAGGGAGAGCCAATACATGAAAAATAACAGTGCTCAGGTGGTGGGACTAAACTGCTATTTACATGAAATGAAGAACTCTAAAGTAATCTTTCAGTGGAAATAGTTGTTTCATTGTGGGAAGCGACATAAAAAACCTTGGTGAATGCATCCAGGGAACCTCAGAAAGTGGTTTTATATTGCCCATTTCAGAACTAATTATTAACAAATCTTCAAAAGGAGAAAAAGTTGAACGGGAGACACTGAGGCTCCTGAATTTGCCAATCTATCGCTGTTGGTAGTAAGGCTTTTAACGAGGACTTTGGCATTGTGCTGGTTCCTGGCTCTTAGCCAGGGGACGCTGGTATTGTTTTGATACAGCGCGCATGGTCTGAGACTTCGGTGTGTCAACATCGTTTAAGAGCACGAAACGTGTGCCTGCTGAGGAGTTATTATGACGGACAGATTTCCAAGGTCTCTTGTTGGCACCAGTGCTAGAGACTGTAAATGTTTTGGTTTCTGTGGGCAGAATGGGGAGATGCTGCAGTTGCTGCTGAAAGGGGGAGTTGGGCTGCCGGCATCTGAAGGAGCAGTTCCTTCTTGCCCAAACGCTTCAGATGCTGCTGGGACTCTGTCTCCCATGCGGTTCCTTTAAATACAAGCAACTGCCAGACAGCCCTAAAGAAACACAACCCCCCCAAAAAAAAAACCCCAGCAAAACCCAGAAGTGATGCTTAGGTGTTGAAAAACATGAAGTTTGAGTTGGACTAATGTCATCAACCCTGCTTGTGATTACAGGGAGTGCTTCACTTCTAAGTTACTTGCATGGGCAGGAGAATGGTTTTCTCAAAGCGTGCCTAAGCAGTGATTTTAAATCCCTGGGACCGTTTCATTACACGTGGAAGATTGTGTCTGTTTTTTCTACAGGAGCCAAATAAGGTCCTTTTTTTAAAAAAAACTGCCCATTTTTCAAGGTGGAATTTCAGATGAGCTGTCAAATTTGGCTTCTCCCAGTGACTGACCCTTCTACCTTTCTCAACTCGACTGCCACACAGTAGCTCTAAGTGTGGTAGCAGCATCTATAAACTAGCTTCACAACTGGAGCCTGAAAGTGCTGGAACAAAGTTGCCAAGTTTCAAGTGGAGTTGGTGGTTATCTCGGAAACTGTGCTGGAGAACACAACCACAAATGATTTTGCCAAATAATATATGGTATTTATTTAGTCCAGCTCTCTGATTGCTGTTAAGGCAGGCAGCCAGCAGCAGTTAAGTGTTGTGACATCATTTTGAAAGGCAGTGTGCTGGTTCTGAAATGGAGTGGGATGTACTATGATTCATTATTATTGGGGAGTGGGGGGAAGCTGTAGTCTGAACAGAGATAAAGCATATGACTACATCATGGCTGAAAGCCAAAATGGGAATTATATGAATCAGTCACACTTGCAACATTATTCCAATGCCATACTCCAGAACGCAGTAAATACCCTGTTACTCATTTAACGATGTTCTGCAGGAAAAATACCATTTGAATACTGAACAAGAAACTAGTAACAAGTTGCCATGGTTAGGTTCTTGTACTTTCAGATCTCACTGCTTGCAGGTTAAATTTACATCGCTTGTCCCAATATCCTAGATAATACAATGTTACAAATGGAAAGTACCATGAGTAATCATCTTAGTCACCCATTGAAAAGAAGTAACTTTTGCCTTAGGGTAGACAACTCTCTTAAAAGAATCACCCATTTTCCCAAGGAATTGCTCAGTGGGTGGAGACAGAGGTGATGGGGTTAAGTAACAAAATTCTGAACCTCCAGCATCAGGTAGACGAATCCCAAGAACACCTGATGACTGATCCAAAAAGGCTGTTTGGATTAAAATACTGGAAATGTGCCTCGTGGTATGTAGCAGGGAGTAACACAAGGAAGGTAGAGAAAAACAGGAAAAACAGCTTAGAGAAATAGGAAGAACAGCTAACTTATTTCACCCACACCTCATGCTGTTCTTGAAATTAAGACAAGAAAATTTCCTGCCTTACAAGAGCATCAGAGTGTTCTACCAGTTTTTCATACTACAGGATTTTAAAATCTGAGGACAATTTAAAGAAAGTTGCTATGCTTTGAAAAACACTTAAATAAGCCTGCTTGAAAAGATAGACAGGAAGCTAAATCTTTACAGCTTTTAATTGTTTATCTCCATCAAACATCTTCCAGAAAGCTGGATCATCTTAGCAACAGGAATGAAATTCAGGCTGTCCCTCAAAAACAAAGTTTGTGGAGGTGTGGGTTCCAAGTTGGAGTGTTGTTGCCTTGTACCATACATATGGCAAAAAAACCCCATTAGAATTATTCTTACAAGTAAATAAAGGCTTGCAGTATTGAGGCTTCAGTTTGACCTAATTCTTGGTGTGTGTGTGTTTTTTTTTTCCTCCTCTTATTAAAATAAAAATAAAGCAGCATTTTTATTGCAGTGTGCAAAGAATATGCTTGTACTATGCTCAAGTTCAGCAAGAACGGAAAATTCAGCATTTTAATCCTAATCAAGTAGAGCCTATGTTTTAAGACAGTTTCAAAGAAGTAGCAAAGTAGTGAGCAGGTGAGTGGTTAGATAGGTAAGACAACCAGGAATAGCTAAGTAACAAATACCTCTTGGAAGTGTCTTCCATGGGTACAGGGCAGTAGCCTCAGCACTTTATTATTAATTACTATGATGTAATTTAGACAACATGAAATATCTTCACGTGTTCTACAGCATTACCTCTAACCTCAAATATATTCTGTGTGGGTTGCTGGCTAATATGAATATTAGTTTCACCAGGTGTATGCATAGGGGAAGAGAAGTTTGAGTTTAATTTGAATTTTTTGCCAACCTGTAAAGAGGATAGTAACTTCTGCATTTTTTATTCTACAAGAGCTATCTTATCCTTAAACTCATATTTCAATGACTAAAATTTAAACAGCTTTTCTGCTTGGTCTCCTTTTCAACAGTGCATAACAGTCTAAGCTTTGTTTTCCAATGTCCTGATGTGAGCTGCTTTAAGTCATATCGAGTTGGAAAAGGATTTGGCTCCATTGCAACAATACGTAGATGTTTAGGTCAGGAGGATGACTCCATGTGGTTGCACAGTGTTTACAAACAGTGTCCCAGCATCCTCAGTAGCTGCCTTGATGCAGCCAGCGAGGATAGAGTTCTAGGAATGTCCCTGGTCCTCAGAGGCAGGGAAAGAAATCAAAAAAAGGAAGAGTTTAAGAATACATATAGTAGTTTGGGTTTTGCTGGGTCCTTTGTCAGACGCTGCTGTTGTTCCCCCCACTTGAGTGCAATCTGTTGACGTGTTTGCCTGGAACGGACTGACCCTAAGTGTGAGACAGGCTAAGGGAATTGTTGCAAAGGTTTCAAATTATTTCCCTGCCCCCCTCCCCTTTAAAAAAAATAAGGAATTCAATCCCCAACAGCTTTCATGACAAAACAGCTCTTTGCAATACAAGAATCCCACTGTAAATGGTTATATATTTTTTCCTTAATTAGGCATGACTCACTGCCTGTTAGAATCCTATAACAATTCCCTTTCTAAAGAACAAAAAAGAAATCATGAACCCTACAAACTTTTAAAGTAAAATCAAATAGCTTAAAATCTCTATTACTTAATGAGACATGTTGACACAAAGAGGCAATGCTGTTACAAAAGCTAATACCACTGCAAGGCAAGTTTTGGAATTCAGTTAGACAAAAGAAGCTTGGTGGAGATTTTTGCATTTACTCAACAAAATAATGCCACCAATCTGTTTTTTGTTTTGGTGGGGGTGGGTTGGGTTTGTTGTTTGTTTTTTTTTTGTTTGTTTGGTTGTTTTTTTTGTTGTGTTGTTTTTTGTTGGATTTTTTTGTGGTTTTTTGTGGGTTTTTTTTGTGGTGTTGGTGTTTTTTTAAAAAAAAAAAAAAAGAGGAGGAGAAGTGGTGGAATTTATTGAGTTGTCTAGCTAAGATGGCTTCAGGAAGTGCAGATGAAAATACATTGTAGCTGATCAGAAGCACCCAGCTGACAACATGTTTCATGCCCTCCCCTGTGGACCTAAATGAAAGCTCTCAGACAGGTTCTGGGCTCTGGACACACTTGAAGCCTGTGCCACGCGTGCACTGTTGGACATTATTAGCAGAGGTTCTGCTCCTCATCCAGAAACATTATTTTCCAGTCCTACGCACATTTTTCAGACTTTCTCGTGTAGATTTGCAGCAGGCACTTGGACAGTGTGAAAAGCACATTGCTTGCTTTATAAAGTGAATCCTAAGAACTGTTTTTTTATAATAGGAAGGAAGCAGTTGGTACAAGTGTCTTTTCCATATTCTGGATTTGGTTAGACGAGTCATGATATTCACCAATATACAACAGAGTATGAAGGCCAGTCCACAGTTCTTGTTATACATAACTTCTTAGATTAGTTGTATGTTCACATTGGTTGCCTCTCTTTTATGTTAATGTTGATTACAATAACTGTATTTTTGTTATTACACTCCAGTGCTGCCTTTCTCACCTGTCTTTGCTTCCTTGAGACACAATTATTAGGGTCACATCCAGAACCATTTTCTGTTTCACTAAGCTCTTCATCCCCTTTCGTTTTTCTTTTCTGACTTCTTTTTGACCCACAATTCCCATTACTCTTGCAGCAGCTGGGTAGCAGAAGGTAGTAAGCAAGAATACAGAATATATGACAAAGGCATTTCTGAGTTTGCACTGACTATTTATTCCTCCTCTTGCCATTTTTAGTGCTGTTAGAGAGATCAAAGGGTAAATGTTAACCCTGGGCCCGATGCTAGCAGGAGAGTTTTGCCCTAAACTTAAGTGTCCTTTAATAACTTTCTGTATTTGCATGAGAGACAACAACTGTTCACCCCCATTTCATGCTCCTGATGCTTTCTTCATTTGTTTAATCTGTTTGTTCTTTCAGTGCTACTTCACTTGTGTTTGAAGTTGCATACTTTGAAGTTATACAATTTTTAGTTATATACTTTGAAGTTACACAATTTTTATGTTTGCCAAAGGACACAAAATTCTTTCAGCTCTTCTGTAAGCAAAAAGTAGAAAAAAAAATTGTTGCCTATTTCCTCTTGTGTGCAAGTAGCATTACTGTCCTGCTTATGCTAAAATGAGGAAAATTAGTTGTTGCAGTAAAGCAGGAGTTGCTTCCCTTCTTCCAAAGTTACTAAAGTTCACAGAAGTAAGATATTTCCTTGAATCTTAAAGTGAATGTATAGCATAATAAATTAAACGCAATTTATCCCTGAAAGAGAACATATGAAAGATGGAAAAATACACGGGACTTCCCTTTCCCTGGGATTTGGAGAATTGAGGGTGCATGTGTGTATGTATTACAGACTTTAACATATTTTCTTTTGGAACTACCATATTTTTGTTCCCATTGCACTTCTTTGCTTACTTGTCTGTTTGATCAAGTTTGTCTGAAGGTCAGAAGTATTATTAAATGATAGCAGTAAAAATCAAAAGCATGATAGCTAAGCAACTGAGAAGAGTCAGATTTTACTCTTATTTTAACTCATATAACCAGGAGATTTTTTTTTTTTTTAAAGAAAACCTATGCTAGTGAGTCTCCAGTGCACATATCCAGGAGCAAATGAAAATAATGAAAAGCATTCTTAATATTTATAAACACAAAAAATGCACAAAACAGAAAAAACACAGCCTTTCAGTTCTCTTTTGTTTCTATGGTGCTCTCCATACTTTCCATAGAACATTTTTTTCTAATTAAGTTTGTACCTGCACTTTTCTGCTTCCCAGTAATCTTTAATGCAGAGGAGAAGCTTTTGCAGGTGTAAGAAAGTAGTATGAAAAAATAAGAAATGTGCTGATCTACTTTCTGTTTCTCTATTACTACATGTAGTGCCTGAGAAGTAAGAGACCAGTTAGGAAACCAGAGTTTTCTATGTATTTTCCCACTGAGTCTGTGTTGTGCAGTTAACAATACTTGAGGTATAGGTGGCTTTTTTTTTTCCCTGGTGCTGTCATCTGACTTGTGATCCTGCAAATCAATGGCAGCCCTCACCATTTTCACAAAGCCCTATTCATTTTCCTTGGGTTCACAGAGCTGTAACAGCCTGCCCATTAAGAGATACTTGCAGGAGTGAGGCACCTAGTCAGTCACATACTTCCTAGCAACTGAAAAAAAAGAGTATGGGGGGGGGAGTATTTTTTCTTCTTTGAGGAGGCAAGGAGAGAAAATGGATGGAAAGACTTAGAGGTAGGGATAGAAGCTAAAACTTATTTTTAAAAACTTCAAAGCAGTTGCAAGTTAACATGTTTTTTGCTATAAACCATAAACACTAGCTGATGGATTGGAAAGACATTTTGCTTCTGGAAAAGTGAGTCTGTAACTACTTAGTGAATAGCTGGTTTTTCTTGAAACAACTGCTACTAGCTGGCTGGATATATTTTGTTGGACAAGCTGGAGCATGAGCCTTCAGGATCACAACTCTGATGCTTCTAAATATAGGGAGAGAGGACAGAGCAAAATTAATTATTGCATGTTAGGAGGCAACTAATATCCTAGCCATGAAACAGAATCCCACTGTGCTTGGGGCTGTACAAATATAAGCCATTTTTGTTTCATTTTTCTATTTAATTCGGTAAAGGAGACAGAGAAAAAGGGGTTGGCAGTGCGCAAGGGGCCAGAGTGTGAGAAACTCTTGCTTATAACGCAAAGCATAGGCAGGCCTCTCCCTTCCAAAAAACTGAATATTTGCAGTAAATAAAAAAAAACAAAACACTGCTATTGTTACCTGTTCTCGGTGTGTGTGTTAAGGGGAGTTCCTAAACAGCATTGCTACAGTTTTTTCCCTAGGGTGCTAATATTAATAAGCAGGCAAAACATGCAAAGAGTAAGAGAAAGGGTACAAAATTAATAAGCAACAACTGAGAGCCAAAACACACACAGATCACACAACCTGTTACAAACCCTGCTGGAGCCATTCATCTCAGTGCTTTTTTGGGTTTTTTTAAACCCTAAAAGACATACAGGAAAGCTGTGGTATAACTGGGAACTGAACCCATATCTCCTAAGCTCCAGTACTTTACCCATGATACCCTCCTTCCTGCTCATTCCGAGGTTTACAGATAGTTTTCTCTGCTTACTAAGATAACAGAAGTATCAGTTTTAAGAAACAGAAACTAGACTCAGAAACAAGTAGCTTTTCACTTTTTTTCAGAAGCTGGTTTTCAGTAGCATTTTCTGTTCATTGACATGTTCTTTTTTTGCTGCACAAAACCCAGCAGTGCTCATCCAAAACAACCCAGCAGCAAATACGATGCTTATGTTTATCTCTTCAGTGAAAAGACAGTTTTTTGCATGCTGCTTTGACTGTAGCACTGTTGAAACCCTCCACTCCAAGTGAAAAAGGGGGCAGGAAAGGATGTTATCTCAGTTTTACTGGCACTGCAGATGTCTCCATGCATCTCCAAACAAATAAGCAAAATCTCACAATGAGCTCATTATCATAAAAAATATGTTGTGTCAGTTAATTGCAGTGTGTGAAACTGAGTTGTGTAATGTCAATTCAATAAGTAGGTACTCCAATAACTCCCATTAACCTTCCATACCTTTGGTCCTCCTAATCATTCAGGCAAGGTTTCTGCAAACTGTTCCCATGATCAGCTCCAGCCTACCACATGACTTCTGTTTTGATCTATTTTATCAATTAAAGGTTTGTCAGGGTTCAAGAACCCTCACACTGATGCCATCCTTGGTAGCAGAGTTTAAAGGGAAAAAACCAAGAAAACCAACTTTAATTTGTTGTCTGAAGTCTCTGTGCTGGAGATGGGATACACAGCCCTATGCAGGTGATGGAACCTTAGCAACATTCATAGCTTTCTGTGCAAGTCACCTGTTTTCTGAATTGGAGATGGTAAATTTTAATGTTGTCTCTCTATGGTCTTCTGGAGTTCCTTTAGTTTGGGTAGTCACAGCTCAGCCTGCCTGGTTTGGTATGTGGTGCATTCAACCGAGAGCCTGTTCTAAGTAACTTCAGCACATTCACAGACTCGTGATACAATCCATGATTAAATGCATTTGGAAATAAAATCTGCTGGGTAATTTAGCTCATGTAGTGTCTCTGGATGCTGACAGAGACAGTCGACTGTGAAGGACAGATAGATTTTCTCCTGCCATGCTTAGAGATCCGATAACGCTGCAAGCTACTTTGGAAAAAGGTGGAGTGGGAGCATTCAGACTCACGTTCTATGGTTTCTCCTCTTGCTATGGCAGTTCAGAGGCTCAGCCAGCCAAGCCCCCACGCGGCTGGCACGCACGTGGCCACCCTGTTTACAAATGCCTTCCTGGGTGTCCCTGAGGCAGTATGGAGCAGGAGAGAGGGTGCCACGCGGTCTGGCCGGGCTCCTGTCCTGCACCTTGACAGAGCCCCTAGTTTTACTTGCGGCGGCTCATCTTGGTGGCCAAAGGCAGGGCCATGATGGGCCAGTGAAGCCTGTGAGCTTGTCTGGGTTTGCTTGCCTTGTTCAGAAGCAGCATTCAGGCCAGCGGTTTAGAGCAAGGTTGTCCACAGTGAGTCAAAAATAGAAACTGTTGCTTGATAGAGTAGCAGCACTGGAGAGCGCTCGCTAGACACACATGCGTCAGTGAGGAAGGTACTTTTCTGCTTTCTAGAGATGCTACTAGGGAACTGGGTAACCTTTACAGTAGGGCGGGATTTCAGAAAGCCTGTGGGAATGAATGGGCACTTTTTTTTTTTAAATTTCCTGCTAATAAACTGGGAACCACTTTTTGTCCATCTTTAAGAGATGAGTCTCAATTAAATGCTAAGTAGCTTGGAGCAGCTAGTATTTGAAATCAGAGTTACGTATCACTTGGAGAAGACTGCCTTGGGTTTGCTTTGTTTTTGCAGGCCATTGGCATACAGCAGGAAAGAGGTTGGAACAGCAGGTGTTGCTGCATTAAATGGCCTACCATAGCTGAAGCACAAAAAGACAAAGAACACTTCTTTCCAGCTGCCCAGCTAAAATTGTATTGACTTTTTGCTGTTCTTCTCCTGAGTTCAGAGTTCAAGGTCTCATATATCTACTGTATGTTGAGTTCAGATAACAAGATATAAATGCACCGAGGGAAACAAACAGAAAAGTTCATGTTCTTCAAAGACCAGCATTTTTCTGTACTTGTTCCCCTGTTTTGTTTTGGGGTGTGCACTGTTTATTTTTCTCCTTTTGTTTTACTCTCCATCTCCAGCTCTCTGCTGTGTGCACACCCTCTTCCAGCCGCCTTTCTGGCTTGCCTGCCCGAGAAGTGCAGACTCAGCAGGGACTGGTAACACTTTAACTCTTTGTCCTATTCTCAGCTCTCCCAGCAAAGGTCAAAGCAAATGAGACTTACAGCTGCACTGGAAACAGAGCCCGTACAGGAGTGAGGGACAGCAACCACAGGCTCTTCCCCACTCCTGCAATTTTTTTAATTTTCTTTTTTTCTTGAAGTGTATAAAGTGTGTGGCCAGGGTGAGATGAAACTTTCCATAGGCTTTGGGTGACTGTATCTGCTAATGTGTCATTAAGAGGAAATGAAAGACTTGTGACTTTTGTTTGTACTGGCTGTATGTAGCTTAATGCAACCTCTACTGATAAACAGAAATAATTTAGGAGTTACTTCCTCAAATGTCTGAAACGTAGTCTAAATTTCATCCATGCAAAGCCAGCAAAAAGCTATTACAGACACAAAGTCTGTGTTAATCTGTCTTTGAAGTCCTTTTGGAAATTTCGGCAATGTGCCCTTATACAATTCTTTTTCCTAACGGCCATCATTCTGCATTGTGTTGGACCACGCTGGCTCAAATTTCAGTGACTTAGGGCAAAACTGATTTTTTTTATTTTTCTTGATAACAATTCAGTGCTGCCATTTGTTTACAGCTGAGAGAAGGAACCTGCCTGGACACCCATGGATGTTAGCACGCGTCTACGTGCGCCATGTACAGGAAAAAGGTTCCCATTTGCTCTTTAAAGAAGCCGCCACGGGGCTGCGAGAGGCGCGCGCCAGCCGGGGAGTTGGCACTAGTTGGCTTAGTGACATGGACGCTGGCACCAAGGTTTACTTCTCCGCTTGGCGCTCCAGGTCATGCTGGAGTCTCACCACGTGCTTACGCGCACATGGCAGCAGTGTTTACAAACATGACCCCAGAACTCTTACCGGCAGTTATGAAAGAGCCGGCAAATGCCGCATCCCGCCCGAGAGGGTGACCTCAATCACTGGTGCTGGGAGTGAACAGCAGGGCTCTCGTACTGAACACAGCCTCTGAGAGCACATCAGACATTCGAGGCAGATGATTTTGTTCCCAGACTGTTTTGAAATATCATTGCCACCATGAGGGAGTTTTCCACCGTAAACTAAAAATAGCTACTATTAACTAGCAGGACTGGTGGGTAAGTGATTCAGCAGCTCGGGAATAGAAATGACTGTGTACTTCAGCACTGTGACTCTGTTTCTGCGTTGAACTGACTCAGAAAGTACATAAAATTTACAAAGAGGGAAGGAACTGCCAAAGCTGGCTTGCTTTGGCTAAAAGAAAAGAACCCTGCGTGATGGTGTGGTTCCTAATTGATAGTCTCTTTTTTGTTCTTTTAGTAACACTTGCACTCAGGCACTATCACATACTTTGTAGTCACGTTGTCACCATCCATTTTAGAAAAAAGATGCCTTATTCCTTTCAAATGACACACCTCCATCTCCAAAATACAAATGTCACTGTATAGCTGATACGGTTTTTTTACACAGGCCTTAATAAAAAATTCATAGCTGGAATGCCCCCTTAGCAAACCAGGCATCGTGTCCTCAACTGTCAAATGTCCACACTCTGTTTTCTAAAAAGTCACTTTCAGATGCAGTAGGTGTTGCTTAAGTGTCCCTTCTTTATCCTTGTCATTCTTTAAAGAAGTTTGTGTTGTACACCAAATTACTCTAAATTATTCTACTTCTAGAAGTTAGCAGTTTATTGTAGTATGGAATTACATGGTGAGACAACTCATTTTTTGACAGATTCTGGCATTCTTGAAGTTTTCTCAGAAATACATGTATGTGGAAGAAGACAGGCTAAATAACTGTGACTGGTTGCCTGAGATAAAGAGAGCTTTCTTGAAAAAGTTGCTCAACTAGCAAAAACAACCCATGCTTGTTAATAAATCACCGTCGCTTTTTATTTTTTGAATAATAAAAAAATAATCCTAGCTTTGCAAAATCCTACTAAATGGTATGGATGTTTTTTTCCCTCCTAAATAGAAAGACTGACCTTTCAGAAGCAAACAAGATGGTAGAAAGATGGTAGTTCTGTTTTATATTATTTACTATGATATATCTCAGTGTTTGTAAATATCACAATGAAAAATACTTTAGGAAAGATACACCCCAAGTTTCTCTATGCCTTTTCTCCAATGCAACTCAATTCCATTACTGAATAAAACTTTTGTAAGTGTAAAGCTAGTTCATTGTCTTCACCTTTTCTATCCAGCCCCATGGCAGCTCTGCATTAGAGTCGTCAGACTCCTGCAGAATTTTTCCACTATGTAAACAAAACAAGATAAGCTGATGTGTCCACTCTGGCCTGGTCACTAACTCATTTCTTGTGGTCAGAGAGCTCTAACCTCAACAGGTGAGGTGCTCTGCAGGTCAGCCCCATACCTGTCACTGGTTGTGTCTAGTCTCTTAGCTGATTTTTAGTGTTGCATTTGGGGTGTGAGAAAATGTGCTTACATCAGCTATTGATGTCTTTTCACTGCTGAATGTACATTACAAAGTTCATTACACTGTATATAATAGACCTACAAATGAGAATGGAAGTACTGAAAATAGGTCACTGCTGTGTCCCTATTTTAAAGAGTTCTTTGTGGCATTTCTCCTGCATGAGGAAAGACACCTTACTGTGAAACGATACAAGTATGGGCAGAATCAGAGAAAGGAGCACTAGAGCGTCACTATAAAATGTATATAGCTCTCTAAATTTATATAGCTTTTTCCTGGATACATCATTGTACATCTTCTGGAGTCGTTCTCTAGAAGCCTTGAAGTACTTTTAAAAATGTTCTGAATGTTCAGAAAGTACTGAGGTTTACAACGACTGGTTTATTAGTATTTATGATGTTTGTGAGCTTTACCAGTACATTTAACTTAACAAGTGTAAGTTCTATACAGATACAAAAAATATTTATCTGGTGCATCTTTGACTCAGAGAATCTTCTTATTTTATCGTTTATGATCTTTTCATACACCATACAAAGAGCTTTTAGTTGTCCAATGAAGAGAATATAAGGAAAGAAATGCTGCTGAAGATGGTTTTATTAAATGCATTTAGTTAGGGGCAGGATGGAAGCAAATAATCTAAGATTACCATTGTATGCTACAGGGTGAATACTGCCATTGTGTCAGTTTAGATGAGTATCTCAAAATAAATACAGACTCTGTCATGGGTTTGTCCTCTAGGGAAAAAAGTAATGGAAATCTTGTTTAACAAGTTCAGCAAAAGGCACACCTAAAGTTTAATTATGTCTTCAGATGCATGGGTGCAATTCATACTGAAGAGTTTTACCCAACTACCAGAAAACAGACTCGGGATTTGTGCTTTTTCTTAGAACATACGCTGATCGATAATCACGTCAGTGCATGGTTTCAGGAAAAGAATCCCTTGGCATAATAAACAACTATCCCCAGCCATAGCTTTCTCTGCCACAAATATGTGTGTGAGAGAGGGCAAGAGACTACTCAGTAATTAATAATTTTCTGCCAATCCCCTTCTCCCCCTATCCCCTCCAAAAGCCAATCTACTAAAACGGCAAGAGGAGTGGTAAAACACAAAGCCTGTGGTATTTACCTGAGGGGTGTTTCATTTATGTCTCTTGGATGGGATCTAAATTGTGCTACCAAAATTTGCAGCACTAAATGAGGCAGCAGGAGGACTTACTGGCCCAGGAGGTAGACAGGCAGGGACCACATTGTTCCTCTGTCACTCTTACTCATTGCTTTCTTAGCAGAACACAGTTTCTGAACAGAACAAGTGCTTATTCTTTTTGTGCACAGAGAAGACAGCATACAGAACACCTGCTGGACAATACATGAACTTATGTTAACTGCCCACAACACTCAAAGGCAAGGTAGGAGCATGCAACAGGCCTGAAAAATACCTGCTCAGCACAAGACACAGGCAGAAGATGTTTCCCATCACCCTACTTAAAACAAGCCCTGTTAATTTGAGAGTGATAAGAACTACAGTGCGTGCCAAAACAGAATAAAAACAATGAAAAGACCAAGGAGAATTTTATATTTTTACAGTACTGAGGAATGTATGGGGGAAAATGCCCAGAAATGCTCTTAGAAAAGCAAGAAAATTCCACACTACAGAGTAAGTTTAAAAACAAAACAAAAGTTGTCTGAGCCATGACAGCAGTGGTTCCATGAGTGTGGACAGAATGGGTATCTCAAGCACGACAAATATGAAGCTCCATGTAAAAGAATGTTGTGCCCCAGTATAACGTTTTTATGTGGAAAACTGGGGTTTGTAAAATGTAGGGGGGAAAAGTGGTCAGCATCTTCCCTTTGTGAGCTCCTTATGGCCTGTGAAAATTTGCTTGCACCCTTGTTCAAGAAAGTTTTCACCACAATATACCTAATCGAGTTTCCTTGTATCAGTGTACAGCAGTGACAAAATGGAAAAGTTGTATAAAATAGGTATGGAAGAGGCAATTTAATGCATCTTCTCCCAAGCCAGATATATCATAGCTATCTCTTTTAACAAATACTTGAAGAATCTGCTCTAGAAGGCCTCTGATAGTGGAGATTTTGTATTCTTCCAAGTCTTCTTGTTTTGATCATGTCTTGCCAAGACTGAGAAGAAATGTAACTTAACACCTGACAAAGCCACACAAAGAGGACTATAGCTTTTGCAAAAATTGCCTTTTTTCTCAAAAGGGCTGACATCAACTGATCAGCTTGATATTTGCTCTAACTCCAGGAACTGCTGTTCCTCATTCAGTGTTTGTGCTCATGATTGTTCCTGCCTTTTGAGACATTGTCCTTGTGATACCAGTATGAGAAACCTCAGAAGAACTTCAGAAAAAGTCAGTGTGTGAAAACAGAGAAGTTGGTGTCATCAAGGAGGCAGAAAGGCATACTGGGGGAGTCTTAAAATAAGTAACTACACATTTTTGTGAGGGCCTGGTGATCCACCAGACTGCATTTCTTGGACAATGACAGTGTATTACCTGGGTGCACTGCTCCTATGCCATGCCTAATGCAAGGAAGTCTCTCCTGCAGAAGATCTGGACAATGCCATAAACAGCTTAGTGTAGGCACTTGCTTAATGTGGCAGTTAGGAGAAGTGGGAAAAACAGATGCAATAAAGTACATAATCTTCATAGTATTTTGTTCAGCTGTAGTGCAGGAAGATAGAAGTGTATTTCAGAGAACCCAAACCAATAGAAAATATTTCTCTTGAGCTACAGTGGCAGAGCTGTGTGGTTTTGCCATGGGAAGATCTGAATTCTCCTCTTGTTCCAGTGAAATTTTCAGATTAAATTTGCAAATTATGAGTATTCCCATGTATTCTGACTCCAAATACAACAGCCTGTGCTGGGTCAGTGCCTGCAAATGAGCAGCACAGAATGAGGGAGCAGGAAGTAGAGCACAGTGAAAATAACACTGGAGGGTGAGATAGACACCATTACTTTAAAGGCAAAGAAGGGCTCTCAGGAGCTTACCTTAGGCTCTCAAGCACACTTTGAAGAAAGAGAGTATTTGAAGGAGTAACAGCCAACATATTTCAAATTGCTGAAGGGAAACAACTACAATTGGATGGTCTAAGGACCCTGAAGTCACAACCTCTTGCTGATGCAGATTCTTTTGTAAATAGCAGGCATTTCTGTGAATTGGGACATCTAGGCTCCTGCTCCTTAGGATACAATGTATAGTCTCATGGTTTTTGGCTGTAAGCTGGAGGTTGGCTGAGTGAATTACTAAGTGTTTATACGTTTCTCTAAGGGATCTGCACTTTAGCAGGCTATGATAAAAACAGACAGTCGTTTACCCCACTGTGGCACTTTTCAGCTGCTGCTGGCTGTTTCTGTGTGTGATACCTCCTCTAAAGACTTGCCTACAGGACATCTGAGAGTATTTCTACAAAAATAGGGCCAAGAAAGACTGTTATTAGGTGGAACATATACAAAGTGATCACCTACCCTAAAAAGCTATTTTTTAAATTTGTTTTTCAACACCCAGAAAGTTGTAGTTTATGCCACCAGCAGCTAGTGTGGTCTCTTAAACAGTTCTTTCTAAAACGTTGGCATGAACTGTTATCTAAAAAGAGCAAACCAGTGTTGTTTTGGTTTCTTGTTTTTTACAGATTAGATTGAAGGAACAAGAAAAAGCTCTCTCCTGTAGTTCTGTCCTTTTGTTTCCAGTTTTAATAGTTAATGAACATGTGATATTGTTTTAAGCTAGTCCTGATGGTCTTGTGAAGTTAATATTTAAAGCAGATGGCTGCAGTGCTTTAATAAGATGGTTACTATAGAAACACAGCAGTTTGAAAGCAATAGTTTCTCTAATGCATGATCTCCTTACTAAACATTTTAAAGACTCTTGATGTACGTGTAGCAGGCCTATAAAGAACTAACCAAGAAATGGAAAATAGTATGCCTGTGTGGAGTATTTACTTCAGCTAAGGTCCACTTAAACCTAGCTGGATAGCAAACATCACAAGAGAGATAAGCAAAAATATTGATGGAGGACTGTGGGCAGGAGGCAGATCCTTTTGGTTATCTTTTTTTGGAAGGTGAGTTGGACTCAAACATTAATACAAACAAATTTAAAAGCACAAAACACCCACAAACAGTTAGCTAATACACCCAAATATTTACTTTGCAATCCTCAGTCTTTTTGTTTACTTCATGCTTGCATATCTGAGGTTGCCTATGAACACACTTGTTGCAGCCTAATGCATGGGGAAGTACACATAGTGTACTTGCAGGGATTTGGACTTTTTATTACTGCTTCTAGTTTTCTTTATTATGCCAAAAGTGTTCGAACCTAAAAGTACCTGAATTCCTCTCCATGTGCCAAAAAGTTTTATAGGCTATGACACAGACTTTAGAAATCCTTTTAAAATGTTAATTATATATATTAACATGAGTTTGCACTAAATCAGGGTATATAGGGGTGTAAATGGCAGTCTTTTTGGAAGGGTTTGTGGTTCTCCTGTGCAGAACTGGGCAGGAAAGTGCTGCCTTGTCTGTCTGTGTCTCTCCCTCCACTGAATTAAGAAGTAGCCTTCAGCAGTCACAGAGGACAAGTACATGGAGATATTGGTATGTGGAAACTATGAAGCAAAAAATGTTTCAAAGCAAAGGAACCAGGTGTAAAGAAAGCACTTGTGAGAAATACCCATCCTTTCATAAAATCTGGGTATCCTGCTGAAACTTGTATCTTGTGGTATAGCTAGCAACAGTGCTGACCTGGACTAAATTCAGAGGGAATTGGAGACAATCTGGGCATTGTCTTTGCTTCATCCTTTCTCTTGTTTTGCTCTGTTCTCCTAAACTCAGCAGGTGTTTGGTGCTTGCATGTTTTTCTTCGCTTTACACTTTAAAACACCTAAGCTGGGCAGACCAAGTTGCAGGGTTTTCCTCTCTTATGAAACTGAACACATAATCATTTAAATAAAAAGAAAGAAGGGGGAAAAAAACCTATGAGAAATGCTCAAGTACTAGGATTTTCCTCTGCTCTGAGACTTAATTTTTTTCATTGGTTCCTGTTTCTGTGTGGTCATATCTGACTCCTACATGGGCTTTTTCTGTGACTTAAAATTTTCACAGTAGGAAAACCACATATGATGTAAAACACCTCCCACATTTCTGCTTTGTCACTATGGTCCTCACCACTATCTGCAAAGTACATCTTGCCTACTTTGCACTGTCTTTTAGTTTCTTTCTTAGAAACATTAAAATACTATATACTTCATCTCACTTGTGAGGCTTAGCCTGACTCATTCCTTGTTGTATTTTTCTTATCTCACCCCTGTAAAATATTACTGTGAGCAGCACTGCCCACAGCTTTGCCAGTTTGGCAAGTCTGGAAGTCAGAGGTATTCCCTGCACTGCTTTACATATGGTCTGCTCTGGTTTAGATGTATTTCTAGTGCAGCAGTAGAGTTATAGACAAATACTCTGAAACAGATATCAAGCCCTTATTTATGAAGCTCACTGTTTCAGGTATTTCTTCAGTACATCCTCCATGGATGAAGAAGCTCACCCTCAGACTTATTCCACATGCACTTATACATACAATAAACACACAGGCACAGCACACAAAACCAGATATAGTATCTCTGTCTCTCTTTTCATACCATGAATATTTTTAGGCATGACAGATATTATGAAGGAACTCTGCCCAGCTGCACTCAGGATGGATGGGGCAGGCTATTTTAGGTTATTACATAGCAGTTCTGAAAAAAGAAAGCTGTCCCCAGAATACTAGCAAAAGGAAACCTAAGGGAACAGGTAACCCTATTGTCTATATGTAGATTTAGCTCTGGACCCACTTGATGGCTTCAGGACAGCTTGCTCTGTGTATGAGCATCTGTTTCCAGTTCTAGTCTTTGACTGCTGCTCCATGTAGGATTGTAGTCCCTGCACTGAAAAGCTTTACTCCCCTTTTTCCTTCATTAACTATAGACCTGAACATGAGTGCTCTTCCACAGTGACAATTAGATAAATCTCACAAATAATGTCTGCAGTGAGATCACATGTGGTTTTAACTGCATCCATGTAAGAAGCTCACAATACAGCCCTTTGGAAAGAAACAGATAACATTGACAGGAATCAAAAGCACATTATGTATCCCAACAGAAGGAGGCCCCAAGTTCAGCTGAGGTCTGAAATCACTGCTGTGGTACATAAGTAGCACACAATCTTTTTCTCTGTAAAATCTGTCAATTAATTGTAAGTGCAAATACTCTAAGTGCAAAACTCAGGACCCCACCAAGTGAGACAGTTTGAAGTTGAGAAAAATCCTTGCACCTTAGAGCTTAAAATACTGCTATTACGGTAGAATACAAGAGTCAGAAGAGGCAGAGAGCTCTTTGTAGAAAGATAACAATGGTAAAAAACAAACCCAGCCTTAGCACAGCTTGCAATAGTAGTATTTTGCCACTTGTCTGTGGTGCAGTGGCTTATCGTTCTCACAAGCAGAAGCAGCAAAAAAGTCTGGTGATCACTCACTCTGGGAGTAGGGCTGTTGCGATGATCTCATAGCGCTATCTGCATTAGTCGGAAAGGGCTGGAAATATTCTACGCTGATGCAGTCATAATTAAATGTGATCTCACTGTAGTCAGTGGAGCTATTTGTGGAATAAACTGCTCACTGGTATGAGTTAGGGGCTCATAAGTCAGCCCATAGTTACTGTGGGAAACCTCTGTGGGTTAAACGGAAAGCTATTGAGAAATGTTGATATTTAAATGGCAGACACAGTAGCTAAAGAATAAGAAACTGCTTTTAACATTTCCTGGCATATGACAGTTTTGATAAAGGGATTACTCTAAACAAAATTCTCCATCTAAAATATGCTCATAGCTTTAATTAGATCAAGCGTAGATGGAAATTCACAGTCTGCTTAATCTTCTATTTAAGTCTCTCTGATATGTTCCCTTTACACACCTGTTTGAAATAAAGTGTTGAGTGGAAAGAATCACCTCGCAGTGTTCTTCCGGGCTTTAATTGTACAAGATAGGTGTCTGTGTCTGCCTAAGTTCTGTCTTTGTTACTTAGTATTTATAGTAATTTTTTTACTAGACAACTGGGATTTATGTGTGGAGCATGCTTGTTAGTGAGTGCAATGGGCAACTGCAAGTCTGGGGCTACAAGATGATACTGTAACCTAAGTAGCGTGGAGACTCCACTAGCTAAGTCTCTTAAGTTGCCATGATAATATGCAACTAATATATGATCCTGTCCCAGCCTTGTCTGTAAATGATATTTTCTTGAGTAAATATACACTGTTCACTCTTCTGAAATCACAAATTCAAGTGTTAGAAGCTAAGGAGGTCACTTCTGAGAGACAGGACCTACCCTCATAGGTTAAAGTGTGAATATCAAGTCTTTAAATACAGTTTGCTAAAGCAATATGACTTTTGTTTCACCTTGAATTAAAAAACAAACGAACAAACAAAAAAACCCCAAACCAAAACAAAAAAAAAACCAATATGTGCGGGGGCTGAAGATGCTTATTACAAAATAAAAAATCACCATTGTATGGTAAAATTAAAGGCCTGAAGTGGCAGCTGACAGATGATGGCATTGCAGGGCTTATGCAGCTGTGCCCACCACACCTACCAGCCTTACTGAGGAGACCACAACCCACGAGCTATGTTCTAAATTACAGACATTGCGTATGTGCTGACACTCTTTTTATATATGAATTCTGAAAAAACCTTCTCACAAGAAGATGTAACCACATGAGAAGATTCTTCACTTATTAAAAAAAAGCAGAAAAAAAAAAGCAGGACACTCCTTAAATTCCTCCCCTGCACCCTCACAAAAATGGTGCTTTTTCAAACTTAATCCTAAACCCACTGAAGTGACTGGAACAAATGTGATTTCAGTGATCTTGGGATCAAATAATTAAATCTGATTAAGCAAATTCTATCCAGGTATAAGGATATTAAGAACAGCATTGACTTTACATTAGAAAGCTCTCATTAAAATCCCACCTGAATTGTGTCTGTAACAAGGCAGGTATGCTCACCAACCCTTGGGATCAAGTTTTCAGTTATTTATATTTTAGCTGCAAGCTTGCCTATATGCTGAATATTCTCTCTTCTCTGCCTCGTGACCTCCCTTCTCCCCCTGCTCCCTCCCTGTTATTTACTCTGTTCTTTTTTCTATTAGTACGTGCCACTGTACTGTACATTGTGCAGTTACATTACCATTTATCTGATGGAGCTGAAAGCCTAGATCTTTCTCTGTAACTTTTGTGAGCCAAACTTTAAAAGCTTCTCCCTCTCCTCCCCCTCCCAGATCCCTTCAGGGAAGAAGGAATATGAACAAGAATATGCACAGATCTCTCAAGAATACAAATTATGTTCTGAACAGAAAGTTAGCTCATGCATGTCAATTACTTGTCACAAAGAATAAAACATTCACCTATAGTTAACCTTTAGAAGGAATGGAAAAAATAAAATTATTGCTTGTTATATGCTATTTACTGAAGTGGTAACTGGCAGGATGAACTGTAAAGGGGGAAAAGAAGTTGCTCTAAAGGATTCTGGGAGCATAATTTTGAGCCAGCAAAAGACAAAATTGATTTGTTGCTAGGGTGTGCAACATGGGAAGAAGAGACATGCTCAGCAGTGGTGCTTAATTGTGCTTTTTATACTCTCTGCATTGCTTGTTATATGCTATTTACTGAAGTGGTAACTGGCAGGATGAACTGTAAAGGGGGAAAAGAAGTTGCTCTAAAGGATTCTGGGAGCATAATTTTGAGCCAGCAAAAGACAAAATTGATTTGTTGCTAGGGTGTGCAACATGGGAAGAAGAGACATGCTCAGCAGTGGTGCTTAATTGTGCTTTTTATACTCTCTGCACTGTCTGTAGTCAGGAAAAAAAAAAAAAAAAAGCAAGCCCAGTCCTGAGTCAACTATAGGAAACAAGGAGTTTTTTTGGCCTGCCTGATCCAATGGTCCCACTTCAGTTCATTGCTTGTGTGTTAATAAAACACTTCTGGTTTCAGTCGCTAGGAGATGTGCCATAGATGATTACTTCAGAGAAAGCTTCTATCTGTTAGTATGTGCCTTTGTCTGTAGTCAGGAAAAAAAAAAAAAAAAAGCAAGCCCAGTCCTGAGTCAACTATAGGAAACACAAAGGAGTTTTGGCCTGCCTGATCCAATGGTCCCACTTCAGTTCATTGCTTGTGTGTTAATAAAACACTTCTGGTTTCAGTCGCTAGGAGATGTGCCATAGATGATTACTTCAGAGAAAGCTTCTATCTGTTAGTATGTGCCTTTTGAAAATGCTTTTGCTTTTTCATTGAAAAGGATCCCCCCCTTGTATTACTGCACGTAGCATTTGAGGCTTGCTTTGTTTGTTTATTTATTGTGGATTTTTGCCCTCTATTGTGGGCTCTCAAAGTGGTAATATCTTCAGATTTCATTGGCCCGTAGTGGCACAGTTGTAAATCTGACACTCTCATTAGACAGAATCAGCATACTCCATGACTTATTAATGTAAACATATGTAGAAGTAATAATTAGGAGGGCAGGTGGAATAGAAATTGCCTAGCCAGTAGAAAAAACATTAGAACTGTTGGACAAGGTACTGAAATGTGCTGCCAACAGACGTTTGTTGTGAAGATGCATACATACAAGTAGAGTACCTAAGTGAAGTGCTTTCTTCCCAATATTCATGAGAAACTGGACCTCAGTTCTTCCCTTGACTTGAATCCATGCCACTCCACTGCTGCCATGGAGAACAGACTGAAATCCTTCACACTGAAGTGTTCTGCTTTAGACCTCTTCATACATGGCAAGGCCCAAAGCACCAGCCACAGTGTAGCAGTACAATAAATATCTTGGAGGCTTATTATAGACTAAAAATGAGTAGTTAATTTTAATTATTATTTTTGTTAAGAATAGAAATACTCTTTGTTTGGGATCTCCCTGATGTCTGTGTACAGGTATAAAGTCTGGTGTAATAATAGAAGCCAAAGGCTTCTGTGTTCACATTTCAGACCCAGGTGGGAAGTTGACATGTGATGTTATTTAGTAGTCTACATCCTGATCTGATGATGTGTGCCTCAAATGGCACAAGAAATAATTCAGGTCCGCACTTGCTCCAGACACTCACATTCCTGTGAGAGAGGCTGGTGCATAACTGTAATATTACCCATGGTGATGGTCAGGTGATGTGGATGAGGCTGGGATTGCTTAGGTCTTTTTATTACTCTTGACTCCTGGTCACCTTCTGGAGGTGAAAGCAGAGCACTTGAGCTAGTCATCCAGCTAGACCACTGGGATATCAACAGATGCAGGAATGGCGATAAGTCATTCCTGGCTTGTTTGGGGTGGAAGGTGTTAAACAAGGGCATTTCCTTCTTTGGGAAGTAGGTACTTGCAATAGAAAGTTATTTTTAGTCATACTGTGCTCCAGGAGTTGATACATAGAGCCCTGACCTGTCTGCTGATAACACGTTACCTCATCTGCAGCTCTACTGTTGACGTGCACTCCACTATGTCCTTGCTTGACCCTAGCAGGCACTGTGTGCTACACTTGTCATGTCATTGTTTGAAGGATTAAACTACAGCAGTGAGGTTGCTACCTGTTCAAACTGATGCAGAAACCCCAAACAAACTATCAGCACCAATGTATCTTAGCAGTAATGCACAAGGGGACAGACTTACATCTATGTTATACCAGAAGCATCTGGAACAGTAAAGTTTCACAGCATTGTAGGTAACAGTCTCATTGTGCTAATCCCATGTTCAGACCTTGAGGCAAAACTCAACTAGTATGGCTCTGCTGAAATCAGGGGAGCTACCCCAACCTACAGCAGCACAACATCTTTGTGTCCTCCGTTTCTTGCAAAATCACCTCATTTTTCTGGCCAAAGCAAACAGGGCATCTTCAGCAAGTGTTCAGTCTCCTTTAGAAAGCTGGTCATGAATGGCCCCGACTACCCAACAGACGCCCTTCCTCCTCTCCACCAGGTTCTCACTGCTGCCAGCACAGTGCCACATCCATCTGGACAGCCAGACGAGTCGCTCCCTTCAGAGGTGGCCCGGTTGCCTTTCCCTGAGCTGGCGCGGGGCTGGCGTGGCGGCGTGCCGATCGGCTGGAAGCCTTCCGCCGGGAGCACACACGTCACCTCTGTGGCACGCTCGACATCCCTTGGCCTGAGGCCCATGGCTTGCAATCCCGAGTCAATGCTCAAACTAGGTTTGTCACTCAGCTGACAGTGTAGTGACCTTACTCCGTGACACAGATTTAGTTCCCTGGGTCACAGGAAAGATATCATATCAACCATTTGATCATTTTGAATGGGACATTCATAGCAGCTTTTATGAACTAGCTAGATGAGAAAATTCATCCTTACATGTATTTTTGCCTATGTAGTCTCTAGAGACCTTTCATCATGTCCATTGTTGTTGTTACCACGTGGTGACACCATGCTAGCTCTAGAAGTGGGTAAGAGCAACAATCTTCAGTCAAAAAAAGCCAAATCTCAAAATTTTTGCTAGTGGCATAGCTTTAAAAGGAACAAAACAGAAAGTCTCCTTTCTTGGTTATATAAACTTCATTTCACCTCTTGCTTGCTCTATTCACTTTCTACAAGCTGAAAAGCATCACTGCTTTATTTCACAACTTCTTTCGTAAGCTTTTTCTTCCAGTGTATCCAGAACCTCTTTTCATATCTAGCCTTCCCCATTTCACATTCTCACTCATGTATTCTTGCCCTCCTTTAAGATCCTTCTTTTTATCTGTTTGTTTTTTTCCAATACCCAAAGAAGGCCTTACATCTGATTTCTCTAATCTAACCAAGGTCTGCATCTGTATCTGGATAGATGCAGCACTCTTCTTACTTAATCCTTTGAAGCCTCTTTGCTCCCACAGCACCTACACATTTTCTGCTTCTGTGACTACCCTGTTTCCCTTCATATCCTCCAGACTTCTCTCTTCAGTTCCCACCACCAAACTTAGCTGTTACCTTCAACTGCTTCCATAACAGCTTTGGTGGTGTTTTTTTTAATTTAGGAAGGGACTTCATCTAATACGCTCCCAGCTCCCAGTCTGTTTTGGTTCCAAGGCTCTCCAGCATTCCACATATGTGTCACTTTAATGTGCATGCAATTGTTCTCTGGGAAAACTTGTTGACTGGCACAAAATTGCATGACTTAACATGCATTAAAACAACACAGACTTTTTCTAAACTGCACCACCTCTCTCCCCCTTTCTGAAGCACTGCTCTGGGTGCACTGTCAAACACTTCTGATTTGCTTTCTCTAAAACATCAGTTACCAAGTTTTTCTCCACAGAAGACAAGAAAAAAGTACTTTCCTCTAGCCAGTCCCAAATTACAGTAAGTCTATTACTTGGCGTTGATACGGTGTGCTTGGTTTTACTTCTTACTTCTCGCCTTTCTCTATGAACCCAAACAATGAGTACCTTCCATGAAACCATTGCAGTTGCCTCCAGAGGAACTCCTCACCTAATGCTCACTGACCTTGCAGGGTCCAAGAGTCCAGGATTGGACCAGGATTGTTTTAAAATGTTTTTAAATTGTCCAGGATTGTTTTAAAATCACCCTTCTCTGTTGTCTCCTCTCTGCTTCAGTTCTTACAGGTAGTGTTCCCTCAGGAGTCCTCTGACTCATGATTAAGGTGGTATGTCTGACAGCTTTCTGCTCTTTGGTTTGAACAGATTTTCCTTACCCAATAATATCACTGACCACTCTGCTCACTACGACAAGCCACTCTGTCAGATGTCCCTCTTGTGACTACAAAAATATGTATTTAACTAGTTTCCCAGCAAAATGAACAATACATGATGATAACCATGCATATGTGCCCATCCACTCCCCACAAACAGAGGCTGAGTCAACTGGCTGATTTCAGATCTAGTGCTCCCACTGTTGTAAAGGTCAGAAACTGGGAAAGGAGAAAAACCCAGAGACCCTCATGGGAGAGAGCCCTTATACATGTTCCAGCCACAGGAAAAACTTCTACTGAAACTTAGAGTCACCCAAGAAAAGCAAACCCATGGGACTCTCAGGCTTCCTGAGGATTGCTGCTCCCAGAACTACCTGTTTGAAAGCATGACACGGGTCCCAAATCAGGAATTGTTCCCACTCCAGGCAGAATCATTTAGCGTTTGCATTTCAGCTCAGGAATAACAAATACTAGTTCACAGCATTGTGTTAAATCTCAAAATACAAGTAGCAGTACTGGAACCCCTCAAGTGATTGCATAGCCTGGAAAGACATTATTTCTCAGGTTAGTGTTTGGGTCTGAAAAGCCCTGTAAGTAGTTCAGGATAATGACAGATATGTACCAATTCTGGATGAATCATCAGCCTGTTGGGGTTATTGATCTGCTGATTCTCATGTCATAGCATTTCTGCTTTTCCAGTGATAAGTTGGTTTTTTTATAACCTGTTCACTGCAGAATAACCTACTCCCATGGGATGGAGGTAGTGCTTTACAAGATCCTAATAAAGTAATTTGTTTAGTAGAAACTGCAAGACAAAATGGGAGGTTTAGAGGAAGTCTTAGACTTCATACAGAAATAACTACCATAAAAGGCAGGAAAAAATATTTTAGATAATGCTGAAGTGATTTAGAATAACCTAGGCAAGGCTAGAGGGGGGAAGGAAAGCACATGGCTGAAAACACTCAGGAATATTCTGGCTTGCTTACAGTGTCACGCTCACTTAATACAGTTACATTTCTATATATAGCTCTGTGTACCCAAAGATTGTCAAGGTGTTCTGTATAGTTTATACAAATAAAAACCCTAAATGTAAAGATTGTTCCTTACACTTTTCTGCCCTCTCCTTACTCTGAACAAAATGTAGGTAACTATTTCAGAGGAAGACAGATTTTTGTGCTTATAAATCAAGCTATTTGGTCTTACTGTGCTGAGTGTTTGGTGCTAATATAAGAAGGTGGTTTTACATATGGAAATTTGAGTCCTACTTCCTGCAGCATTTGGCTTTTCCTTGTAACTGAGGTAGTTTACCTGCTTAGCAAGGGAGGTTCAGTATCATGGTTCAAGATGGGATGGCTACTGCACTTTTGGTTTTTTGCATAATACTCTGATCTCAGCTTCATAAGGCTGATTCTGGCAACTGTCCACATATTGACGGGATCTCGCAGAGGTCAGCAGCAGTTCCACAAGCTATGTACGGGACTGCTGATCAAATGCCATAGGCAGGCATTTCACAGAGCTGGCTACCAAAACACCAGCAGTACACAGCAGAGCTGAGGTACCTTGCAGGGAAGTTGCATTGGCAACCATCTGATCCATGTGTACTGTGGTCACCAAACCTGCATGCCTGACTTCAGGTAAAACAGGCTCTAAGGACCTTCTCTTGAGAGGTATTTGGATGTCTACAGAATCAGAGAGATACTTCTGTAATTCCTGTGAAGTTCCTAATTACATTAACTACCAAAATGACTTTGTAAAGTCTCCAGGAGGTAAGTCCCCATCTGCACGTCTATGTGCTTAAAACACTATTGCAAGTTTTGGCCCATCTTTTGCTCATTTCTTCAGTCGCATACTCAAGTTTTGCCAAGGTTTTCCAAACAATGTTGATAGGCCACCTGGCAGGTGGGCCCTGTGCCACACTGCTGTTCCCTCCTAGCCTCTGCAGGAAAAAACACGGCTTCCCCCTCTGGGTCCCTTTGTGCTGCAGGAGCTCAACCAGCAGCCTGGCTGCACGTGGAGTGGTGAGCTGCTTCCTCAGCATGCTCCTATAAGGCAGCTGGCTGAGTCCCAGTGAGGAGGCTGCCTCCAAATCACGTGGATGCACATGCAGCTTTTTGCAGCACAGTAAAGCTGTTTCTTTCCACATCTAGAGATCAAGGTCCTCACAAGGAGCCAACTCCTTTCCCTCTTGGGGATTTCTCCACTCTGCCTACAGGAAAACTCTTACGTGCTTGGAAGTTTCACAGCAGTAATTCCCAAGTTTAGGCAACAGTAAACACACATGCTACAGGGTAAGTGTGAAAGTGATTCCTCAGCATTTCATGTACACACAGAACTTCTGTTAGTTGTATACAACAGGTAGATAAAAATCCAGCCTGTTGCTTCACAATCTCTGATCATGGTTCTGTTGCCCACTTTGCAGCAGTTACCTCACCAATGCATTCTTCTCCTGTGAATACTCATTTTTCCCATTACACAACCCAGTTAGCTACTTTTCCTGAATTAAAGCTACTCCCATTCCTTGCATGTTTTCGTGATTACACCATTATTAGCTATGATGTAATTAAGACCTCTGCCCATTTGGCATCATGTGTATTTTCTGGAGTAAAGCAGCACTCTGCACTCCTACTTGGTGCCTTCTGCTTTCCAGGTAAGGCTGTGGGAAGATAGATGCTCAGCTGAGCAGCAGAACCCAAAGGATTTCCTTACGGAGACCTAACCTTCTTGGCTCCATAGAAAATCTGTTAATTTCGTATTGAATACCTAAGGTACTTTTGGGACAACAGAAACAGAATTACACTTCAGCATATTTCCTCTTTTTCACTATAATTAAAAGTTGCCTTTCCTTATACACCCCCTCTTGTGTGATTTCCTCCTGGTTTGCAAGTTCCCAGCCATGCAGGCAGCTGTCAGGGTGTGGGGGAAGAAAAGCACAACCACCTTTGGTATTTTCTTCAGACAAAACTGTTCCTGAAGTGCTCTTTCCTTAGCGTGTTCGTTATTGTTGTCCATAAAATAATGAAAGGAAAAACGTGCCTATGTTAACTTGTCGAGGGAAGGAAGCAGGGCAAGAGGCTTGTTTTTAATTAGTCATTTTGTGAACATTTGTGCAAGGACGTTCTGCTGCCAAGCAGCATCTCAATTAGCATGTCCCTGTGGGTAGACCTTGCTTGGACTGATTTGGGGCTTACAAAGGTGGCAGAGGGAGAAGAGGCAAAAAGAATTTGTTTGCATTTTCCCCCTCTCCCCTACTCCCCTCCTTTTTGTGTTGCTAGGAGAGGAGACTGGTACAGTGGGTGGTGTCTAACTGGGACCAGTGACCCAGTTCAATAAACCTAGCTTGGCTTCTGTGGGATGGCATTGGGGTGCAAGGAGCTGTTTCTAGTACTTTGTTAGGGAAGAGAAGTGAAACATGAAGTAGTAAGACAAGGATAAGGAAGAATCTGAGGAAGTAAAAGGACAGTCAGCAAAGACGTGCAAACCCAGCCAGCAGTTTTTGTCATCAAGCAGTATTTTTTTGCAAAGACCACTGTATTTATCAAGTTTTCCATACGTGGAGGGGATATAGGGAGGGGGCGGAAAGAAGAATTGAAAGTAAGCAACATTTTTTGTTTCAGATAAAGTTTAAGAATATTTTTTCCTGGTGAAAACAGGGTGTGCACCCAGGCTTCAGAAAATACAGGATATTTTACCACATGGGATATTTTAAAGGTTTTGGCATTTTTGTCACACAGCATAATGCTGTTTTGCATTGCTGAAACTCCTTGAGGAGTGCAGTAGCATTTCTCAGCATGTTAGTTAATTGTCAGATAATGCAGCTGGTAGCTTCTGCTCAGGAGGGAGGTGGCAGTGAAGAGATTAAAATGATGATTCAATCAGGAGACTCTCAGAAATCTGCCTAGTGACAACTTTTTTTTTTTTTTTTTTTTAAGACTCAGGCTCTGTGGCATAGTTACAAAGGATTTTAATTAAATTTTAATTAAAATTAGCAGGGAGATGATGCATTTGAATGGGCATCTTTCAATTATTTTCCCTTTCAGCTCACAGCAGACCCTCTTCTCCTTTTCTGTCTTTTCTCACAGCAGCTTAAGTTTGCTTCAACAGTTTTGCTTGTCCATTTTCTTTCCATCACACAAATAAAGCCCCTTAAATTACACTCTGTCTAAAATGTGATGCAAATAACTTGCATTTCTATGATTCCTTTCAGCCAGGAGCAATTTAAGAGGCAGTTCTGCTTCTTATCAGCCTGTGAGTTAGTCTGTATATCACTCACCATCCCCTGTTACAGCTTGTGAAATAGGCACAAAAATTAATTTAGGATCTGCATCATGATTAGCTTTTGCTGGGCAGCTGTAACAGAAGTTACATGTGGTTTATTTGCAAGTTTATCAGATTAGAACAGAAATTTTGTTCAACTCCTGCTCCAGCTGCTTCTGTTTCTGGCACCTGTTGACAGTTAGGGATAAAATTTCCTGCACTAGGAAAGGCAAGCAAAAGCTCAAACTGTGCAGATCATAAAGCTAAAATAAGCCCTTCAGCATTCATATATACATAAATACACAAGATTCTACTGTTAGTGGCAAAAATCATGTCTTACTACATGAATTCAGATATAGGTATTATAAATTAGGGTAATTAACAATTTAATTTTCACTGGTTTCACTACCCATTAATTGTGCAGGAGAGCAGGCAAAGCTCACTGCCTACTTTCACTAGAGAAATGAGATAGGTTTGGGTTTTCTTATTTACAATGTCACTTCCTTAAACCAAATTGTCCTGACATAACAGACAGCAAAGCAAGCATGTACTCTTAAGTAAAGACCAGCAGTTAAAGGACAGACTGATTACATTAATTTTTTTATCGTCATCATCATACAGTTAGGCAGAGGACAAAGCCAGGTAACTTGGCTTTTAAGTTTGCTACATTCCTGGATTTTGGAACAGTTTTCAGCTCAGAAACTTGCTATGTGTGTACTGTGCCAGGCAGAGCAAGCCAGCTTGTTTCATTTCTTGCTAGTGTTTGGAATTAAAATGTAGATTCAAAGCAGATGGGGCTGTTTATCCAGCAGCTGAATAGAAATACACAGAAATTGAGAAAACTCCCTCCTCCCCCCACCAAACAAGTCAGCTATCATACTGACAAAGGCCACATAAAATTATCTGTCTGGTGAAGATCTGAATTTATTTACTATTGGGGCTTTTTGTGAAGTAGCTGGCAAGCCCTTTGGCCAGGAGCAGGTGTGTGGCTTGCAATGCTGCTACTATAAACCAGCAGGACAACCTCTGTTCAGGAATTCCTTGAACACTTGTTTTACATACAAACAGGGGGAAAACAAAACATCAAGAAGTTAAATCAGTGAAACAGAATAAATTCCTAGATGGCTGGTACCTCATCAGCTTTCAGTCTAACCTGTTCCATACTGGAGCAGCACAACAAAGCTGTCCTCCTGGATTAGAGGTTAGTAAGTACAAACAGCTGGTCTCCCCCTGGATCTCTCCCCCCCACTGACCTTGCATAGGGAATCCCTCCCTCCTTATCCTTAGATAAACTCCCATCATCGCTAAAACTGGAATAACTGTGCCATCTCACAGTCACATTGCTTTGGCATCTGTCATGCATCACTGTGAACCACCTTTGCTTTCAGCAGGGAGTTCCAAGTCATTGCCTGCCTAAAACAGCATTTATTCAATGCATTAGTGTTTCTGAGGGTTTTCTTAACCCAGGCACAGGAAGGTTTCCTGTATTTGCAGTTTTGTTTTCTTCTCTATTAAATTTAAACAGATGATTAAAGAAAACCTCATTCCATCTTTTCTTTCTCTAAAAATCTCTGGAGTTTCAGACATGAATGCTGATCTCTGCCATTCCAGCCTTGGTGGGTGCATTTTCCTTCTACAAACTTTGGATCCCCAAGACACTCTCTCCATCTCTTCTTAGTCTTTTCAGTGTAATTGATCTCAGTTGTGATACTATGTGTTTTCTGCTTCCCCTGGGCAAAACATCTCACCCAAGCAGTTTCTATCTTTTCTTTCCCTCCCTCCTATAATAGTAATTTACTCTGTAGGAAAACACAACTGTGATACTGTCCTTATCTCCACCAGGCACAGCAAGAACAAGAATTTCTGCTTCTTGAGAAAACACCCATAAGCTCAAGCAGAGAAAAGGTCAATTTATGAGAAGGATATGCGTTTTTAGGACTCCTTTTTCTCCTCATCTAGAAAAATTCCTATTTTATGTCTGAACAAGAGAACTAGAGTATACCCCTGCAAAACACTTAATCTTGCTACACTACTTGTATAACCTACTACAAGGTGAAGATACTGCTCTTCATTATGACAGAGGTTTATTTTTCTGGATTGCTATACCACTTAAAGCTAAAAAATTATGCCTTTCCCTCACCACTAAAGATAGCCAAGAAGAGTCTTTGCTCTGTTTTAAAATTGGAAAGAACAAAAGAAAAGGGAATTTAGAACTTTTTCTCTAGGACAGAAAAGCATAAACATGAGATTTGCCTAGATTTTCTTCCTTCCTCAGCAGCTCTCAAATACAACTAATTTTGAAATTAAAACTGTGAGGACTGTGGAACTGAGGAAAGAAAAAGATTTCTGCCCAACCATGACTGATTTGGTTTCCTGCTGTAAAGCATTTTGCAATTCTGCTTGTAAGACACTGACCATGGACCATAACCAAAGTTATATGGTATATGAAAACACATACCTTTCTGAGAATGGGTTGTCCTTCAGGAATATCTGTCTTGTCTGAGACCTTGCAGTGCCATTTTGACTTCCCTGAACTTTGACTTAAATGCTCAAATGCTAAATTGTCATGAGCAGAAATGCAGCAACACAAATGAGTGCGATTTTGGAATATGCATCGTACAGTACAGGAAACTAATGCAACTACTTTGTGCATTTTAAAATGCACTAAGATTTTAAATGAAGCCAAAAAAGATTTTAAGTGAAGAAACACAGTTTCTCGTTTGTCATTTGTGATGACTAAAGACTGAAAGACTACAAGTGAAAGAACTGTGCAGATCTTCCCAGCAGATGATCTATTTGACAGCATAACTTTGTCAAGTTCACTTTATAACTGTAATACTGAAAGAGAAAGCTGATGATCTTTGCTCTTTGGAGGGTTCAGGTACTTAATATTATCTGTCGTCTTCATTCAGATACTATAAATCTATTTTTTTCCCTTTGAGAAGATGAGAAATACAGAAACTAGACTTCAAAATTGTAGTGGTTGGTTTAAAAAAAAAAAAAAAGGCTCACAGAAGAGTTTCCCTTTGAGCAAAAAATACAAAGAATGCAAATAAACATTGTCAAGCAATGAAATGCTCAGTATTACAAAAGAAGAGCACTGTGGGGAGTTACTGGGGCATGACCAATATGAAAAATACCACCACTAACTACTTTTCCTGTTATTGAAAGTAGCACTTCTAAGACTAATGTTTCTGTGTAAAATCTAGGCTCTGGTCTAGTCAGTGCCAGTTTTCCTGTCCATTGCAATGGATGCAAAAGGTTATTGTCCTCTTTTCCATGTACAGTACATGTACATGAAAGTATAAATAAAGTAACAAATCACTTTGCACTTATTTAAGCAGTGATAACTAAGACTAAATCTAAGTTACGATAAGGCCACAAACAAGTACAGAAGGTAACAACAGATGTTGCAGCTGCTCCTCTTTTCAGTCCATTTATTGAAAAGCCACTAAATCTTAAGTCAACTAAGTTCATTTAAAACTTAAAACTATCACTACAATATCTGTGAATAGATCACCCCTAAAAAATCTGGTCAGAAAACACCCTATATCCTGCACTATATGCTCTACACCTTGCCATGCCAATCTGTACACAGTGTGTGGCCTGTGGCCAGTTTCACAGACATGAGGTGTGGTTTGAGCAGGCAGATGCAGAGCCTCCCACTCCTCATGTTGGGCCCTAAGACTCCTAAGTATTCAAACAAATAACGACACATAGATACTGAGACAGCCTGCCAGGTGCCTGAAGGGGAGCCAAAGGTGGGAATAGCATTTTGGCAAGCTGCATACCCCAGGGATAGGAAAGGTGCTGGGATTTCCCAGCCATATCAGTCTGGCCACCCTGAATCCTTCAAGGAGAGTTACTGTTAAGTGTAACATATGTGCTAGTTCATATCTTCATGTCCTTGTATGAAATGCAAATCTGCTGTTAAAAGATAATGTTGGCAGCACTTGCCTTAATTAGTGTGCAATAGCAATGCTTACTAGCATCTAGTTATTTGGTGGACAGCCTGTTTGATCAAATCAGGATTTAAAACCTAACATCAGAGAAGTGTCTCTTACACCATAGAAGTTTTTTTCTTTTGTAAGGCTGTATCACTGTTAGAAAGCAGTTCCTCAGCCATCAGCCCACAACACCAGACTGATTTTAGAATAATCGCAGGATCTTCTCTTTAACTCATTGGCAGCAGCACTCTGGAGTTAAAGTGTTTTGGTTTTCTGTTTTAGCTTTAAAATCTTTTCTGAGTGTCTTGATTTACAATAGCCTCCTTCAGGCAATACAGTCCAGAGCAAAATTCAATCTTCAGAGAGCATAGCAAAAGAAATCAGCCATAGTTACCAAAAGATCATTAAGTAGTAGCAGCTGTTTTTAAGACATTGAATTTTTTCAATGAAGCCAGAAAAACTAAAGCTCAAGCTAAAACTTTGTGCTTCCTGATAATATTGTGGTGGATGAGGAAGTGGGACAGGAAGAAAAAGAGCAAACAAATATTTAACATCAGAGTAGCATCCTGGTCATACAAGTCATCTGTCATAAGATTCTGACAATTCTGAAGACCTCCCTGCCTCCACCACCTCTGGGAACAAGGGCTGGGGTAGGGAGCTCAGACTGGGGGAGGTGGGGAGCTGCTGGGAACCCCATGGGTTTCCAGGATGGGACTGGGGCCCTGAGTGGTGGTGTTGACACACACCCTGTATTATTGCTTGCCTGGTCCAGGCCCATGTGCCAGGCTTGGAGAGGTAAGTATGGTTTTGTTGGGGTCAGCCAGTGAAAGGACCCTGACGGTGCCAAAGGCAGAAGGTAGGAAACAGGACAGGCTGGGAGGCATCAGCTCCCTGAACATAGACTCTAAAACAGCTTCATGCCATAATTTCTCTGAAAGATCTGTCATGCTGCAGAGCATATGGGAACACATACCCAGTCTCTAGCACTCACCTGATTTGCTTTAGTCCTCTACATGCTTTTTTAAAGGTTAACTGCAGGTCCTCCAGAATATTTTTTTCTGCCTGTCATATTTTTAGTTCTAATTTCAGGTGTAACTACATTTTCAGAATATTAACTTAATCAATACCAAGCATAAACTTTTAAGATAATTTTGGCTTGGGGAGCTAAGGCATGTTTCTGATTTAATACACAATAATTACACACAAGCTTTTGTGCACTAGATAAGTTAGAAGGAGTTGTTTGCGGGGGAGGGTAATGAGCAGATAAACTTTGCCATTCATCATCCCCCACCTTTTCCACAAATTATTAGTTCATTTTCTCGTAATCAACCTGGCTGACCCTCAAATTGTTAACAAACCAAAAATAAAGTGTTATTACATGCATCGACAGTGACGCCTATGTTAGCTTAAATGACTGCATTAGACGTTTAGTAACCTGAGAGCTGTCTCCTCTCCTCTCCCAGTTCCCCTCCCCCCCACACCTTTTTTTTGTTTTGTTTTGTTTTTTAAAGCAAAAGCAGCTGTTCTTTGCTCCCAAAGGCTGTATAGAAGTAATACTACCAAGCAGAGACTGTGTTGCATTTTCTTCGGAGCAAAACCAGTTGCATATGTAAGAGCTTAATGCCTATCATCATTGCTTTGCCCCCAGCCCTGTTCTCTCCCTGATGTGTTTTGGGGGAGGGAAGAGGGAGAGGAGGTTTGTTTTGGCAGGAAAAGCAGTGACAGTGCTATGCAATCACACTTCAGGTAGGATGCACATAAGCTTATGGGAACCCGACCAGCACAATGCAAGGCGTTCATCCCTTCACCTGCATTCCTGAGCTCAAGACCATCACAGCTATTAGACTTCTGGCTGAAGAATTAGCCTGGCAAACAGTTCTCATATTCTTGCCAGCTAGGAGCAGTTCTGCAGGACTTGTGGGATCAGGTCCTTGTTGCTGGAGGTGTGGATTTAAATAACGAAAAGTCAACTGACCCTTTCAAGGAGAGCACACCTGCCACCCTTCCAAGGAAGAGTGAAAAGAGGCATTTTAAATGCTTCCATAAATTTTCACTGACTGTAGTAAAGATGTTTACTTAAGCTGAAGAAAGTCTCAGCTGTGATTTATGACTTTCACTCAAAGTAGCCCCATATCTTAATCTATAGTTCCCGGCTTTCTAAATCCAGTTGAGCGTGTACTTTACAATGGGTGAGCTTTTCATCCACACTGCTTCTTTTTGCACTAAGAGCATGACTGTGTGGACAGACAATAATCAATTAGTGAAGTGGTATCTCATGACTGAGAATATGAAGCAGGCTTTGCAGGAACTGACAACAGCTCTTTTAAGTCACCCATTTCTGTATGTCTCTTAAATACCCCAAAATATCAAAGGTCTTTCATTAGAGCTTCAAACTCTCTCAGATCCACATGGACCACTGGATACCTCAGTAGGCTATGAACTGATGTGAGCTGGCAGCAAATGGCAAGTTGCCAGAATGATGAACAACCAACTGTTTTCAAAGCTTTGAAAATATTTGAAAAGGAAAGACAGAGAGAGAAGTGTTGCAGTTCCCTTCAGGACTGCTCAAATACTGCTCTTCCAAATGTCAGCTGCAGAAGTCTGAAAGTCTTAGTGAGAGTTAAAACACAATCTGCCAGTTTCCTCCCCCCCCCAACCCCAACCCCTATTAGCTCAGCAGCAGCAAATTTTCTCTCTTCATGTTGCATCTTGCCATAAAGAGGAAAATTTAAACCAGAGAATGTGCTTTGAATTATTGGAAATTAAAGGAAAGCAGTAATGCCAGCCCATTCTGGGATCCCAACCCTTTCTCAGCACAGCTATCCCAGGTTTTTATCCAGTCTTGTAATTTGGTTAAAGGGAGAAACCTTCATGTTAGAGCTGTGGTTTTAAATCAAACACGCTGTTCACAAAATCTAAACTTTTTACTGGTTTCTAGATTCCCTGAAACACCTAAGGGAGATTCCAAGATTTGCCAAGAAAGGGAAAAGTCTGTCTCCCTATCATAAGGTTTTTTCTCTAGTAGCTCTCTAACTAAATGTTTCTTGCCACAAAATATGTAACATTCCTGACATACTGCCCATTTATGCTTAAATATTAAGTTTTAAATAGCTATAGGCAACAATGGCATTCTATGTAAGTAGGGTAACAAGGTAAAAAGGATTTCAGAATTCCCTCCATTGTGTGGAAGCATGAACTGGAGTCCACTGCTTGATTTTAAGACAGGATTAATAGTGGCCTTCTAAAGAAAGAGCTAAAAACTCTCCTGGGGGAGAGGGGGAAATTACTGTATCCAAGATGATAGCTACAGAAAATCTGTTTTACAAGTCAACTTTAAGAAGGTAGTCTGTTACTCCTAGATAAACGCTGGCATGATGTGATATGGTGGGTGTCTCTTTGATTTACAATTTGTTTGGGCCCTGGGCCATTTTATCTAACATTAGTCAGTGACCAAGTTCTTTCCAAGCTTGTACATTAAATGTTCAAAATGAAGATGTAGTCCCACATCTTCATCTCTTTACCTAGAACTGAAGGGGATGGCAAGAGTACCTGTGCCATGCTCCCTCGTGTGCTCAGAACCGTGGCAAGGCAGCACCAGCTCCCAAGTTTCATTTCCCTCCCAGAGCTGTGCTTTTATCAAGGTTAGATCTTGACTGCTCTTAAGTCATCAGCTGGCTCTGGTCATCCAAAACACCTTGTCTTTCATCTCTTGTACATTTGGAGGGGCAATTGTAACTATTTTCTCAGATGTAGATTTCAGCATGATAATCCATGCCATTGTTGCATGTAGATTGCAATAACCCACATGAAAACTGCTCCTGAAGACCACACACGAATGTAGAAAGAAGCTGAATGGCAACTTTAGCTCCAGGGAGCATCTTCTAATAAACCTCTAAAAATGCATTAGATTCTTATCGTCTGTGGTGCCCCAGCAACAGTGGAAGTGAAAAGTCTTTGCGAGTACTTCACAGGCTTAAACATACTGAAGTCAAAGGTTTTAAGGAAACAACATCTATAAAAGCTCTGCTAGAAGTAGCAAGTCTGTTCTGTTGATTCCAGTGTGAATTATACAGTCCTTCTGACACTGAAGGAATACAACTGATTTTAGTTGCTGGGGGGAAGCTACGTTAATTCATACAGATATTTGAAATATTATGTAGGCACATCTTATAGCTGCTTGTATATCAAACAGCTCACAGAAAAAATTAGCAGAATGTGGCACATGCATAAGGTCTCTGAAGAACAGACTTTTACATTTGCTTTGTGACCTCCACGCATCTGGTCAGGAAACAAACATTATGGATATAAATCCACTTGAGGAGGAGATCGGATGTTATTATCCTAAGAGGGGTGCATTAAATAACAATCTTCAGTTACATGAGGAGAAAGAAGTGATAGTATAGAAGGAAAAAAACTGCTCTGCGAGTCTGTGGTAGATGGGAAGAGATGATCTAGGGTTATAATTTAAATGGAAGAAGCTTTCTAACATGTAAGGTGAATGAAGCACTGCATGTAACTGTGGATTATTATGCAGCCCTCATCATCAGAAAACAGGTTAGAGAGGACTGGTGCAGGACTGGCTGGTGCTGCCCTGGAGCTGAGGAACGGGTCACTCATCTCCTCGGGCCCCTGACAAACCTATTTTCCCCCATGTTTATGAGTGGTTGGTTTAGTTTGTAAGTTGTTCAAGGCACAAATTGGAAGGAAGACAAAAAAATTCTTAAGTGGGCTTGAAAACATAATTTTAAATCAAGTCACACAACAACTAACACAGCATAAGATCTTTTCAAAGCAAGTACCCATGTTTTGGCTCATCTCCTGAATTCACTACCTAGAAGTAAATCCTCAGAGGGATGTCAGAAAGCACACAGCACCTTCATGCAGACACATCGATACCTTGTGGCTTGCTGCCCCAGCAGGGATTCCCAGCACCTGCCTCTCACTTCTCAATGGCCAAGAATAGCAGCCAAAAATTGAGTTCACTACAGCTTCCCAGCCTAGGTGTGTTGGAGGCATGAGAAAAACCGAGGAGGAATGTGTACAAGGGTGTAAAGGCTACAACCATGAGGCCACTGAAGGGGCTGAAAGCTATGCTGTAGTATCTGGGTATGTGAGAGCAAGTCAGAATAATCCTCAGAGTCACCAACACTTGTCTGCATTCTCCCGACTCTCCTCTCAGTATGACCATCTCCTTCAACTTTTTGAGAAGAAATTTAAGAAAACTGCATTTTATCCAAAATTTTGTTTTCATGAGAACTGAGAGACCAACAGGATTTCCTATTTAAAGTTCAAAGGATAATGGAAACCAGAGCTGTGTAATCAGGCTTTCTGAGGATGCTCCAGCCCACAACGTTTTACTCTATCAGCTCTTCTACCCACACGCCAAACAGGATCATTTTTGTTCCTATTTTCAAATGTTACTGTCCCAATAATATGAAACCCTGAAATCTTTAGCTTACCAGTGTTTTTTTCCTTTGGGTCCTCCCTTCTTTATAGTATGGGGTGAAGTGAGAGCCAAGAGAATCTCTTCCACTGCTCCTAGTTCTCAAGGAGGATGTACTACTTAATAGTGAATTACTTTGCTGACAGTTGTGATGAAATCATCATGAATAACCAACTTTCCACTGGTGTCAGAAAGGCATCAACCCCAGAAATCCATGCTATATCCAGGTCTGAAGCCAGATGGACCAAGTTCACAGAAGCTGGAGGGTAACGATTACACTGACCTCTTGGTAACCTTCCATAAATGGCAGGTTGATAACATCAAGTGTGTCTTGGTTCAGCCACCAAGGCTTGCTTATTCTGGCATGCTCACAGAGACATGCTGCACTACAGAGCTCAGTCAGAACAGCATGAGCAGTTAGCTATTGCTCTTGGATAGCTGATACTAATCAGCTGCCAGTATCATCATTACCATTTGATGCATGGGATAACTGAAGTACTGAGAGCAAAATCATCCCTCAAATTACACCATTTCTCCAGAAATCAAACACGGGTCTGAGCACCAGTTGTGTGCCTGATAACACTACTCAGTCTACCTTGCCAGCCTATGCTCAACATGCCTAACCTAGCAAGATAACTGGCTGAGATTAAGAAAACAAGAGACTTGGTTCTATTTCCCTATCCCAACGTTTCCCCAGTGTTGAATCCACAGGCACTGGTGAATTACCTGAATTATGCCCTGTATGAGTCACAATTTGAAAAAAATTTGCTGGTCCAAACTTCATGGGCACAGAAGTTTCTCATTATACCCAGGCATAGAAGACTCTCACTGAACACACCCGTATTTAAGCATGCCCAGCGTTTAAGAAAGTGACTTGCATCCTTGCAACCTTCCTATTACAACTGCCAACTGCAGTGACTCTCAAAACCAGCAAAGACAAAAGGGTGTTTTAGTTCAGCTTCCCTGTATTTGCCAAAGATGTATAGTAGCAAAGGTGATGCTCAAAGAATTGAGCAATACTGGTCTGTTGGTCACCATACCAATGCCCAAGGTAATGTCAAACAGGCTAACTTGGGAAGTAATATAGCTCTGTGCAATGGCCTGTCAGTATAAACCACCTGGATCTACCATTCTTCAAATCTAAACCACAGAAACACGTTTACAGCCAGCAAGAACAAGCTTAGGTGCCAACCCCCTATCTTTAATGTTCTGGTTATTACAGCAGGAAGGCCCTTTCATCTCTTAAATCCAACCTGGTTCTAAAGTTTGACCTTTTGGGAAACATTTTTTCATCTAATCGTAATGTGGTAGTATTACAAGTGACCTGAAGGGTTGTGCTCTTCTGTTGGAAGTGCTACATGGTACAATTAGGTGCAAAGTTTGTATAGGACATAACAAAAAAACCCCAAACAACAACAGGGAATGGAGAGCTGCATGTTGTAGCATTGTCATTCCTATTTACATATATTTTATATTCCTGAATTCATTTCCTTCACGTAATAGTATTTTTCCACCTGCATTGTACGGGCATTTAGTTTTTACTCCACTTGATTTTATGCAATTATTGAAATAGTGCAATTTTTGATGTCTGAGTAGGTATTACACAGTATCCAGTCTTGTTGATGGTTACTTATATAATGTATCAAGGGGAAATCAGTGTGCTACCAGCTTAGCTTTCTCTTGCTCTCTGTATTAATGTCAAAAATCAAACTGATTCGAGTGCTTTTGTGATTAGATCATTGAATCACTGAAATGCAAGAACTGGTGTCAATAAATTGAGGGTAGGGGGTTAGCACTAGTTGATTTAAAAATGCATGAATTATGAGTCTTCTGGCTTGGATAAGATTTAATTAATTATTAATCTTCATATTTCACAAATCCCATGCTTTTCATTTGTCTACTTATATCTATATTCACTAGTCACTATTTTGCCTGTAAATTAGGGATAAACTAGCTATAAATTAGGTAACAAATTTTAGCCATCCCACATTTTCTTTTCTGTTTGACAGATTATTCGTAGATCTAAATGCCAGAGAAGACAATTATATTAATGTAATATGACCTCCTGCAGAATGCAGTCACCATCTCACCCAGTAGTTTCTAGATTAACCCCTTAACTGCTATTTAAAGCTACAATGAGAAAGCAGTTTGTGTATTTTAGAAATACAACCTTAACTTAAAAACTTCAAGGGACAGAGAAGGCAGGGCATTCTTATGTGAGTTTTTGCCAATGCATTGCTAATGCACCAAACAAATATACTATCCAAATGAAGAGACAGCTGAATGCAATGCAAAAGGACCCCATTGTAAGCCACAGAGCCCGGATAACAACAGTGTGTCCTTGTCCTTCTGGGGCTTCCTTTACATCTGTCTTCAAGTTTCCCTGTTTTCCTCAGCCACCACACTTGCAGCAGGGCAGCAGTGGTGCTGGTGAGCCACAAAACAAAGGATTAGGATGTGTTGTGGGGTTCAGAGCCTCAGTTCATCTTGGGCATGAATGCAGTCTCTCTTGAATCTGCTTTGGACAACAGGGCTAAAAATCTCATGGGTGCCTTGGCTTCAGAAAAGCACGTTAAACCCATAGTTAAACAACAGCCCCCCCCATGGGGTTTGGTTTCTGATGGTATTATGTTAATTACAAATTACCAGTAACCCTGGCTTGGGAAGAAGTTGTTTTGCGAATGGCAAACCCCCCAGAGTCTGGGCAGATGTAGTCCTGGCCCCTCCTGTTAGTTTCCATGTGGAAGCTTGTTTTGTCAGTGTATTAACACAGCACACCTTAAGTGTGAAACATATAAGAAATCCTATAACTGCAACCAGTTTTCAAGTGTGCAACGTGATCCCAGTAATAATGAAAATGTCTCACTAATAAGGAGCTTTGAGTGTTATATTATCCATCTGAGTTAACTGCACATCTTTTCTCCTGTAGTGACATTTGTAGCTTGCTTGCAGGTACACACCCAAGGCACAGCTGAAGCAGCTGCTACTTGGGCCAGAGAAAAATGATACCCCTTGATAACCACATGGCTATAAATCACAGTGTTGAACATCGTTATAACTGCTTACATGTCTTGTAAGTTAAAAAGATAAAACATTGATATAAAGTAAATCAGAAACCACTTCCTATGTATGCAAGTCCAGAAGATTTAAGGTTTTAATGCAGAAACTGAGCTTTCTGATAATGCCATGTACAAATGTCCTTACTTAGGAATAACTACTTGTGCCTTTTCTCAAATTTTCATTCACTCTTGAAACAGAAAAAAAAATAAATCCCTTTGCTTTAGTAGCTTTTTCACTTGTTGGAAGGTCAGGATTCAGACCACTTTGCCAGCAGCATGAGCTTTAGGGGAGAGAAGCAACTGCACAACAGCACATAATAATCCATAGCAAATTAAGCCAGAAGTGAAGCCAACTACTGTACCCAGGTGATAAGAACAGTAGACTGTAAGCAGAAAGTACAACTTAAACTCCAGTTTGGCAAGACATACAGGTAAATTCACCTCTTGCCTAGAAAGTGTTGTGGGGGTTTCTTATCTGGGAGCAATTTAGACCTTTATGTCATCCGATGGTGGCAGAAGGGTGCTGTGGGAAACAGTTCTTTCTTCTCCACGTAAGTCTAGAGAAAATGCCAGCAGGATGGAGGCTGTAGCAGCACCCCAGGAGCAACACAGACAAGCTCCTGGGTATCCAACTTCTGCCTTCTTGAGTCTCATCCTGATAATCACTTGAGCACAAGTTAACTGAGGTCATAATATGAGGACATGATTTAAGCAATGAGCGGGTAGATAAGGTTATGGTAGGTGGATTTAGGTTATGGTTGGACTTGATGATCTTCAAGGTCCTTTCCAACCAGGATGATTCTGTGACGTATATTTCTGCCAAGAAGAAAAACCTCTGAGGAGATGTATTTCTATCCCAGTTAACCCCAGAAGAGGAAACAACCCATCTGACATCCCACCTTTCAGTCCTTTTAGAGCCACAAGCACTCTTAACACAGCTTCCCCTCACCTACTTTTTCTACAGGGAATCTTGCCCAGCTTTGGAGAAGATTGTACTCCTCTGCAGTGGGTATATTTGTCCACTCATTCATCTGAGCTGCTTTGCATTCACAAATTCCCCAGATCATGGGTGCTATGTAAAATAAGGTATGAACCTCTAGAAGAGGCTAAAAGCAAAGAAAGGTTTTCCATGAAAGAAAATCACATAACTAAGTTTTGCTGCTGCATAAATTTTTGTTGCACTCAAAATGCCTTCCACAGTTTTTTGGTATTTCTGTACTGATAGAGGTGGCAGGAACATGCCAAATTTGTCCATAAAACAACAACAAAAACATCTCAAACTCTCTTTCAGTAGCTGGTTTCCAATTGTGCCCCACATGAGGAAAGAAATAAATGTACATACATTGTTTGCATCTGAAAAAGTCAAATGGTGGTGGACTGAATTATAACTTGAATGCATATTGGTGGGATGAGATGCTGATCCATTTGCACAGTAATGTGCTATATTTAAGTCACGCATCATGGCATCTTCAAAGAGGCCAGTCATAATTATGATGGATTAGACTGCAGAGTCAGTCCTAGATGCTGTAATTGTTTCACAGATGCTGCTGATGTGACTTGAATTTCTAATGGATTATAGCTGACGAAAAATATGTGGAGCTACTAAATGGTCTGGATAAAATACCATTATGGGAAAGAGAAAAAAAGGCTAACTGCTACCCTTAGGGAAAGGTAGATTTGCTTTGAGAGGCAGATAGTTCACCCCACAACAATCACAAAGAAGAGCACAGAGGCTTTGTAAGGTGCAACCAGGTCTGCTTAGTAGTGGGATCAAGAATGTCTTCATGGTGTCCCTGTTAAAACCCGTAATAAAGGTATCACTGCCATTTGTCTTTTGCCAGTTTTAAATTATAAATAGTTGCTGTGATTTGTAGCTGCTTGAGCAACATTTGTACTCAAGTGTAACAAGAGGACTGTGAATAACAGAGTGTAGACTGAAAGACGTATAATGCAAAGTCACCACAATCCTAGATGCACTTCAAAGAAGCAAATCTGGCAATTTTAATTGATTAATTAACTTTGTATGTTAGAGAACCAGATTATTCCCTTGTCCTTGACAACATCTAACACCAGTGCCTTTTATGCTGGAAGTGATCAAAATTTGGGGAAACTGGTTGACTCATTACTTCCATGAGGTCTTTGAGAATACCATGAAAAATAATCAATGATATGCAGTGAAAATAACCTTTTTTGGTTTTGAGACTGGCATGAAGCCTTTTCTGAAACACAGATGTGCTCCCTTGAGGGGTTTGCAAGCTAAGTTTGGAGAAATCAGGCAGCCTCCGCTTCTAAACAGAGGTATTTTTACCTATCAAATGAAGTGTTGAGAAGAAAGATTGTCTCTTGGAAGGAATTTAGTTGCAACCCACATGGTACACCAGAACACAAGCAGCAAGGCAGACTTTGAGGGCCAAAGGATGTTTCTCATGGCTCAATTACACAGACAAGAGCTTTTCTAAAGAAATAAATATTTTGGAAGCAGCTTGACAGCACAGTGTTAATTACTATTACTCATGTCTGAGTTGTGGTTCAGCTTCAATTTCTAGCTATGCAAGGTGTGAATGCAAAGAATGGTTTCCAAATTTGGCTGACATTTTATTTTTGAGACACTCTGAGAGCACCATTCTGCCACTCGGCCTAGAATGACACATCAGAGGAATCCTTTTCACACTGCTTTCTGTTAAGCATGGAAAATTGTCTCCCTGGGAAAGCTGCAAAGGCTCGTGTCTTGTGGGACTTTAAAGCAAGGTTGGGAAATATTCTGAAATATATCTAGAAAGGAACAAGCCTACCTTACCTTGTCACGAAAATAGGTAAGATGGACAAACATTCTTTTCCATCTCCCTATTCTTAGCTTTCCTTTGAAATTTTCCCAAGTATTGTTACTTGCAGAGAGAACTTCTCTACTTCTGTCAGACAAAACATAAATTGAGTACAGAAAGAAAAAAACTTCAGGAGGTAAAAAGTAAATCTAAAACCAAGTTTGGCATAAGGAGGAAGTGGATACTAGTCATCCTATAAGGGCTTGCTAGTCAAAATGTGTTTGAATTGTCCCGATACTGAAATCAGAGCTGCAAGCAGAGGGGATTCTGCTGAATGTAATGAATCTCATTAATTTAATATTACTCTTAAAAGCATTTTAGAATTATATTAATCAACTGAGTAGGGCAGTACTGCACTGCAAACTGTATGACTTAAATATTCATTAGCATTTTAAGAAAAAAAAAAGAAATATTAGCATAGGATAAATATAAGCAGAGCAACTTCGATGGAAGAAAATATTCAGTAAGCTATGTAGTGGCAATACCAGCCACACATAGTGCTTCTCTTAACTTTGCAAACCAACCAGGGATGACCCAGTAATGGAGAACACCAGATTCTCCTTTATGCAATCTAAAAATAAAAGCTTCAGGAAAAGGCATGCATGCGTCCACATTTTCTCTGTGCAATCTCACATCTCTAAGACCCTCTGTCAGTCTGTCTTCTGTCATTTGTGACTGGTTGAGAACCATAAAGCCAACAAAGAATAAATTACAAGCAGGGTCAAACAAGGGCTTTATCTATGTTAACTGGGATTGTGAGCCCTGGGAAGATCCATGTGAACAGGATTAACTTGTCATTATATGGAATTTGTTCACTGCACATTGTCAGTACTTTCATCCAATGAAAAACTTCATTTTATAAATAAAATATAAAAAGTACGTGAGAAAATGGGATTTTCCATCCAAACAAAGAAGAAAAAAATCGTAGCTCCACAGCTGTGGGGCTCAGTTCAAAACCCAGAAGCATAGTTTAAGCCATGCTTAATGTCTATATGTAAATTTGAAAGGAAATTAATACTTGAAGAAATACCACTTCCATCATATCTTTCAGAAATCTCTCCATTTGTTTCTGTCAACATTACCAAGATGTTGACAAAGTGCAAGATATCCTACAGACAGCAATCAAGCATGGCTTTGTCTTGCATGTGTATCCTAACACTCACACGGGCTTTAGGAGCACCAATTTTAAAAGGTCATGTCAGGCACTTGAAGACAGAAAAAAAATGAGGTTTTGCTTCTAATGGCCAGTTTGGTGGCACTAATCCTTCAGGTCATACAAAAGAGGTTTGGCACACTTTATCACATAATGGGGTTAGCACCAAGTCTGGGAACTATGATTTTGGCATGACCATCAGCCTTACCAAGGAGAGTAAGTGACAACAGAGGAGTCTATGGAAATCATTCAAAAGCAGACAATATTTTTTGTGCCATTAGGAGAGGGTATTTTTTTAAATACCTGTTTGTGTATTAAACAGGGGTAATACAGCTGTATTTTCATTCTTTTCATCTTGAAGAACAAGCATTCAAGAAAAAGGGAGACATGGGGATACGAAGTGTAATAGGATAATGAAAAACTCCTCCAGTGCGCCTGTGAGCTTACTTTGTATGTAGGAACTGGTCAGGACAAGGGGTGCTTGAATGCTGCAGGAACTGTCAGTAATTGGCTGTCAATGGAAACTAGAATTTACTTAAGATTCTCTCCTGTTTCTTTTCTCTTTCAGATACATTCAGAGGGTAGCCTTGTGGATGGCCCCGGAGCAGGCCAGATGGAACAGGACAGAACCAACCATGTTGATGGCAACAGATTGAGTCCATTTCTAATACCGCAATCTTCTCACATTTGCCAGGCGGAACCTTCTGTGGTGAAGCTACAGAATGGAAGTTCAGCAACAGAGAGGCCTGAACTTGAAGTAAATGGAGACCACAAGCAGCTATTCACTAAAAGCAACCGTGGAGTGCCCCACCTGAAGGAAAGTCGAAACAACCGTGTTAGCCCTGACCTTTTACACGAAAAGAAAGTATGTTCCAAATATATGCAAAATGGTGGGATAAAACGCACTTTTAGTGAGCCCTCTCTGTATGGATTTCATGAGAGCAAGAAAGTGAAACAAGACAAAGAGGTAAATGGAGAAAAAGCTGAGCCAGAGAATAACAACGAAAAAACAAACCTCTCCAATTGTTATAGTGAGAAGAAACCTGAGAGTTTTACAGGACAAGAAAATGAAATTTCAGATTTGTTACAGTCTACAAGATACAACAGTGGTGGTTCAGAAAACCCTCATGACCTGATTCAGGATGAGCAGGAGCGAGAAAACATTCATTGCCACAACAGGGACATTGTCTTACTACTTAAGAAAAAGGCAGTGCCAATGCCTAATGGTGCTACAGTTTCTGCCTCTTCCATGGAAAGCATGCATGGTGAACTCCTGGAGAAAACACTGTCTCAATATTATCCAGAACATGTTTCCATAGCAATGCAGAAGAACACATCTCATATCAATGCCATTACCAGTCAGGCTACTAATGCGTTGTCCTATGAGACAACGCATTCATCCCATACCTCAGGGCAGATCACTTCCCCACAGACCTCAAACTCTGAGCTGCCTCAAGTGCCAGCTGTAGTGGTTACTGAGGTCTACAACACAGAAGACTCCAGTAAACCACCTCTATTGCCAGGTAGCTGTTCACTTCAGAAACCAGAAATACAGCAACAGATTCCAGGCTATGATCCACACCAGTTACCCATAGGAAACAGTACTGTTTGTGGAAACATAGGGCAGGTTCCCAACAAAGACCTCTCTTCTCTAAGTTCCAGCAGTAACCTGCAAGCTCAGAATGCTGCTCTGGAAAGGTTTTCTGAGCAAGCAGAAAAAAATGGTGCTTTCTTTAAACAGAACTCAACGTTTCGCAAAGATTCCTCTGCTCCTCCTGCTCCAGAAATAAACAGTGCACTGTCCGTCATGGTGCTAGAAGGACCCCATTCCTATGACAACAGATGTGATGAAACTCTTCCTGGGAAGGTAAAAAACGAAGGACAACAGCAAGGACCAATGTCAGAAAGTCCCAGCCTCAGCCAACAACAACTCCACTCTCAGCAGAGACTTCCGCAGCAGGCACACACCTCACAAGATGTCAGTGAACACAACCCGCAAGCTGCTGTGGCCGCCTCCATTCAGCAGCGCCCAGGAGAAGTTACGCCGGCGCCTCCCCTCCAAAGCCTGCATGCGCGCGGAAGCCAGGCTGAGTTTCAGCAACACTATCAGCATTTCCCAGGACAGAGAGAACCTGAGATTCCTCCCATCAAAGAAAAGGACCAAGTGAAAGAACCTGTGCAACAGGCTCAATGTTATTCAAAACCAGCCTGGATAGAATTGGTTTCCACACAGTTCCACCAGGGAGAACCTCCCCAAAAGCCCAGTGAAGCTTTATTGCGATCAATTCTTCGGTTCCAGGCAAACACAGCTGAAACAGCGTATACAAAACAGTATGGTGGAAGTCCTGATGCATTAAAGGGGCCTTCAGGACAGCCCCAGAGCCAGAAGATAATGGAACAGGAACAAATTCCTCCGCTGTACAAAAGCGAGAACTCCCAGCTGCAGCCGCATCCCACAGCTGACCAGCAGCTGCTGTTCCAGAAACACTCGCCGCAGCCACAGCTCACAAAGATGGACTCCCTACTCAAGTCCCAAGTGCAGCAACACCCTCCGCAGCAGCTCCATTTCCAGCAAAGACCAGAACAACAAGCCGAACAGCCTTTAGGGGCCCAATTGAAACAGCAGCACTTGAATCCCCAGCCCGGGGAAAATGAGCAATTCTTGCATTCACACATTTTGCAACAGATGCTTCAAAAGCAGGCACAGCAGGTGCCAGTACCGTGCAGTCCACATTTAACCCCAAATCAGCAACAGGCTCTGCAAATGAAAAATAAAGACCTGCCCCAAATGATTTCCCACTCCCAAAGCAATGCTGAGCAGCCACTAGACAGGACATCCTTCAGTCAGCTTAAAGGAGAGGAATGTTTCCAAACTGTGAATAAGTACATGAAATCAACTGTATTCCCACTGCGTAACCCTCAGCTAAGCTTAGAGCAGGTACAGAGCATGAACAACAAAGCTCCCCTTTACACTCAGAAAGCAAATGCTAGTCTGCAGCATCCCTGCCCAAACAACGTGCACTTGATTTCTGAGAAGAAAGAAAACGCCGCAAATACTGAACGCTTTGGAGCCAGCAAAATGCAGGACTTGAAACACGTGCAGTATTTTTCAAATAACTTGACTGCAAAGCAAGACATGAATCACTGTTTTCAAGAACAAGAGCAGCAGACACAACAAGCTTCAGTTATACAGCTACCACCACTCCAGCAAGCACAGTGCTACAGGGGTAGTGTGAACCAAGATCTCCCAAGCCAACAAGCTACACCGATTCCTCAGCGGTACTTACCACACAGCCAGCAAACTGCCCCACACTCCCAAGACCAGAGAAGCTGTCATTTGCAGACCCAAACCCCTAAGGATTTTCAAAAGCATGCCGCTCTAAGGTGGCATCTCTTGCAAAAACAGGAGCAACAAGCATACCAGCAACCCAAAACAGAGATTGGTCCCAGTGCAGCACGCAAGCCTATAAAAATTGAGGCTGGCACAAAGTCTAATGTTTGCATGCGTCTATCAGCTGGACAGCTAGAAAACAAAATGTGGAAAAAAACAATTAAACAAGAGAATCAGCACTTTGGCTGCGAAAACATGCAACAAAAGAGCATCATCGAGACAATGGAACAGCAGCTAAAACAGATACAGGTCAAATCACTGTTTGATCACAAGACTTTTACTGTCAAATCACCTAAACATGTGAAGGTTGAAACAGCAGGCCCTATTACCATCCTGTCAAGAAATACCAGTGCTGCAGATTTTGACACTCAGACCCCAATCCTAGATCAACAAGCAAACTCATCTTCTGAGAAAACCCCGACCAAAAGAACAGCTGGAACTGTTCTCAATAATTTTTTAGACTCACCTTCCAAGTTATTGGATACTCCTGTAAAAAATTTATTGGACACACCTGCCAAAACCCAGTATGATTTCCCATCTTGCAGCTGTGTTGGTAAGTGCTGAGATGTACTAAAAACACACTAGGTCACAGGAAGGAAATGAGTTGGGATTGCTGGGTTAGTTGGATGTTTTTGTTGGAGGATTTTCTAGGTTGTTTTGGTTTTTTTAACAGCAATTAGTAAAGACTTACAAAACTGCAGTTTTATACACTTACGCCTACTCCACTTACCCAACCCTACACACGGGCCCTTCCTCAGTATTTCAGAAAGCTATTACCTATTTGCTTTTTCAGGCACAAAGCTTATGCCCAGTAATGTTATCGTCTCACATCCATTCTCCTTTAGCATGTAATGACAACATGCTGAGAAAAGTAGGTCATAACTTTGTAAGCTAATTTATTCATCAAGGTTAGATACAGCATTTATAAAAGATATACTGGGTCCAGAACTTAAGATCCTTATACCCTGTTTTGCTCTAACACTGCAATTGCTGAAGTTTCCCTCAGTTAATCCTAAACAGAGAAGGGACCACAGATCATTGCTTGCTTGTTGCAACATTTTATCCTCCCTTTCATGCACTTGTCTCCTGCAAGGCGAAAGAGATCAGCCGTTTCTCAGGGAAGCTATGCAAGCAGCAACAAAAAAGCAGTGAGGGAGACCCTTAGTGTTTCTTCATGGCATATCCAATCTCCAAAAGCTGGAAGAATAGAGCAGAGAGAAGCAAAGCAGAGTGACAGGCATGGCTCCATATCCCAAGCTTCCATACAACACTGGCAGCACACATAGCTGGGCCTGACAGGCACTTTCAGACTCTACTGGACAGTAGAGTCTCAGGCTGAGACAATAGCTTTAGCACCAAAAATGGAGGCAGGAGGGGAGATCCTTATTATAGTTTCACTTACTAGGATTTTGTACCAACTCTGAAGTAGGAAAGTTGATCCTCCAAAACTGCAAATTGGACCTTTTTGAACACTTGGAACTATGTCTCAGAGATGATTCATGGGAACAAAAATGAGAAGGTAGTGGGATTTCCAAAGCTCCTAGGAAAAAAACTGGAAGCATAGTGCACCTTGCTGTTCCTTGTTGTTTTGTAAGAAACAACCTACAAAATATAGGCTTTTTTAAAACACTGAAGTTATGTTGATATTTTTTCCTTGAGATGGTTTCTCCAATTTAGTTGGCAAAAGTTTTTCTAGCAATCATTTAATTATTCTCACTGGGTTTTTAGCCAGTATGGCAATGGCTAACTAAGCAAAAGAGTGTATTCTCCACTTAAGTTTTCATTCTTCAGTCTAAGAAGACCCTCTATGAAACAAAGGAGCATGAAACTTAGATCCTGTCCTCTTTGAATAACTCGGTGCCACAGAGTAATCAATAGCATTTATTGCCCTTTCCTAAGAATATATTTGTCCTTATGAAGATGAAATTAAGCCATTCCCCCATTGACGCGTTCAGGTTTACAGCATGCCTGCATCATGCTTCCTGGGGCTGTACATCAAGAGCAGCATCACCTCATCCAGCCTTCAGAGTTAATGTGGCAAAAAGTATAAAGTCAGCCCTCAGACAAGACAGTACAGCTCCACCATCTCCTCCTGAATCCAAGCAGCGTCTGGCCATTTCTTCCTCACTGCTGGAGCCTGCCTCTTGGTATCAAACCAAACATATAGCATATGTTGTGAATGCTGATGTGGTCCTACCTACACACAGAAAACTGAGGCCGCATTCTTAGCATGCAAGCATTTAGACTAAGCCTTGTACAGGATTTTTTTCAGCAAACTTGCTTTTTTTAATATCACAGAGTCTTTCTGTGGGTGGCAAAAATTCTCAGTATAACCTCACTAGACACTTCTTCAAGGTGCAAGTTCCTCCACTGTAATGTCTGCTGAAAAACAAGTACTGTACAGCCCACTAACATCAATATTTACCACTGTTATCCCATTTATCCTTTCTAGATACTGGGAGAGAAGGAAGTTGGAGAAGGAGAAACAATTGTTCGGTGATAACAGGAAAACGCCTTTTGAATTTCAGTGTAGAGCCCAAGATGTGAAACAACTGCTTGTGCTAGCAAAAGGCACACAGTCCATAGCATGGCTATTTGCAGGATTAGCCACATGTTTTGCCTGTTTGTACCAATTGTGTGGGCATACTTTAGACATAAGCGTTTGAAAACTCTGACCCCAGGCCCATACAGTAGTATTCTAACAAACTAGATGTAAGCTTTGCAATGTGACTTTTTACATTAAAGAATTAAGCTTCAAAGTAATAACCTTTATTTTGTTTTAAACAGAGCAAATTATTGAAAAAGATGAAGGTCCTTTCTATACCCATCTAGGAGCCGGTCCTAATGTGGCAGCTATTAGAGAAATCATGGAAGAAAGGTAATTAGTGCAAAGGCACAGGGCAGATTAACATTTATCCTTCTGTGGATGACAGAATTTTTCCAGCTTTTACACATAAAGAAATAAACAGTTGCAAATCAAGTAATTACTTGTAGGCTTAGCTACTCCAGTGTTGCCAACATTACGCACTGTGCTATTCACCAGAGAGTCACAATATTTGACAGGGCTAATAGTCTGCTGGCTGGCACAGTCTGCACACTTTGAGATAGACGCCAGCAAACCCAAGCAGGAACAAGTATTCACCAGCCTGCCAAGGAAGACAGTTGGCAGTAGCTGCAAAAGCAGGCATGGACCTGGTATTCCCTCTGGGTAGGAGAATGCCAAGGTGGAAAGAAGATGAAGAGCAGAATACCAAACTCCCCTCAGATTACTAAGTATATAGAACAACCTTAAAGGGCTAAATCTAACTTGGTCACCCCTCCAGAGGAGTGCCACAAAGTTGTCGGATAGGATTTCAGCCCAAGAATCTCTTAAGTAGTTTTGTGGAAAAACATCCCCCTTCCTTAGAGTGTTGCACAAAAACAGCCTTATCTCAGTTGTGGACAAACCCTGTATCATGTTGCATCTCATGATACATTTATTACACTGAAGCCAACCAAACCAGGAATTTTGAACACCACAGAATGGATATATGAGCTCTGCGATTTAGAAGCATGCATAAGCACAAATCCCACCAGCCTTTCCAAGGTATTTAAATTTAAAACTGTCACAAAAGTGACTTCAGCACCAGGAACTCCGCATTACTTGTAGCTTTTGACACATACAGACATTAAAGGCCAGATTTTTAGAGGTATCTGGGAACTCAGATCCCCTCTGAACAAACAAGCAAACAAAAAGCTCCTTTGTAACTCAGAGACAGATGGAAATTTGATTTGTTAATGCTTTAAAAATCTGAACTCCAGAACTGCAAATAAGCTCTGGCTCTTTGCAGAACCAAAAGCAAATGGGCATTATTGCAGTGCTGTGTCTGAGCACCATTTCTCAGCAAGGTCTTTAAGCTTTTGCTCACCGCTGCACAGTCATGGGACACTTAGGGCAAACCCTTCAGATTACCTCTAAATCCTAAGGTCCTTTCTCTTTCTTTGCATCTCCTTCCCTGTGACTCCTGTGCAGGGCTTGCCCTGATACTTTTTTTTCAGCTTTGTGAGCAGCTTGGATGAATGTAAGCTACATAAACCCAGCTTCTTCCTGTGAAGGGGGCGTGAACACTGACCCTCCTCCTGAGAAGCTTCTTAGAATTTCTTACCTCCAGAGCTCTCATTGCCTGGTTAGTTTTTTTAGTGCTTACAAATAATAAATAAAAAGGAAAATTCATTCATGTCATGACATCAGTTATTATGGATGAAACTTTTTCCACTTCTTTACTTTGGAATGTAATTTTTTATCCTTAATGATGACCTCGCCTTTTTGTTTTTCTTTTTTTTTTGCATTTTATTTTATTTCATATTGGCAGAAGGAAATCCTGAGAGATTATAGATAATATGCATTTATCTACTCAGCCAGGTTCAGAAGAGTATAGAAGCAGCCACTTGAACAGTGGTTACTTTTCAACATTCATATGATATGAACTGTGCAATTCCCTTGACTGAGGGACTCCAGAATATCTCCTCATTGGTTAATTTTGTGCCCCTAAGTAAAAGCAGCACTTAACTATAGAGATACTCTCATGCACATGTGTGCAGTCTATGACACTAATCACAACTGAAGCACTTTGATCTGGCTCCCCATGAATATGGATTGATTTTTAAGGTATCAGCACTGCCAAACAAACCAGGAATTGGATCTAGACTTGCAGTTAATATTTTAGCTATACCAGAACAAATTTCTTGCAGAATCCATGGTAATGACATATATTTTTACTTCTTCCTTCTCCCAATGCCTACTTCATGCTCAATGAGCTTCACTCCAGTTTTAAAGGCAATTAGCTTTGGCCTGAAAGCAAGCATGACAAATATCAGGCACAAATTCCTTTGTGACAGCTGAAAAGATTTGAGACAAAGTCCATTTCATTTCCAGTGTGTAACATACAACATATTTCCGTAGCAGCAAACACATGGATGTCCAGCAATCCAGATTAGCAAATTTATAGAAAATGTTAATATTTCATATTTTCATGTGGTTAATTAAAGAAACAAATGTATACTAACATCCAAGCCTAAGTAGGAAAAAGTGACCTAACCGTTGCCTGCAGAACATGTGTAGTACAACTCAATTTTATTTGTATAATTTCCTATGACACTGAAATTTCACAATGAGATCACATCTAAAAATAAGTGGTTTTCATTTCCTTTACAAGAGAAAAGTTTAAATACAAATATTTGCTCTTAAATATGTCACCAAGATTTTAGTGCAAAAGCAAGAGGGATGAAAGGTCAAAAGTTCTCAGGGCATCATTAAAGGTCTGCATAACAGGAAGCAACTATTTTGATTACTCTATAGGTAACAGGCAAAGAACAACAAAATTGTGATTTAGTCTCCACGGTTTGTTATTTAAAAACAAAACAACCCCCCCCCAAAAAAAGGTAATGCCAATGAAAGCAACAGAATTCAAGAAAAGGTAATGGAAGTACAATTTACCCAGTCCCCAAAATGCAGCCAAATCAACCTGGTCACTGGATCTGCAAAGTTAAACAAGGAGTCTTAATTAAGACAAAAAGGGTAGGTACTAAGAGTGTCAGAGACTGAGGTTTCTAATGTGGACCCTCATCTGAGAGCTGTTGTGCTCTCGGGCTCAGCAGGTGGGCACCCCCACTGCAGCAGCCCAGGGGAAGGCCTGGACAAAGAACATGCCTGGAAATGGCTTAACAGGTCTGATGCTTTTCATTGATTCAAGATTTGCTTTGTTTAGCATTTGCTGCACATTTCCACCTGGTTCATGAAGGCAGATCCCATTTGCTCTGGGTAACTTGCATATGGGGCTAGGTTCTGCCTTGATGGCACAATCACCTTGATTGCATAGTTCAGCAAGAGCCAAGCCTGCCCACCTCAGTCACAGGAGAACATATACAAATGACATCGTTTGAGGGCACCTTGTGATCCTAATTCAGTATAGAAGTCAGGCAGCAATAAGTAAGTCACAATTTATGAACAGATGATAAAGGAAATCGATATGATGCAAATTAATCATGACTTAACTGATTCACACTGTATCTAAGCCAGCAACAACCACAGAAAACTAATGGAGTGACTACTACATGCCAGCTGGCCCATGACAACTTAATTATATACATTTCAGAAGAATAACTTTGTTTAACCCAGAAATAAAAAATTAAAATTCCTCCCCCCAGAACAGAGAGACTTAAAAAGTCCATTTTTCAAAAGGTCATCTATAACAAATCCTCTACAGAAACAGTTACATCACTTGGGAATATTTATGTGATATGAATAATTTTTACTCATTCCTGATGTATTAAGGACATTTGCCTCTCAACATACCAATCCACCACTATAACAAAACCAACAAGATAAACCACATTGCACATCCCTCCCTGTAATTTATAGTGTTTATTTTTTAAGATAAGACTGGAAAATGTACTCCATTTTTTTTTGGTGTTTGCATAGAACCAATTAAATCTGCTTATTGTACATATTTTTGTTTAAGATTTGGACAGAAGGGTAAAGCTATAAGGATTGAGAGGGTTGTCTACACTGGGAAAGAAGGCAAAAGTTCTCAAGGATGTCCAATTGCTAAATGGGTAAGTGATATCCACAAATGTTAAGACTAACGTAGTTTGGTATGATGGTTCGTGTTAGCAGACAGCAGTGACATCCTTCTGTTAGTTGATGCTATGAAACTTAAAATAGCTCAAAGGCAGCAGTACCACAGGACACCTGTAGCCTGCTCCCACCCCTATCTCTTACACTCCATTTACTTGTTGCACGGAGAACAGCAAGAATAAAATTTGGCTTAAAAGCATGAAAACCTGAGAAGGAAGGCAATTTTTGCCTAGGTTTAAGATTCACAACACCAGACATTCTCATTGCTATTTAATTCACAAGTTCAAGTTCAAATTCACAAGTTTTATTCACAAGTAAGTCCAGTAAGGGCACCACTGTGATGTTTTTAAAATACACTCCCATTTCAAGGGAGGACATCCTCTTAGCAAACAGTGTCATAATGTGGCACAAACTACCAAGTCGTTTGGGTAGGCTGAGGAAAGACAGGATGAGGAAAAACTGCTACATGATTATAGCCTTTAAGCATGCCAGACTGTACCTTTTATTCAGAAATAGCACAAGCACTGAGAAGCAAGGATGCTTTTTTATTTTAGCAACTACTGCTTTCCCCTCATCACTGTAATGTGTGTATGTACTAAGGGCAGGTCACAAATCGGAGTGGCTGATTACAAGCTTAGCTGCCTAAGCGTGGGAGGGAAGGGGTAAGAGCTTCTGTGTCCTGCTATTTAGCCCCTTCCATAGCTGCCTGCCTTTCCCCATGTGGCTCCTGCCCTATGTGCAGGCATCCACCATCCAGCTCTGTGTGGGGAGCCATCTCACTGCTCACTAATCAAACTGGGCCACTTGTGCCATAGCACAGATTCAGGAGGATATCCCTGCTGAGTATTTACACAGCTGGTTTCCACCACCGTGGCTGTCCATGCCATCAGCCAAGCTTAGTCTCATAAGAGTCAGCTTTGTGAAAAAGAAAGGGTAGCCTTAGCCCATATCACTGAATGAGAAAAGTGGACAGAAACTAAGAGGAAGACAGAAGTAACCTGCACACACACTAATGCTGAAGTTTGCTGTTCTTTTGCTCTTCACATTACGAAACGCGTTGTTTGTGTTGGGGCTCCGGGGGTGTGTGTTGCTGTGCATGCAGGTAGTCCGCAGAAGCAGTCAGGAGGAAAAGCTACTCTGCTTGGTGCGCGAGCGAGCAGGCCACACGTGTGAAACAGCTGTGATCGTGATTCTCATCTTGGTCTGGGAGGGAATCCCAACCAGCCTGGCCGACAAGCTCTACTCTGAACTGACAGACACCCTGAGGAAGTACGGCACGCTCACAAACCGGCGCTGCGCCCTGAACGAAGAGTAAGTGCAACAAAGGGTATGGTTGCCAGATTTGCAGCCTTAGATCTGGCACCTCCAGTCGTGCTGTTCTCCTGAAACACACAGAACCTTTCCAACTATTTCAGGCTATTTGAAAACCCACAAACCTCGTGAGAAAATCAAAGTAAGCGTTCTTGTAAATCAGTGAAAAACATCTTCCCAGAGTTGTGAAGCATTTCACTATATTTAAAGGAAGAGATCTCTGCAGGACAACAGATACCTCAACCTTGAAAAAAAAACCAACAGAGGCACTAAATCATACTGTAAGCCTAAATCTAAAGAAATCACACTATATTGTTTTCCCACGTCTTTCCAAATTGCAAAGGCCATTGAGACCAAAATTAGCACAGCAATCACTGTATGTTACTTTGGCTTCACAGGCAGAGTCATATTTCAGGAATTATTGCTTAGCCTCTGTCAGAGGACTTCCATGTTCTTGCAGTGCCATCAGCAAATGCCCCTTTTAGGTGGCATGAATATCACTACCTAACAAGGCACCACGCAAACATACCTGCTTTCAAGCAAAGGCAGGTTTCTCACAGAAGCATAGAAACCCCATAGTTCTTGCTTTGCAGCCATGAAGTTTTTAACTCTGATAAATTCTTCTGTTATAAAGTTCCTACCTCTCTCTTTTCATGTCTTCATTATTTACTGATAGAAGATGATCTAAGAGCAGTGATTCCCCAGCGTGCTGGCAGAAGGCCGATGCCCGCTGCAGGAGTGCCCGGGGTGACCCGCCTGCTGCTGACAGCCATATGTTCCTATTTTTTAGACGGACTTGCGCTTGTCAAGGGCTGGACCCTGAAACTTGTGGTGCTTCATTTTCCTTTGGTTGCTCCTGGAGCATGTACTACAATGGTTGTAAGTTTGCCAGAAGCAAGATTCCAAGAAAGTTCAAGCTGATGGGGGATGACCCAAAAGAGGTTGGTGTCCATTTCTAAAATAAGTCTCATCTGCAAGGAAACGTTTTCTGTCACTCTGCAAAAAAGAGATACAGTGCAAGAGACCAGGGGCCAGAACCCTGCCTGAATGATATACATGTGGAGTAATTAAATGACTGCCAGTCAAAACTGATTGATTCCAGTCACTGAGCCAGCTGAATTGACTATCCAAATTCTGACAGCTGGGAAAAACCCTGAGACTTGAAACCACACTTGCAGGCTTTCACAATTAGTGGGGAGGGCATGGCCTGAATAATTGTGGCTGTATTAGGGCTGCAATTGGGCATTCCCCAGTGGCAGAACAGAAGGTTTACCCACTGAAGGCACATAACTGGGAACCAGAGCAGACTGCATGGAGACAAACATGTTGAAACTCTGCAATGACAATAGGAAGGATAGGAAGACTCAAGTCCACACAAAATCCTGCCCGACTGAATGTTTCCAGACTTGGCCCTGTGTTATAGCAAACTGCCAACTGTTTAAAACGAGTCAGAGTAATCAAAATCTGTGACCTAAGCATGGGCACAAGATAACTTTGAAATTGTGCCTGAAGCAACTCCTGGATACCTCTAGCTAGTCATGTGTCTGCGTCGCTCCAATGGCCCAGTCTGGTTTTTGGCAAGCAAATGCAAATTTAGTTTCTTGCTTGTGTACTGATGCATAGGTCCACAGCTTTCACTGTATTCTGGTGTCTTACATAAATCCAAGCATTTCTTTCACATGATTGGAGAGTCAGGTACTTCCGTGTCCTATGGCCTCCACTGCAAATAGCATACTATTTAGAATATCATCATAGTTAACATACAGTTTTTCTTCCCCACTGCTCTTCTATATCCTCAAGAATTACAGAATAGCTGTCCTTTAATTGTGCTGTGACACAAAGCCTTCTTTATCACAGCCTGCAGTCCTAAACTCCCTAAATTTCCTAAGCTGGATACCTAGCCAGAGCCCACCAGGGCACTCTTGCAACTTGCATTCCTGGATTTACTTCCCGTGACAGACAGAGCTGAGTGGAGAAGATGGTTTTACCCTCCAGATTTTTTCTCACACAATGTCAGGGGCAGACAAAACAGACATCCAGACCAGGGGCTGCATCCCGTTGCAGAGACAGGGTTTATAGACAACACAAACAGGATCCTCATCAATACCTAGAAGTAACATTTATAAATGGTAACCTACAAGTCATACAAAAGCTGGCAGCATACAAAAGCACATGGCAGCATGTTCTGGCAGCAGCTACAAGGTCACAGCAAAATATTTTCGACAGTTTAATAATGTCATTTTGGAGTCCCAAACTAGGATATAGTGCCATAGTAGGAGACAAATTTTTAAAGCACCAAACACATCTGTTCCAATCCCATAGTTTCTTCACAGCACTTCACACATTCCTAATAGATGCAAACTTCTAAAAACAAGTATACCACTCCAGTATGCCACTGTTCTTTATGCACTTGAAATTTAAAAGTAAGGGCCTCAAATAAGCAAGGTTTTGAATTTAGGATTCTCATTCTGAGAGCATGGAGAACAACTCTGGAGTATGTTATTAGAGTGCTTAATTTTTTAAGACCATTTTATTTTAGGAGCATGCACCTTTCCTTATACAAAAAAGTGTGGTCATTCCTACCTCCATAGCAGCAACTACTAGACATGTCCACAGTTCTTCATTGCTTAAGAACTGTGAAACTTTGGAAGTCTGAAGTATTTAAATAATTTTAAATTTCTGCATTAAAATATATTTCAGTGTGTTGAAATGCTGTCATTGCAATGTGCAAAACCCTTAAATTAGCCAGATTTACTCGATGGTCCATTCTGATATCCTTTCTCTCAAGCTTTCTGAGAAGTATTATTTTCCCTAAACTCCAATAGGGAAAACAATGAGGATCGTCATTCTTCAATCTAGAAGATTAAAGTTACAGCATATTATCTTGTAAGGATCACACTACACTACTTTACTACTTCATTACTTTAAAGGCTATGAAATAATAAAATTAAAAGGAGATTTCAGAACAGCTGTTTTCTAAACAAGAATTGTAACAGTCTAGGCCTTTTCACAACTATCAGTGTAAACATGATGTGTAAAGACCCTAGCTTCGTAGATCCTATACATAAAGTACAGAAATCTCATTGAACTTTATTTCATCTCTTAACAGGAAGAAAAACTAGAATCCAATTTGCAGAACCTGTCAACCCTTATGGCACCTACCTACAAGAAGCTTGCACCTGATGCATATAACAACCAGGTATGCTAGGAAAAAAGGAATTAGAACAGTCATGCAAATAACCTGATTTTAACCACACTTGCAAGTGCTTCAACCTTGCACCAAACCATTAGGTACATTTTGTGCCAGCACACCTTTCACATCAGGGTAAAGACAAATGGAAATGAACTTAAAATGCTTTCAAAAGTAAAACTAGCAGAATCTAATCCACTAAATAGAATTAATTTTTTCACCTACATCAGGCCAATAAAATTACTTCACACTTGAGCAGAACTCCACCTCTACATCACAAATTTCTGGATTCAGCATGATTCACCCGCCAAACTAGCAAAACAGTCATGAAGATGGTGTGAGATCAGCAACAATGCCAGAAGGCAGTGTATCATATTCCACTCAAGTCCTCAAGCCACAGTTTCAGTTCTGCTCTCTCAACTGGCAGATTAATTTACTTTCCACTAGAATAGCCATTACAAACATGCTTTTGAATGAAAGTTTTGTATTTGAACACACTCAGTGCTTGCACCAGCCTTCCTGCATAAGGGGATTGTGTGTGCATATTTTCTGTGAAGCAGTGTTCACAGACGTGAGCACATGCAAACATTTTATGAGCTTCCCAGTGTGGCTCTCTCATCTGCATCCCTTTACCAAAAGTCTTTTAAATATTTGCATCCAAATTTGACAACATACTCTTTGCAAATTCATAACTGTCTTCATTTTCATAGCTCCATTTCACTGCCATTGCAAACATTCACAGAACTTAGTCTCTAAACTATCAGCAACTATGACATGATCTTTCTTTCCTGTTGACAGCACTATGCTCTAGCAACCAGCACATGACAGATTTTCAACTGTAACAGAAACAACAAGATAACACAAAACCATCCATTTTTATTTGTCATAAACCCCACTACTTTACTGCATGTTCTGTAGCAGGTAGCAAGGGTAAGCAGATTCAGTACAGACTTAACCAATTCCCTTACCTGATCAGATAATGTTTGGAGACTCATTATGAAGGAAACTGTGGCCGTGTGTCCACTAGCTGTGGTTATGTGTCCAAATATTCTGCAAGAGAAGAAAGGAAGAGGAAGAAGGAAAAATGAGGCAGCGGTGAACACAGCAGAGCCCTCAGTGCTAATTCCATGCACTGGAGCATCTAGCTGGGTTGCAGTGATACCTGTCATCTGTTCACAGATTGAGTATGAACACAGAGCACCCGAGTGTCGCCTGGGTTTAAAAGAAGGCCGCCCATTCTCAGGGGTCACTGCCTGCCTGGATTTTTGCGCTCACGCTCACAGAGACTTGCACAATATGCAGAACGGGAGTACACTGGTAAGTCCATGATGCATAGAGCCTACTTGCTCCAGCACTAATTTCATATATTTAATTTGTTATATCCTGTCTGTATAGATTTATACCTGCATAATACAGATGCTAAAAAAGAAACATTAAGCAGTAATTGAGCTAACTTATTACCCCCTACACAATTTTTCATTTAAATGAATGAGACTCATGATGTATTACAGAAAGGTTTGATACAGAACTGATTAAAAAGAAATGGTACAGATAATGGAAAGAAGGTCCCCTGTTTCAGTGTTCCTGGTGGAAAATTATTTTTGTTTGTCCTTGTGAAACACTTTTTTCCAGGCAACTTTGGATTATGTCTTCTAATAAAATAAAAATGGAAACAAGTAACTTCTTTCCAGGAGAGTTTTGGAAGTTGTGGATTTCACTCCTGCTTAGGATGAGCAGGAAGTCTGCAAGCCATCCTTTGTCTTGTACCCTCCACGCTTCTGATCTCTAGCACATTCAGCAAAGGTTCTGTAGAAGATACCAGAAAACTGAGCTGGTTTTCAGTGAATTTTGGATTATTTCTGTTCCCTGACTACTCTCTCTGTGACAACACAGTTGGGTTAAACATAAGAAAGAATAGTCTTCAGTTTTGAATAATCATGATGGTTGTAACCTCAGCACCTAGACTCTCAGTGCAGCTCTTACTATGACCAAAGAGACTATCTACGTTTTTACTAACAACTAGATTTTTCCAGTCCAGGGTCTGACTTAATTGACAAGTCAACCACCATCAATACTATTCATATTTCTAGCTGAGTTTTCTTCCTAAAACTGGCTGATGCAATGCTTTTCCTACAGAATGTGTCTGTATCAGCATATTTTTGCACTGAGGTCCTCCCAGTGCTCCATTTTAGCTGGAGCTAATATTAATGGGCACACTGCATGACACAACAGTAACTTCCTTATATGTTATCATATCATAGAATCATCAAATGGTTATTTGTATTAACATTACAGTGACTTGTTCTTTTGCAAAGCCTTGGAAGTTGCCATTGTAAGGGGGTGAAATACAATGGCAGTACAAAGTCCCAGATTCCACTGTTTTGCTCTCCAGCCACTGTACAATGGATCACAGAGTTTATTTCCTAATTTAACCATTCATTTCTGCACAAGTAGAAGAAACAGATATATATACACCTTCTGTTTCTGTTAACACAATCTAGCAAAGCAATAGAAGAAATGAAATTGCAGGCTTGTTGTGATATGCATAAATTGTACAGAAGAGCTTTCCAGATGCCAACACTAACAGTGGCCTACAGGGCAAAGTAAAATGTACAGGCTAGCATTTTAGATCTCTTCTCAAGCTGGTTTGAGAGAGTTACTCTAATGTACCTTTCCAACAGGTTTGCACACTAACTAGAGAAGACAATCGTGAAATTGGCCAAACACCAGAAGATGAGCAGCTCCACGTGCTCCCGTTATACAAAGTCTCTGATGTGGATGAGTTTGGAAGCACTGAAGGCCAGGAGGAGAAAAAGAGGAACGGCAGCATCCAGGTGCTTACCTCCTTTCGCCGAAAAGTAAGGATGTTAGCAGAGCCTGTTAAGACATGTCGGCAAAGGAAGCTAGAAGCAAAGAAGGCAGCTGCAGAAAAGCTTTCCTCCTTGGAGAATGGGTCTAGCAAAGCTGAAAGAGATAAGTCTGCTACAGCACGCAACAAGCAAGGCAACTCTGAGGCAGCAAGTCACGCAAAGCAGCTAGCAGGTAAACATATGAATCTGGTCGTGATCTTTATCTACGGTGGTAAGCTTCCTAATATCAGGGCCATTTATAATGAGTCTCAAGAAAACCATTATTCTCAGCCAAAGAATGTTTTAAAGAGAATTCTTGAAAGTAAATATCAATATAGTATATTTATAAATACTAGAGTGCCAAATTGTGGGCAACTCTGGAGAAGAAAAAAAAAAAAGAAAAGTTGAAAGAAAAGTTGAATGATAAATCTGGTATTGTTGGATAGTTAACATCTGTAGAAATCTGGTGCTTTTGCAAACTCTGCTTGCTATCCAGTGTATTGTAAAGTACCTTTAAAAGACCAGTAGTGCTAGAAGCCATGAAAAGCAGCATGTGATGCTGCTGCCAAAGACTGTTACAGAGATCCTCCTAATCTGAGGGGATTCAAGCCTAACCTCTCTATCACTATTTACACTCCCTCCTTCAAGACCAAAAGCAGAGCAGTTTTTCTATAGTGCAGTAAGAGTTAAAAAACCCATTTCACAATCCCTAGCAGTTTTCATCAGTAGATTTCAAAGTCCTGAACAAAGGAGTTCATCGTGACTAGACTATTTTATTGTTATGGCAACTTTCTCAGAGAGGAAAAAAGTGATACATCCAAGGCCACCCAGAAGGTCACTGAAATACCCCTGAAGAAAAGTCAGCTGTTCCATGATGCAGAGTAGGGTTGTAACCATTAAATGATGCCATTCTGCTTTAATCAATTATTTTTTGCTCTTACATCTTCAGTTAATCTCAGTTGTTAATGAAATGTGTCTATCGGTAAATGTCACCATTGTTTTTTACATAAAGCTAGGGGATATTTTTTTAATGCAGTTCTGTTAATACAGAGGAGAAGATTTATATATTCTCGGGGGAAAGAAGGTCACCTTGTGCAGAGCTGTTGGGAGCACTTTGATGCTCCATGTCATGGGTTACTTAAATGACGATTCAAATCTTCGGATTTTGTGCATGTGACTCTGAACAGATTGCACTGTCCTCTTTTTCCCCATTGCCACTAGTATCTGATCTTACTGGACACATGCCAAAAAGGATGAGTAGCCTTAGTATTCAGCTTCTTAAAGGATGGTATTTGAGATACAAGAAAGGGAACCTCTGTTAACATATCACATTATATACTTTTCATAGATATATATCATGAAAAATCTGTAAAGTATGTCATTTGTTGTCGGTTGGGTTTTTTTTATTTAAAAGCTTGTTTGTTGTGTGCTTTTTTTGTTTTCTTTTCACATCTACAGATCTTTTACGTCTTTCAGGACCAGCCACACAACAACAGCAGCAGCAACATCCACAGCGGCCTCTCCCTAACAACCTTCAGTCAAATCCTATTAACTCTTACTCGGGTTCAGGTTCTGCAAATCTCTATGTAAGGTTGCCTAATCCAGCCAATGCTTATCCAAGCTCTTCATACACTTCAGATCCCTATGGAGGGTCCAGTCCCATGAACCTCTATACAACTTCATCACAGCCTTCTGGGTCTTATTTGAATTCTTCCAGTCCCATGAACCCATATTCAGGATCACTGAGTCAAAATAACCAATATCCATCCTACCAATGCAATGGAAACATAGCAATGGACAACTGCCCCTCTTACTTGGGCTCCTACCCTTCTCAGCATCAGCACATGGACCTGTATAGTTGCCAGAGCCAAGACCATATGTCTGCACTAAGTCTACCACCCATTCAAACATTATACCAGCATAGGTTTGGGAATAACCAGAGTTTTGGTCCCAAGTACTTGAATTATGGAAACCAAAATATGCAGTTAGACTCCTTCAGTAATTGCACCATTAGACCAAATGTACACCACGTAGGGTCTTTTTCCTCTTACTCTACCCATGAGGCCGACGGCCATTTTATGGAGGTTGCCCCAAGGTTAAAATCTAATCTGAGCATGGATTATGCCTCCATGAGTAAAACCAGTGAACATCATCACATGCAACCCCCTCCACACCTAGCACACAACTACCATTCTGCTGCAAGTATGTTCAGTGGTCCTCCTAATTCACTGCATCTCCAAAATAAGGATAGTGAAATGATTTCACATGCAATTAATGGTTTGTCTAACATGCTTCCAGGTCAAAACCATGATAGGACTACTCCGCAGGGTGGTTTAGATAAAACTGATGTGCTGAATCCAGAAAAAGCAGAGGATCCCAATGACGTCTGGTCAGATAGTGAGCAGAACTTTCTGGATCCAGAAATCGGAGGAGTAGCAGTTGCTCCATCTCATGGGTCAATTCTCATAGAGTGTGCAAAACGTGAGCTCCATGCAACAACTCCCTTAAAAAACCCCAACAGGAACCATCCCACCAGAATATCCCTTGTCTTTTACCAGCACAAGAGTATGAATGAGCCAAAACACGGGCTGGCTCTGTGGGAAGCAAAGATGGCTGAGAAGGCAAGAGAGAAAGAAGAGGAATGTGAGAAGTACGGTCCAGACCATGTGCCTCAGAAATCTTACGGCAAAAAGGCAAAGCGGGAGCCTGCTGAGCCACACGAACCCTCAGAGCCAACGTACATGCGCTTCTTCAAGTCTCTTGCACAAAGGACACTGTCGGTCACCACAGACTCCACAGTAACTACATCTCCATATGCCTTTACACGGGTTACAGGGCCTTACAATCGATATATCTAACTCCACACGTTTGTTGGTTACCTCATCTGAAGAAACACCTTGTCAGTAGGGCAGTTGTTCTTTAGGTTTTGGGGAAAGCAAGGGCAGAGAAAAAAACAGTGTTTTTACAAAACTCATCAGTGGAAAAAGCCTCAGCACACCAGCAAGTAGAGGTAATCTCACTAGCACTTGTTTTCCACTGATTTTTAAGTGGTCACAGATGGCATGTAGGAAACAAGACCAAAGCATCCTATGCAAAAAACAAAACAAAAGGTGTTTCACAATTTACATTTGAAAACACTGGCTCCATTACTGAAAGAGGTGATCTGCAAATGCATTTTTTTTTCTTACAGTTTTGCACATCTGCGGCCACTTTTAATGTCATCAAGTTTGCATAGTCATGGAACAGGAGCAAAAAAAAACCCTAAAAATAGAATACTGTAGTACTGCAACTGCAGGAATCTTAAAATAACATCTGGTGCTGAATCTATTATGTACTGAAATACTGGAATTATGGCTTTTTAACATGCAGTTTTTACTGTAATCTTATTAGGTTTTTTATTTTATTTAACAAAGTAGATAAGTATAAAGCATAACGAATAGACAGCAAAACACTGAATTTGTTTGGATATTCTAAAACCATGGTGCTATCTAAGAGAATGGTGTCTTTATTTTAGCAGTCAAACAATTAATGCCTTTATAACAAAACATCAAAGATGTAGTCAAATGTTCTTCAACAACAGGAAGGACCTTTTCATTCACATGTGTACTGAATTTACCTGGTGTTAAAATAAGCTTACTTTTTAACATATGGGAATTACAAAGACCTCTGGATTTTGCTCATCCAGTCAAGTCCTAGAAAAGGACAATAAAATATGTAGAGAGAGGTGTTTTTTTTAAATAGTGTTTCAAAAGCACTTTGTCTACCTAAGCTTGGCAACTTGAACAATGCTAAGGTACTAAGACATTAAAAAAAAAAAAAGTTTACTTTCATTTTGAAATGCAAAGATAATTTTTTTAAACTTAAAAAGCTTTTAAATACTTTTGTTTTAGCCATGCATCTGCTACATATCCATTTTTAATACAGTCAGTTATGGTAAAAATGGGACTTACTGGATATAAGGGAATACTTTAGTACACAAAACACATTTTTCTGGTGCTCATCTCACACAGCTATACTGTAAACTGTTTTCTACAATTATTATGACAAGTTCATTGCTCAAATATGTACAGTTTTAAGGAAATAATTTTATATTAACCACAGGTAATAATTAGCAGCATGCAACAGACTGCAACTAGTTAGAGCTTGGGCTTCTGCTGTTTTTAAAGATCTGTATGCTCTTCAAATACTGAATGGCAGATTGCTTTTGTGTTGATAATTATGTACATTGTGGTGTAAGTCTTTTCTTGGTGCAAGTGTCCTCTTTTCCAAGAAGACTGAGCAGACTGATGCCTACACAAGATGAATGAAACAGGGTTAGTTCTGTGTGATTCCGTTGATTAAATAGAAAAAAAAATAGGCAGCTGGCTTGCTGTGGTGGTTTTAAATCATTACTGTCTATTAAAAAAAGGAGAGTTGTACAGTAAATTAAATTGTAAACAAAACTTTTTTTAACGCAATGCTTTAGTATTTTAGTACTGTAAAAATATCAAATCTATATATATTTGGGTTTTGAGCTGAATTCACATCATGGTGCTACTCAGCCTGCTACAAATATATCATAATGTGAGCTAAAAATACATTTAAAGGTTTGAGTGATGTTCCTACTTGTCATATACCTCAACACTAGTTTGGCAATAGGATATTGAACTGAGTGTGAAAGTTTATATATTATAAACCATCTTTTTCCCCCAATAGCCTTTGAAAAAAAAACAAACAAACAAAAAACAAACAAAAAAAAGCAAAAACAAAAACAAACCTGTCTCAATACTTGACATTTTAACAAGTATAACTTGAACTTCAACTTTTTTTTTTTGGTTCTAAAAATTCAGGGATATTTCAGCTCATGTTCTCCTATGCCAACGTGTCATCTGTGTGTATGTAAAGCTGATGTAGGTTAAATATATTATTCTTGGGTTGGGGTTTTTTTCAGGGATTTAATGCTTTTCTTTTGAATCCCTTCTCTAATTTTTCTTGTATATGTATTGATGTAACTAAAACTAATTTTGTAAAATCATTAGTTCTTTTTATTGTCATGAAAGTGTTTAAGAGATTTAGAATGTTTTGCCTGTTTCAAATGAATAAACAAGAAAGTAGAATGCACTGAGCCGATTAAAGGGAAAAATGTAAGGCAGGGGTTTGGCAAGTGACTGTTTGCTAGAGTTGTTCAAGTCGCTCTCTAAACAAGGCTTCTTGGATACTGTAGCAAGTAAAATAAAATATAAAAAAAGGTACAGTCTGTACAAGGGCTTCCCTAAACATGCAGACCTCCATGTCCCACATATATATTGTGCAATATACTGTAAGACTACATTTGGTCAAAAGAAATTTTATCTAATAGAATCGCAACCTAACTCAAGTAAATCAAAGGAGGCCTTTGGGTGTAATGGTCAAATATTTATTATGGCAATTTTGTTTCTTAATTCTTAGTCTGTGACTTTACCCACTGCATTGAAACAAAAGTTTTGCCTTTAAAAAAAAACAAAATAAAATGATGGTTATATGTCAGATTAATTAAATCATGATAAATCTTCATCTTTGAGTGATTTTTCTTTTTTACTCCTATATTATTCATATAATCCATAGTAGATATTTGGTTAATATGCCATGCACCGCCATTTGCCAAACTGCTGGCAGCAGGAGCAGGAAGCTTTGCTGGTGATTCAGTTTTGTATTGTAAATACCCAAACTGTAATTTTTGATGTACAGAACCCTGCCTCAGTTGGAATGAATGACAAAGCAGACACAAAATTGCTTGTATAGGATTATCAGGTTGACTATAGCCATACTTGAAGATGCTTTTGAGTGGTGTCAACTTTACTTGAATGAATTTTTCATCTTGATTGACGCACAGTGGTATAAAGTTCACTTCTAAAGCTAGTGGTTAACTTGTGTGGGAAACTTTAGCTGTTTGACACTAAGGTAATGAACTTCTGTATTAAGCATTAGCAGGAAGCTTTGCTGGTGATTCAGTTTTGTATTGTAAATACCCAAACTGTAATTTTTGATGTACAGAACCCTGCCTCAGTTGGAATGAATGACAAAGCAGACACAAAATTGCTTGTATAGGATTATCAGGTTGACTATAGCCATACTTGAAGATGCTTTTGAGTGGTGTCAACTTTACTTGAATGAATTTTTCATCTTGATTGACGCACAGTGGTATAAAGTTCACTTCTAAAGCTAGTGGTTAACTTGTGTGGGAAACTTTAGCTGTTTGACACTAAGGTAATGAACTTCTGTATTAAGCATTTTTCTATGCTTATGTTCTACTTTTTTTTTTTTAGTTTCATTCATTTTTATGAAATGTTTGGTATGTCTATAAAAAGAATCTGAGGATGGTTATAAATACTGTAAGTATTGTAATGTAATGCAGGTTATTTGAAAGCTGTTTATTATTATATCATTCCTGATAATGCTGAGATGTGGGTGTTTTTAATAAAATTTATATTTATTTAATGCACTCTAAGTCTGTCTTGCAGAAACTTGTCTTTCCCTGTCATTTTTATTAGCTAACAATGAAGTCAGTGCAGTGAAAGTTGGCCCCTAGTACCAGCCCCAGGTCAAGAGCCCCAGGGGAACCAGACACCAGTTATAGGGCTGGGGAGACTACTGGCCTGGGGAACTTAAGTCTAAAACTGTGTTATGAGAAACAGGGAGGAAGTTGCACACTTCAGCAGCCTGAATGCATGGACTGTCATACCAGGACAACTTAAACTTTGCAAGGAAGCAGATGCCCATGAGTTTATCCCACCTCCATCTTCCCTGACTCAAGCATCACAAACAAAATGTGTCACTGGGGACTGTAAAACAGAAGATCTAGACATCACATTTATTCCTAGTTCTGCTTTGACTCTTGCCTTCAATGAGTTGTGATGCCAAGCTACTTAGCCCTGGCTACTGCCCAATAAAAACTGTGTTTACAGTGAAGGAGGTAAAACCAGCAGCAATGCTCTACACCCTCTTCCTACATTTTTATGGGCAGGAAGAGGATGTAGAGCATCACTGCTGGCTTCCTACTGGTGTTTGTGGACACAGATGAATGTGGCATATTCACTGTTGGAATTTCTTCACTGCTTGAGTAACAGCCACAAATACACACCTGGCAGAGGCAGGATAAGGGAGACTTCATGGGTTCATTGATTTGATTGGGGTATTTATCTCTACATGTTTATGCATTTTTCAGTTGATTTCAAATTACTTCCAAATGGTGAGATGCCCCAACAGGTATTAATATTGTGCCCAGAGAGGATTACATTGCATATTAGGTAAAATTTATTCACTGAAACAGTTATCAAGCACTAGGAAAAGCTGCCCAGGGAAGTGGTGGAGTGACCATATCTGGAGGTATTTAAAGGATGTGGAGATGTGGCACTTAGGGACATGGTTTAGTAGTGGACTTGGCAGTATCAGCTTAATGGTTAGACTCTATGATCTTAAAGGTCTTTTCCAACTTAAGCAATTCTGTGATTACAAAAAAAAAAAAAATATATATATATATATATATAAAAGACTAAACCATCATGTAGAATCTAAGTCACACAATCTAGAGAAAAGCAGAAGCAATAAGAGAGTGTGCCTGAATCAATACCAGGACACACCAGACAAAGCTTGTTTTTGTAGTCCTCTTCTAACTTAAAGGGTTATCAGGGCCAAATCCTGAAATATTCTTTTCTCTGGGAAGAGACAGAACTTGCTCTCTCCACAGCTGCAAAATGTTTCTGTTCCCTTAAACTTTTCAAGCTTCCTTTTTTAAGACTCCAAGTTTGTTGCTAGCCCTGGTAAGCCCATCCATCAATGCCCCTGCACCTCAGGAAAGCTGTGACTTAAAATTCAAAAAAATCTGTAATGTTCACCCCTGGCTCTCAGCGTATTCCCAAATGGGAATGTCTTGAGGCAGGCTAGCATACTGCTACAGCAAAGTGTTGCTCTTTTGTGTGCACAGGTGCACATTAATGCATTAGACAGCTGAAACCAGCAGATGCACTCGCTTTAACAAAGGTTCATCACCCCTCCGGCCTTCCCAGGAAAAAAAAATAAAAAGTCCTGCTATTAATGAAAATTCCCACCAGCTGCCTTTTAAGATAAGCAGCTCTCTCTTCAGTGCACTTCAACAGATCTCGCTTCAGAGGGGCTCCACTGGCACAATGCATTCCCAGCCAAGGCCACTGGGAAGTCAAGCCATCCCTGCCGACCAGGCTTCTCCCACAGGCACGGGCTCTCCCTGAGATGAGGGCAGTTTGCACGTGTGACTCGAAGGGCTGTGACCAAGGCACCACCACCACCCCAAACACAGGCAGTTATGCCCTGATAAACTAATTACAACTAGGGGTATCCAGCTCTCAGAAGTAGTTTCTGCCTCATCTTTCCTCTTCTCTTACCATCTGTTCCATAATTTTCTGCCTTTGGACATCTCAGAGAGAGAAAAATACAGCTTTTCTATGTGAATGACTGAAAAGGCTGTCATGACAAGCCAGCAGGAAAAAAATCCAGGCAAAATTTATGAGTAACAGGTGACTCTACTCAAAGATACAGAAAGTTTCCAGCATTGAAGAGTAAGGAAAAGAAAAAAAAGCACTTAAACAAAATAATTTATTTTGGAGAAGTAAAGCACCTTACAGAAGGCAGCAAGGATTAAAAAGCAGAAAGCCATGGTGGTTTCTCCATATGCCCATTTCCACCACTACTTTCAAATATGAATTAGGAAATATTTTTTAAATCTCAAATCTCTTCTCTCAAGTAAAACTCAAAGCAAGGGAACAAGACCCTGGATTTAAATGGGAACCCTGTTCACACCTAACTGCAAAACAAAGCTTGTAGAAATGCACGTTCTCTTGCCCAACAGCTGTTGAGAAGCATGTGGCTCTGTGTCCAGTACATGTGTGAGCAGCATCACACAGAACAGGCTGAAGCTTGCTGATAGTCCAGCACCACTGACATTAGAATTACTAGATATCATCATCTCAGCAATAAATGAATACGCTGCTATGTAACTGACACAGGAACTTTTTTCTGAAAAACAAGCATCTGCTAAGCTTTTGTTACACTCAACTATATCTACCTAGTGCAGATAAAATTTATAATGTTGAGGCACTCAGTAAATTACCATTTTGTCTCTGAGGACTAACAATATTACTCTCACCACTCCATGAGTTAAAATGGCAACTCCCCTTACTCCGTGTGAGACTTTTTGTATTTCAACTAAGTTTATGTATTAAGCAGATCCATTTACTCTGACCAGTAAATGATTCCCTAAGTTTAATTAGGGCAAATATTGTACTAGTACAGACTCTTGCAGAACTTATTTGTAAGTTGTCTTGTCTCACCTCTAACCAGCAAAGTGAATAAATGATGTGTCTGAAGTTGCACAGAAAGTGTTGCTGGCTTAAAGAAAAAAAACAAACCAACCTTCTGTTCAGAGGAAAGACAAAACTTGTGCTGCAGTAGGAAGGGGAGAAAGAAGGAAAAGGTCTGTTAAAGATCTACCACTGTCCTTACTACTGATCAACAGAGAAAACTGGGGCTTGAGACTGTGTACTTGACTTGCAGTTTGCAGCACAAGGCCCTGGATCTCCAATCCCCAGGCTCACAGCAGCCACACTGCAGCAGAGCGGGATTCCAGTGGCCCATTCCCACACAGGGAAACCTAAGGGAGGGATCCCAGACGTCAGGCCATGGGGAAGGGAATTACATACTTCCTACAACATGGTATACAACAAGGCCTCTCGGGTTAGAAATCGGATTCTTGACTTAAAAAGGTCACTCTCCTTTCAGGTTTGGCCCCTGCACCTGTTTCTTTCAGACGTAGGAACAAGGCAAGACTCTTCCTCCCCAGAACTATTTTGACATTAGTTCAGTGGCTTAAGCACTCACAGCCTTGGCATTGAGGTCCTCCTTGCCTGAACAGACTCAGAGCATTGTCTTACAGGATGTAAAATGCTTTAAATATTCTGAGGTACACACAAACACATTGTATCACTTCACTCCTTCCCACATCACACAAAAAAACCCAAAACACCTTCAAATCACTATATGAAGGGATGTGGGGGAGGGAGAGCCTGCTGCTCCATTTCCTTTTAAGATGGAGTTTAATCCTCAGTGTTAAAACAGTACCACTCTCTTGATTCCTAACCCCAGCCAAAACACAGCACTTGCTGCTGGAGGAGGCCACCAGAGGGTTTGCAGGTTGTTTTTCTCTTTTACAACCCAGCCAAGCTAATCAAAGTTAACCTGTTTCTCCCACTCAGGATTTGCTTCAACTAGCACATCAAATACTTTGTCTTCATAGTGTTTTACACAAGGGAAACCATCCCAAGGTAAGCACATTTTCTTCTAATGTCATGGCAACACAGCTGTAGACTCCTAAATCACAGCACAAAAGCCATCCCAGTGCCTGTCAGGAATATCTTGGGATTGTAGTTGAGCTTCCTTTTAGCTTCCACTGCATTAGCAACTGGAACTTCATTGGATTTTCAGGTGTAATCATCTTCCTCTTATTTTTCTGCTCCTGTTGTGATTATTTGTAAAAATGACAGCACCATTATCTTCTTGTATGTAAGCCTTCATACAGACCACTTTGGTAAAGAGATTTAACTGGAGGGGATGGCTTAAAGCACAGTCTGCTCTAAAAAGGGAGGAGGAAAGTGGCATCCTGGGGCTCCCAAGGCCGTATTTCAATTATTGTTGTAGCTAAAGTGCCTGATTTGGAAGGAGGGGTGCTGGCATTTTCCTCTATCTAACCCTCCCCAAACAGATGCAATGGATCTCTGACTAGCTCTTCTCCTCACCTGTGTAGTCCTGGGTCTGTTGACATTTGCACAGGCATAAAGTTGGTCAGATGGCAGGAATCCAGTTCTAATTAATGGGAGCAAATGGTTTGTTATAAACAGAGAAAGGGCTGGCATGGGGGGAGGTGACAGATGTCAAGCAAGGGGAAAACATCTATTAGCTGTTCCCTTCTCCACCACCACCCCCAAACCATTTGTTTCATATGACAGCCCTTCAGTTCACGCTGTGGTTTAAAACATCCAGACTCTGCATGTTGGATCTGTGTTTGAACCTTTGCAGCATCCACACAGCCTTCCTAAGGCAGGAGGACAGGATACTGGAAGGGACTGTATAAGGCAGAATTTTCAAACCTCAGGCTTGCCTGCTCTTCAAGAATTTATAGCCTTTTGATCAGTAACCCTGGCAAATACTCCCTCTGTTTGTCTCTGCTGTTAACACTCTCCACACCAGAAGCAAGCACATATTTTGTCCGAAGGCTGCAGTTTGCAGGCATTTATTCTCCCAGCCTTTCAGATGAGAACTGCTCATTTGCACCAAAGCACTCCAACGTCTCTGGTACAGGATGCAAACAAAAGCAGCTTATTTCCACCTTGACCCAGCCTCCTGCAGCACCTGTAAGCAAGCTGCACAAACTCCTCAGCTGAACTGCTCCAGGGAAGACAAGGAGCAAGGCCACAGCAAAACACACATCTCACAGAGGACAGCCTGGACTCCTCTTGTCCAAACCTCCAGGCTATAAATACCAGCTGATCTAAGGATGGCACAGAGGAAACTCACCTTATCCCGACAATGATACTGTGAAGAGGTGCTGGGTGACACCAGCCAAACTGAAGCAGTACAAAGAGGAAAAGGGGTCTGACAGTTCCTGCAGCACTCAAATGGTGGCTGCAAATCCCAGACATGCAAAGTGACAGGAAAAATGTGAGCCTCTCTCACTGGCCTACCAGGAGAACATGGTAACATTTTGGATCTTGCTAATTTTCCCAGCAGCAACACACTGGTGTTTTAGAGAAAGATTTGTGACTCAGGATTCCTAGCCCCAGCACAGGCAGAGACATGGTTTCCAAGTTAAATCAAATTGAAAACCAGATGTGCTTTTGTCAAGGAAACCAGGTCAAGTACTATCACAAGGTTTCAGAGCTTCTGCAGCTGTGCCTGTTACATGAAGAAAGTAGTGCTGTTTCCTCCTTCTCCTGGTCACTACTGCTGCACAGCAGCAGCTTCTTCCTTGGGAACGGCAGGGAAAGCAGAAAACTCAAAGTCTGAACAGGACCTGACAAGTTTCTGTGGATGCAACAAATATTCCTGTGTGCTCTCTGTGCATTTATGGTAAGGCACTGTAGAACTTCCCAAACACAAAGCTAAGTATACACATAGTCAGGTATAGCTAATATCTGACTAGCTGTGAATATTAATAGATATTTTCTACCTTTTCCTGAGAAAGTGGTTTGCTGCCAGTTGACAGTCACCAGTCACACACAGCTGTGTGATTTCTCCATAGGTAGATCTCCCCAGTGTTTATGGACTGGCACTCTAGGAAAGCCACTGGCCTCTTCCAGGGGCAGGGAGGTTTAGGTGTTACACTTGTGCAGATAAAAACAAAACAAAGAGATTTGCTGCATATTTGATGCCTGCCTGCTTGCCTCTAGAGCATGGCAGTGCATGCAGCAGTGGCAGTGACTAAGCAGGGAGCAGATGCTTTTTGATCCATGGAGGGCACTGCTGCTGGTAAGTATTTCCAAGCAGCTCAGGGTAAAGAACAAACAAAGTTCTTGCTTGTTCAGTTAACTCTGATTAATCAATTACAGTTAAGAAGAGACATAAGATACACATGACCTCCTGCCACAGAGGCTGGAAAGACATCTCGTCTACCACACACACCAACATTTTCCAAAACTGCAGCTGGGATCCTGTTAGGAAGCATGTTCACCATTTTTAACAACTGCCAGAAGAGAGTCAAGCCTTCACTGCAGGGGAGAGCATGAGAGCTATAATCCAAGGTGTGACCATCCTCAAAGAAGGAAATTCTTCCTGTCACTCAACCCAAATTATTATAATGTATTCGTTGTACCAGGGAGGAAGAGAACTATGTCTAAGGGGATGCATGACTTTGTAGTATGGGAATGGGGAGCTCTGCTGCCTGTCCTCATTTCTGCTTATGGATGTGATGTTAATATTAAAAGGCACATTAAAAGACAGTGCACAGAGATAGCACTTGACCCCTGCCTTCCACTTCATAGGGAAGCATCTTCCCCAGTAAGCTCGCTCCTTCCCCAGCTACACTTTAAAAGCAGCCAAAACAGAGGCCTGCTGCTTGTCAGAAGTTTCGTTCCCCTGAGCAATGAGGCTGCTTTAATCAGAATCTAGGCAGAGGAACTCTTTGTTTTGGGGTCAGGTTACTCTTCCCTATGAGCTATGCTGTGTGACTCTCACTCTCACAGTCCTGGGCAAGTACGAAAGCAAAATCCAGCTGTTCGTAGACGCACCAGGTCCAGGGGTAAGTTGTGACTGAACAGGGAATACACAGACAGCACTTACAGATTTCACTATCTAATCTCTGCTCAGAACCTGCCAAGGTACCCAAGGTCCTTCACCGGGTTTCTTGGTCACAGTTCACCTGCAAAAGGGTCTGTTCCAAACCACTGAGGAATGTTATAGCGATAAATTAATTAACAATTAAAGTGTTCAGACACTACAGTAATGGCACCTGGATTAGGTATCCTTGAGTTGGGAGAGCTCAACTGTTTTGCTTTGTTTTGCGGGTTTTTTTCCAATTTACATTAACTTTCTTCTTTTCTGTTTTATACTTCCACCTCTTATGTGGTAAGCCATGTAAAAATACTTGGCTTTTCCTTAGACTTTTAAGGATTTGCCTTAAAAATACCTCCTTTGGAGAGCTGTTCTACTGCCAATCAGCAGTTTATTATTTTTAATAAATCATTTTAAAAAAAAATAATATATATATATATAATGTTAATTTGAAATACAAGTTACATCCAACCTCAGGGTACTCTATATGTTGCCTTTTTTTCCATGCAAGATACCTTCAAAACACAATATTGTTTATATGAGTATAATGAGAACAACTTACAACTGTCTTGGCAGGTAGTCTGGCATTCTTCCAAAGTCCTGAAGTTGTTCTGGTTTCCTAGGCACCCACCATACTTGAATACTTCACATATCTTAGTTTCTTTGTTATAGAAATACCTGGAAAAATAGCCTCGGCAGATTCCAGGGTCTTTCTCAGAGAAGCAGAAGTTGGGCTTTTCTGCGAACAATGGTAAATGATGAGCAGGCTGGGGGAAGAAAAAAATCAACACACATTCCAAGACAACAATAGAACAGAAGTTTAGAAAATAAACCTGTAACTGGGGACTAAAGAGCAACCGTAAAATAACTGCTACTTTATTGCACTGCTTTGGTTCTATATATAACAATTCAATATTAAGCTGGAGCATTATAGTGACATTTTTAGTGCTTGCCTTTTTTTTTTTT
>NW_009954195.1:211440-211685 GCF_000747805.2 Chaetura pelagica | reverse complement strand
GATGGCCACCCCACGGGACCCCCGCAGAATATGGGATCCCCATGTGGGGGGGCACAGCACCCCCATAGGACCCCCCCCGCAAGGTGTGGCACCCTATAGGCCACAGCACGCTGTGGGACCCCCACGGGGCACGGGACCCCACAGGAAACCCAAGGTGCACAGTCACCCACGGCACCCCAGGTGATGGGGGGGGGCACCCCACACCCCCCAGACAGGGACAACGGTGCCGAGGAGAGGGCACTGCC
>NW_009954195.1:208796-210264 GCF_000747805.2 Chaetura pelagica | reverse complement strand
CCCAGCCAGGCCCCCCCCCACTAGGGCTGAGGTGGGGGACACACAGCCCCTGAGCCCGGGGGCGTCGCAGGGGCTCGGCTGGGGACACAGGGAGGGGGTCCGGGGTGGGATCCCCCCAGCACCGCCGGGGTCTGCCCCACTCTGGGAGGACCCTCCGTGCGCCCCCTTCCCACGACGCCGGGGCCACAGCTGCCCCCTGAGGGACAGCCACGGCCCGGGGGGCCCTCTGATGGCCACCGCTGCCACTGCACGGCCCTGGGGACACCCTGGGACAGCCAGAGACAATCTGGGGACAGCCTTGGGGACAGCCCTGCCAGCACGTGTCCAATGCTGCAGGGACACCCCAGGGACGTGTCCTGTGGCACTGCAGGGACATGGCCACATGTGGACACAGAAGGGGACATGTCCTGGTGTTGCAGGGACACCTTGGGGACACCCTGTGCAACATGTCCTGGAGCATTGCAGGGACACAGACACCCCAAGGACCCATCCCCAGGGACCCCCCAATGTCACCTGCCTCCCTTGTGAAATCGAGGGCAGCTCAACCCTGTCCCCTGCGGGTAGACCTGTTGTCTTCAGGGGTCACCACCCCTTGGCAGACGGGACCCCTGCCCTTGGCCACCCCTCAGCACCAACCAGGACCCATGGGAGACCCTGGCACTGGCAGCAGCCCCTGGGGGGGACACAGTGGGGGCAGCTGCAGCACAACAGGGCACAACATGGCACAACAGGACATGGCACAACACAGCCCAGCATAGCATGGCATAGCACAACATGGTGTTGTGTGGCACAACACAGTACGACATGTCACGACGTGTCATGACACATGAGGTCACAGTCCTTGCTGTGGTGGCCCCCCACTCCCACCCCAGCCCAGCACAGACCACAGCCACAGTGTCACCCCAAGGTCCCCAGCCCAGCACAGAGCTCCTCGTCACGACATCATCTCATGGAATCAACTCATGGACACCCCGTGGCATCACCCCATGGTGCTCACCCACAGACACCCCACAGCATCATCCCACAGCACAGACCCATGGCACTGACCCATGGACACCCCATAGCATTGACCCACAGCATCACCCCATGGCATTTTCCCACAGACACCCCATGGCACTGATGCACAGCATCACCCTAGGGCACTGAACCCTGGGTGCCCCACAGCATCGCTCCACAGCATCCACCACTGGACACCCCACAGCATCACCACTCCAGGCATCCCACAGCATTCCCCTATGGCATTGCCCCCTAGATGCTCCACAGCTGCTCCATGGCATCACCCCATGGCACTGACCCACAGACACCCCACAGCATTGATCCCCACAGACACCCCACAGCATTGATCCCCACAGACACCCCACAGCATTGCCCTTGGCATCGCCCCCGGCACAGCCAGGCTGCCCCCCCCTGCGGTCACATCAGTCCCTGGCCTGGAACCCCCTAGAGCTTCCAGCAGGGTCGGTCTGGG
>NW_009954195.1:205911-206508 GCF_000747805.2 Chaetura pelagica | reverse complement strand
GGACGCCAGGACCCCCCGGGCACGGGCCCAACGCCAACACCCGCCCGCAGCCGCCGGCACGGGCGGGACCGGCCCCGGCAGCCGGTGAGCGCGGCCCTGCCCTCGGCACGCCTGCCAGATCCGGGACGGGGCCGGGAGGCCCCGCGATGCCGGAGACACACACGGGTGTGGGTGCACACGCGTGTGCACACGCAGTGAACGGATCTGTGTGTGTTCAGGCACACGCGTGCATGTGGAGATGCACACATGTGCACACACGTGCCCACCTGCCCCGTGCGCACACGCACACACCATCAGTACACATGCAGTGTGCACACGCATCTCTGCCCAAAAACGTGTGTGGAAACCCCGCCCGCTGTGTGCACACGTGTGCAGACGCAGGGACACACGGGCACGGACAGACACAAACACGCGTGTCCCCAGCCCTGCCAACACATGCAAGCACAAGCACTGACGTGCACATGTGTGTGAACAAACAAACATGCACACAAGCACCAGGGCGGCTCAGCACCCTCAGCCCTGCCCCACCCCCACGCGTGGGTTGCCGGGGGTTGCTGGGCTGCGGGTACTCGCCGCGCTGTGCTGCCTTACCTTGCA
>NW_009954195.1:203987-205080 GCF_000747805.2 Chaetura pelagica | reverse complement strand
GGGGCGGGGCCGCCAGCCAGCCCTGCCCCGGCATCCCCCTGCCCCCCATGTTCCCTGTGTCCCCCCTGTCCCTGGCATTCTCGCTGTCCCCATGTCCCCTGCATCCTGTGTCCCTTGTCCTCATGTCTCCTGTATCTGCACATCCCCCCTGTCCCCCCACTCCAGTGGAGGACAATGCCATGGGGTGTCCCACAGCTCTGCCCAGCTGGCGATCATGTCCCCAGGCTGTCCCCAGGCTGTCCCCAAGCTCTCTCTGGCCCCCCTGTCACCCCCAATCTGGCTCCAGCAGCTCCCATAGCCCTTACTCTGCCTGCTTGCATCCCCCTCTGCCTGCACTTCCCCCACATAACCCTCCCGTGCGGCCTTGGAGGGGCTGCAGGCACCTGCCTGCACCTTGGGGAGTGGGATGGGGCTGCCAGGGCTAGGGGTCTTGCCCTGGGGCACCCCCCACCCTGAGGGTCCCAGCTTCGGGCACCCCCTGCCCTGAGAATTCTGTCACAGCTCAGCCAGCACTGAACATAGCATGACCATGACCCTGAGGCTGCAGCTGCCCATGGGGACCTGCCCACACAGAGTGGGGGGGCCGGGGACCCCCTGCATCCCCACGGCCTGCCCTCAGCTGGGGATGGGGCTGGGGGACAGCACAGGCAGGGACAGGCAGGGTGCAGGCAGCAGAAGGATGCTCTGGAGCATTCTGGCTGCCCACACTGTGGAATGGGTGGGCGATGCCAGCACTGGTGGGCAATGGCAACACCAAGTGGGCAATGCTGGTGTGTGTGGGTGATGGCAGCACCAGGTGGGCACCAGCAGCACCAGGTGGGCAATGCCATAAGCTTGCCCTTGTCCCTGGCACAGCCCCCCCCTCAGTCCCAGTGTCTCTGGGGCTGGCAGAGCACTGTACCACACCAAGCTGGAGGGGGACACCCCATCCCTGGGGACACCAACAGCAGGGCTGAGCACAAAGGGGATCCTGTCCTAGGATGGAGGGGATGAGCTGAGGGGGTCCATGTCCCTGGGTTCACAGTAGACACAGGTGGGTTCCCAGCTCAGGGTCCTGTGTGGCCAACGCCTCCACCCTCTCCCCCCCCCCTCT
>NW_009954195.1:201700-203533 GCF_000747805.2 Chaetura pelagica | reverse complement strand
TCCTGCAGCGGGGGGGCCCGCAGCCCCGGCACTCCCCGGGCAAACAGCCCTGTCAGCACCTTGGCCATGAAGATGAACTTGGTGCCATTGGCGCTGCGCGGTGAGTACTGTTCCCGCGCCGAGACTGCCGCGTCCACCGCGAAGTACACGCCGAGGCCGTAGAGAGCAGCTGGGGGTGAGGAGGGGTCAGCGCCGGCACCAGGGATGAGCAGAATGGGGGATCAGCACGGGTGGGGGGAGAGTCTGCTAGGGGATTGGGACCTGGCTCTGGCACCCAGCTACGGGATGAGTCCGTGCTGTGGGATCGGGACCCAGCTCTGGCACTGGTGGGAGTGGGAGAGAGGATCGGGACCTGGCTGTGGCACCGGTAGCAGGGGGAGAGTACACTATGGGATCAGCACCCGTAGCAAGTGTGTGCCATGGGATTGGCACTGGAGGGCAGAGTGTGCCAGAGGATCAGGACCCAGCTCCCTCAGTCTGGGCCAGGTGATCATGACCCAGTGCCAGCACTGGCACCAGGGGGAGTGGGATGGGGAATTGGCTTTGTGGGGAATTGGCACCCAGCTCCAGGATGAGCACGTGCCAGGGGATCAGCACTCAGCTCCGGCACCAGGGGCCGAGGGATTGGGACCTAGCTCCAGCAGCTCTGGCACCAGGGTATTGACATCCAGCTCCAGCCCTGGCATATGTGCCAGGGAATGAGCACCTGGCACTGGCAACAGGGGGATAGTGTGCTGGGGGATTGGGACCTGGCTCTGGCATCAGGGGATTGCCACATGGCTCTGGCAGTGAGGAGAGTATGCACCAGGGGATTGGGACCTGGTTCCGGCTCCTGGCTCTGGCACTAGGGGATTCGGGACCTGCTACTCACCGTTCTTGCCACAGAAGCTGCGGTTGAAGCCGTGCAAACAGATCTCACGGCTGGAGGTCTCAGTGGTGCCGTGGAAAAGGATGCGCTCCACAGCGGCACCGGCGCAGGCCCGCTCCATGCTGGCCTTCTTCAGCTGGTACTGCCGGTACAGCAGCGGGTGGATCAGCTTCTGCACCTGTGGTGGCATCACAGCATCAGGCTCTGCCGCGGCTTGACACAGTATGGCACAGCCCAGCCCAGCCCAGCACAGCACGGCACGGCTCAGTATGGCATGGCACAGCATGGTACAGCACAGCTCAGCATGGCATGGCAAGTCTCAGCATAGCACAGCACGGCACAGCTCAGCAGGGTCCACTGCCCCCCGCACCTGTATAATGCTGATCTGGTTGTGCAGCTCCTGCAGCGTCTCGTAGAAGTGCCGGATGGTGTCACAGAACTCCTCCGAGCCCTCAGCCAGCGGCAGCAGCCTCACCTCCTCCTCCTCCAGCCCTGGCAACCCCAGCTCTGCTGGACACTGTGGTGGTGAGTGCAGGGCAGGGGACACGGTGGTGGGGCAGAACTGGCCCCCAGCACCATCCTGTGCCAGTGCCACGGCACCCACCGAGCCAGTGCCAGGCACTGTCCACTGGGGTCCAGCTGCCAAAGACAGCGATGGGCATCACCCCACAGCATTGCCCCACAGCATCGCCCTATGGACACCCCATCGCATGACCCCATGGCACGACCCCATGGCATCACCCTATGGACATCCCATGGCATCACCCCCCTGACACCCTGTGGTGTCACCCCATGGCATTGCTCCATGGACACCCCATGGCATCACCCCACAGCATCGACTGCACGGCCACCCCATGGCATCAACCCCGGACGCACCGAGCAGGCGCTGGGTGCTGTTGGTGGGGGGCCGGCTGCGGGACACAGAGCTGACGTGGGCACTGCCGATGTCAAACTCCTCCATGCGC
>NW_009954195.1:199959-201333 GCF_000747805.2 Chaetura pelagica | reverse complement strand
GCCGTCCCCGCTGCCGGCACAGCCTCCTCCAGTGAGGCCTCCAGCGCGGCCAGCAGCCCGGCGTCCTCGGCCTCCTCCTCCTCCTCCTGGTAGGAGCGCAGGGACAGCGCAGTGGCACGTGCCAGCTCCTCCTCCTCGAGCCGCTCAGCATCCATGGAGCGCTGGATGGCCAGGACAATCTGCGCCTCCTCCTCGTTCTCCTCCTGCACCCCAGACCCCCACTCACTCCAGATCGTGTCCTCAGTGTCATCGTCACCCACGGTGGGGGGGTCAGCGTCGGGGTCCTGCTTCCAGCTCACGATGTCACTAGGGTCCCCATCACCATCATCAGGGCGCAGCGCGGCCAGCAGCTCCTTGATCTCCTCTGTCAGGAGAGGTTGGGTGTCAACCACCAGGACTCACTATGGTGTGGGGGAACAACTGGTGGTCCCAGCACCCTCCCACTGCAGCATCCTCCCACTGCAGCATCCTCCCACCATGTCGCCCTCCCACCAAGTCATGTCACCCTCCTACCATGGCACCCTCCCACCATGGCACCAGTACCACTTGTGCCAGCACGATCCTCACCCCGTGCCACTCTCACCCATGCTGGACTGAAAACCATCTCCATCGGTACCACTGGCATCATCAAACAGTTCCTGATGCCAGGACTGTGGTGGCAGGGGGTCCTGATGGCATCGCGGTGGGAGCAGCTCCACCAGCTCCTGCTGCAGGGACAGAAAACCAGGAGACCATCACCTTCACCATACAGACCACCGAAGTGACACCACTGCCACCCCCAGCCATACCTGGGGATCTGGGGGGCTCCAGGAGACACCATCCAGGTCGATAACACACTGGAAGCGCTTTTCCAGCTCCTGGAGGAGTTTCTGCCCGGCCTCATCCCGCAAGAACCGGGCTACACCGGGGAACTGCAGGGTAACCGGCCACATGCCCAGGGTTCCCAGGAGGCTCTGCAGGAATTCAGCAGCTGCCCGGCACTGCTCTGTCTCCCCGCTCACCTGCCGGCGAGGACCAGGGGCTGCTCACCACAGTGCTGCCCTGGTAAGCAGTCCCTGGCCCTTGCTGGCAGGTGAGCACCCCTGTGGGACCCCCACCCACAGCTCACCCTGAACCCGGAGACGTCCCCCCCCTCCAGCGGTAGCACTGAGGCCTCAGGGATGCTGCCCAGCAGGTCCTGGTAGTGCTGCTGCAGGTACCGCAGGGCACCCGGCTCTGCCACCACCACCACCTCGTCCCACACCACCTCCTTGGCACCCTCTGGGTCACTGGTGGCACTGGGAATGGCAGCTGGAGTTGGTGTCAGTGGTTCTGCTGGGATGGCAGGGGCTGAGGGGATGACAGGGGCTGTGGGGATGACAGGGCTGTGTCTGG
>NW_009954195.1:198550-199569 GCF_000747805.2 Chaetura pelagica | reverse complement strand
CGCGTCGCCGTTTCTCGAAGTAGAGCTCGAGCAGGTCGGGGCTCAGCACTGGCACCTCGGCCCGCACCAGCAGGCTGGGGGTCTGCGGCACCTGCAGCAGTGCCAGCGCCTGCCCCCGCGCCCGCTGCTGCGCCGCCGCCAGCTCTGCCGGGAGCGCGGTGCTGGTGATGCCAGGGGCACCTGGGGACCCTGGCCCCACCGATCCCAGAGCCGAGGGGAACCATGAGCAGCCCCACAGGGGCCCCCCCGGCTGGGGGACCACTGGGCCGGGACCACTGGGCACCTGGGCCCCACATGCCAAAATGCCACCCTGGTGGTCCTGGTCACCAGGCAGTGCCACAGACCACAGACCCTAAACCACTGCCCTGTGGGGCCCGGCTGCCAAGACCCCAGCCCCCAAAATGCCACCCCGGTGGTCCTGGTCACCAGGCAGTGCCACAGACCACAGACCCTAAACCACTGCCCTGTGGGGCCCGGCTGCCAAGACCCCAGCCCCCAAAATGCCACCCTGGTGATCCTGGTCACTGAGCAGTGCTACGGACCTCACACCCCAAACCACTACCCCGGGTGTCCTAGCACCAGCTCTGCACTACAGACCCTGGACCCCAAAATGCCACCCTGATGGTCCCTCCTGCTGAGTACCCGCACCCCAAAACCAACACCCCCCACCCAGGCCCCATGTGCCCACCTGGGGGTGTGAGGGGGTCCTGCAAGTGCAGCAGTCCCCAGTTGGGTGCGGGGCCCTGGTGCAGCTCGAAGGTGCTGCAGGGGCGGCCCAGTAAGGGTTCCAGGCGTGGCTCCAGCAGCTCGGTGGGGGTCTGGGGGTCCAAGCCCCCCAGCAGCAGGTGGGAGGGGTCCCAAGGGGGAGCCCGGCACACCCCCAGATTGACCCCCCCCAGCTGGTGGGTGCCTCGGGCCAGGATGTTCTCAGCATCTGCATGAGGGGGCACGGTGTCACTGGGGGGCACAGCACCCCAGCCTACCCCCACCGGGACCCCATCCCAGTGGGGACTGGGGGC
>NW_009954195.1:190956-192378 GCF_000747805.2 Chaetura pelagica | reverse complement strand
GGTGGTCCTGGTCACCAGGCAGTGCCACAGACCCCAGACCCTAAACCACTGCCCTGCAGGGCCCAGCTACCCAGATCCCAGCCCCCAAAATGCCACCCCGGTGGTCCTGGTCACCAGGCAGTGCCACAGACCACAGACCCTAAACCACTGCCCTGTGGGGCCCGGCTGCCAAGACCCCAGCCCCCAAAATGCCACCCTGGTGATCCTGGTCACTGAGCAGTGCTACGGACCTCACACCCCAAACCACTACCCCGGGTGTCCTAGCACCAGCTCTGCACTACAGACCCTGGACCCCAAAATGCCACCCTGATGGTCCCTCCTGCTGAGTACCCGCACCCCAAAACCAACACCCCCCACCCAGGCCCCATGTGCCCACCTGGGGGTGTGAGGGGGTCCTGCAAGTGCAGCAGCCCCCAGTTGGGTGCGGGGCCCTGGTGCAGCTCGAAGGTGCTGCAGGGGCGGCCCAGTAAGGGTTCCAGGCGTGGCTCCAGCATGCCCGGGGGGGGCCTGGGGGCTCAGCAGCTGGGTGGGGGTCTGGGGGTCCCAGCCCCCCAGCAGCAGGTGGGAGGGGTCCCAAGGGGGAGCCCGGCACACCCCCAGATTGACCCCCCCCAGCTGGTGGGTGCCTCGGGCCAGGATGTTCTCAGCATCTGCATGAGGGGGCACGGTGTCACTGGGGGGCACAGCACCCCAGCCTACCCCCACCAGGACCCCATCCCAGTGGGGACTGGGGACCCACCGCCCCCCATCACACTGCTCCCAGTGGGGATTATGGACATCCTGTCCCCCATCCCAGTGCTCCCAGTGAGGATTTGGGACATGCCGCCCCCTATCCCAGTACTGCCAGTGCCACCCCCTGCCTAATTTCCCACTCATCCCAGTGAATCAGTGGGGAATGGGGAACCCTCCACCCCAGTGCTCCCAATGGACATTGGAACACTCCACACACCATCCCAGCAGGGACTGGGAACCCCCCTGGCCCATCCCAGCTCTCACCCTGGGAACTCTCGAAGGTGAGAAAGAGGAGGGGGCCGAGGTGCTGGCAGCTCCGCACCGCTGTCCCCGCCAGCCCCGGCTCTGTGCTCCGGCCGCGGTGCCTCCTCTCGGCTGGCTCCCCTCCTCTCCCCCCCCGCCCCGCCCCCCCCCCTTCCAGCACCGTCTCCTCCAGCACCGGGCCCCCCTCTGCCATCCTGCCGGCACACACGCATTGGGGTGGGGGAGTCATCCCCTTCGAGGTGCTCCCCCAAGCGCGTCCCCCCGGAACAAGGACCAGTCCACACCCACGCGAGACCCCAAGTCCCACGTGCAGCCTTCCATCCCCGGACCAAGGACCCTCTGGCGCCCCCACACTCATTCCAGGCCAGATTAGCCCCCTGCCGTGGGGCAGGACCGCCCACCCAGGCCCACACCTCCGCGGCTGGA
>NW_009954195.1:183269-187919 GCF_000747805.2 Chaetura pelagica | reverse complement strand
CTCCGGCCCCGGGACCCCCGCCCCCGCCAGCATCCGCGTGGGTGAGCGGCCGCCCCGGAGGGGGCTCGATGCAAGCAGCCCCCCCACAGCCCCCTTCACCCCCTCTAATCCCCTCTGCAGCCCCTCTGCACAGCACCTACCACGAGGACGGGCCACCCTCCTACTATGACAACCAGGACTTCCCCTCGGCGCACTGGGACGACAAGAGCATCCGTCAGGCCTTCATCCGCAAGGTGGGACCGCGCTGCGCCGGGGGGCACCGGGGGGGGTGCTCAAGGGACACCCGCCGTGACCCCTGCCCATCCCCCAGGTGTTCTTGGTGCTGACCCTGCAGCTGAGTGTCACCTTCGCCTTCGTGGCTGTCTTCACCTTTGCCAAGAGTGTGCGGGGCTTCGTGCAGCGCAATGTCTGGACCTACTACGTGTCCTACGCTGTCTTCTTCATCTCTCTCATCGTCCTCAGCTGCTGCGGGGATTTCCGCCGCAAGCACCCCTGGAACCTGGTGGCCCTGGTGAGCTGGGGCTGCTGAACAGCCCGTGGAACGTGAGCCAGCATGTGCCCAGGGAACCAAGAGGGCCATCAGCATCCTGGCCGGTGTTGGAAATAGTGTGGCCAGCAGGAGTAGGGAGGTGGTTGTCCCTCTGTGCTGGGCACTGGTGGGGCTGCACCTTGAATCCTGGGGTCAGTTTTGGATGAGAATAGGGACATGGAGGGGCTGGAGCGTGTCCAGAGAAGGGCCATGGAGCTGGGGAAGAGGCTGGAGCAGAAGGAGAAGGGGCTGGAGAACTTGTGAGGAGCAGCTGAGGGAGCTGGGGGTGCTGATCCTGGAGCAAAGGAGGCTGAGGGGAGACCTGCTGGCTCTGCAGCTGCTGAGAGGAGGTTGGAGCCAGGGGGGTCGGGCTCTGCTCCCCAGGAACAAGCCCTGGGCCAAGAGGGAACGGCCTCAAGTTGTGCCAGGGGAGGTTGAGGTTGGATCTTGGGAACAATTCTTTCCTGGCAAGGGTTGTCAGGGCCTGGCCCAGGCTGCCCAGGGCAGGGGGGGAGTCCCCATCCCTGGAAGGATTCAAGGAACGTGTGGACATGGCGCTCCAGGACGTGCTGCGGCAGCCATGAAGTGTTGTGGTGTTGGTGGTTTGGGTTTTCCCCCGGGTGGGCGGTTGGAGTCAGTGATCCTGGAGATCTTTTCCAACCATGACGATCCCATAATCCTGTTCTGGGGGCATCACTAGGCTGTGGGGACCAACCAGAGAGGGAGGAACTGGGGGAACTGGTGTGACAGGTGGTCCCTCTGCCCCCCAGTCCATCCTGACTGTCAGCCTGTCCTACATGGTGGGGATGATCGCCAGCTTCTACGACACTGAAGCTGTCATCATGGCCGTCGGCATCACCGTTGTCGTCTGCTTCACTGTCGTCATCTTCTCTCTGCAGGTCAGCCTGGGGGACACACAGACAGCTGGGGAGGGGGCTCTGAAGTGGGCCTATGACCCCCCAGTTCTTAGATGGGTTAGGGGCTCCAAAGTAGGCACATGACCTGGGGGCTCCAAAGCAGGTGTATGACCCCCCCAAGCTGGGGCTGTGGGCTCTGAACCAGTTGTGTGGTTCCATGGTGGGTCTGGGGGCTCCAAACCAGGCATGCAACCTCCCTGGCTTAGTGGTGGGGCTGGGGGCTCCAAATGGGGTACATGACCATGGGGCTGCAGGCTCCAAACAGGACATACAACCCCCCAGGGTCTATGGTGGGGGGCTCCGAATGGGGTGTATGACCCACAGCTCCATGGTGGGGCTGGGGGCTCTGAACCAGGTGAACCCCCTGCTGCCTGGAGCTGGGAGCTCCAGCAGGGCATACGACCCCTTCTCAATTCCCCCCCAGACCAAGTATGACTTCACCTCGTGCCGGGGTGTGCTGATCATCTGCCTCGTCGTCCTCATCCTCTTCTCCATCCTCTGCATCTTCATCCGGAACCGCATTGTGGACATTGTCTACGCCTCCCTGGGGGCCCTGCTCTTCACCTGCGTGAGTCCACTGGATCCTGGGGGAGGATCTGGGATCTGGGGAGCAGTGGGATCCAGGGGCAAGAGCTGGGATCCTGGGGGATGATCTGGGATCCAGGGGAGCAGCTGGGATCCATGGGCAAGAGTTGGGATCCTGGGGGATGATCTGGGATCCTGGGGGATTAACTGGGATCTGGGGAGCAACTGGGATCCTGGTGGAGCCAGGGGGGTCGGGCTCTGCTCCCCAGGAACAAGCCCTGGGCCAAGAGGGAACGGCCTCAAGTTGTGCCAGGGGAGGTTGAGGTTGGATCTTGGGAACAATTCTTTCCTGGCAAGGGTTGTCAGGGCCTGGCCCAGGCTGCCCAGGGCAGGGGGGGAGTCCCCATCCCTGGAAGGATTCAAGGAACGTGTGGACATGGCGCTCCAGGACGTGCTGCGGCGGCCATGAAGTGTTGTGGTGTTGGTGGTTTGGGTTTTCCCCCAGGTGGGCGGTTGGAGTCAGTGATCCTGGAGATCTTTTCCAGCCATGACGATCCCATAATCCTGTTCTGGGGGCATCACTAGGCTGTGGGGACCAACCAGAGAGGGAGGAACTGGGGGAGCTGGTGTGACAGGTGGTCCCTCTGCCCCCCAGTCCATCCTGACTGTCAGCCTGTCCTACATGGTGGGGATGATCGCCAGCTTCTACGACACTGAAGCTGTCATCATGGCCGTCGGCATCACCGTTGTCGTCTGCTTCACTGTCGTCATCTTCTCTCTGCAGGTCAGCCTGGGGGACACACAGACAGCTGGGGAGGGGGCTCTGAAGTGGGCCTATGACCCCCCAGTTCTTAGATGGGTTAGGGGCTCCAAAGTAGGCACATGACCTGGGGGCTCCAAAGCAGGTGTATGACCCCCCCAAGCTGGGGCTGTGGGCTCTGAACCAGTTGTGTGGTTCCATGGTGGGTCTGGGGGCTCCAAACCAGGCATGCAACCTCCCTGGCTTAGTGGTGGGGCTGGGGGCTCCAAATGGGGTACATGACCATGGGGCTGCAGGCTCCAAACAGGACATACAACCCCCCAGGGTCTATGGTGGGGGGCTCCGAATGGGGTGTATGACCCACAGCTCCACAGTGGGGCTGGGGGCTCTGAACCAGGTGAACCCCCTGCTGCCTGGAGCTGGGAGCTCCAGCAGGGCATACGACCCCTTCTCAATTCCCCCCCAGACCAAGTATGACTTCACCTCGTGCCGGGGTGTGCTGATCATCTGCCTCGTCGTCCTCATCCTCTTCTCCATCCTCTGCATCTTCATCCGGAACCGCATTGTGGACATTGTCTACGCCTCCCTGGGGGCCCTGCTCTTCACCTGCGTGAGTCCACTGGATCCTGGGGGAGGATCTGGGATCTGGGGAGCAGTGGGATCCAGGGGCAAGAGCTGGGATCCTGGGGGATGATCTGGGATCCAGGGGAGCAGCTGGGATCCATGGGCAAGAGTTGGGATCCTGGGGGATGATCTGGGATCCTGGGGGATTAACTGGGATCTGGGGAGCAACTGGGATCCTGGGGGGTGAGTTGGGATCTGGGGGGATCAGTTGAAATCCCAGGGAATGAGCTGCGAACCAGGGGGATCAGTGGGGATCTGGAGAACAGCTGGGATCAAGTGGGATCGGCTGGGATCTGGGGGGAGCAGCTGGGGTCTTGGGGGATGAGCCAGGAATGAAGGGGAGCAGCTGGGATCCAGGGGGATCAGTTGGGATCCCAGAGGATGAGCCTGGAACCACGCTCAGCTGGGATTTGGGGAGTACCTGGGATCCACAAGGATCAGCTGGCATCTCTGGCAGGGATGAAGCAGGATCCCTGGTGAGGATGAGCTGGGTTCTGGGGGTCAGCAGGGATCAGATGGGATCCCAGAGGGAAATCAGTCATGATCTGGGGGGGGATGAGAGGGCGATAACCTGTGATCTGGGGGATGAACCAGGATCCAGGGGGCTGAGTTGGGATCAGGGGATGAGCTGGGATCTGGGGTATCAGCCAGGATTTAGGGGATAAGCTGGGATCTGGGAGATGAGCTGGGATTTGGGGGATGAGCCAGGATCCTGGGAGCTGGACTGGGATTTCCTGGGGAGGCTGACCTGGGATCCAGGGTGGGGCTGAGCCGGGATCTCTGGCGTCTCTGCTGTGGATGGAGGGGCACAGGACCCGGGCCTAGCTGGGGCGTGACAGGGGGCAAACACCACACTCGTGGGGTGTTTGTGTGTCCGTGGGGTGCCCGTGTGTCCTTGGGTGCCCCAGGATCCTGGGAGCTGGACTGGGATTTCCTGGGGAGGCTGACCTGGGATCCAGGGTGGGGCTGAGCCGGGATCTCTGGCGTCTCTGCTGTGGATGGAGGGGCACAGGACCCGGGCCTAGCTGGGGCGTGACAGGGGGCAAACACCACACTCGTGGGGTGTTTGTGTGTCCGTGGGGTGCCCGTGTGTCCTTGGGTGCCCCCAGCCCCCCCCCCCCCACAGTTCCTGGCAGTGGACACACAGCTGATCCTGGGGAACAAGCAGCTGGCACTGAGCCCCGAGGAGTACGTGTTTGCAGCGCTCAACCTCTACACGGACATCATCAACATCTTCCTCTACATCCTGGCCATCATTGGCCGGGCCAAGGAGTGACCCCCCACCCCCCGGGACC
>NW_009954195.1:171145-182860 GCF_000747805.2 Chaetura pelagica | reverse complement strand
CCTGGCCCCCCCCCCCTGCCTGAGCCCCCTCCCTTCCCCACAGCAGGGGTCTTGGCCCCCTCCCCACACCTGAGCCCCCATATCCCTGCCCCACAGTGGGGGTCCTGGACCCTTCCCCGCGTGGCCAAGGCTCCTCCCTGCCCCGTCCCAGGGCTCCAGCTCCTGCTGTTAATAAACCTCCGTCTCGTTCACCCCCGATGGCTCCAGATCTTCTTTCCCTGCCACCACCAGCACCAGCACTGGCTGGACGGGCTGGTACCACTGCCCACCGGGCGATGAGGGGCTACTGGGTGGGCTTCAGTTCCTGGGGGACTGGTTCTGGGGTTCCTGGAAGCACTGCAGAAGGGGGATGGAGATGAAATCAGGGAATGGTTCAGGTTGGAAAAGCCCTTTAAGATCCTCCAGCCTGCCCATTCCTCCAGCCCCGCCAAGGCCACCACTGCCCCATGTCCCTCAGCACCACATCCCCAGGGCTTGGAAACCCCTCCAGGGATGGGGACCCCCCCCCTGTCCTGGGCAGCCTGGGCCAGGACCTGACAACCCTTGCCAGGAAGGAATTGTTCCCCAGATCCAACCTCAACCTCCCCTGGCACAACTTGAGGCTGTTCCCTCTTGTCCCATCATTTGGAAGGGACAGGAAGATTACTCCTGGAGACAGCCTGAGGAACTGGGGGGGAGGGATGCTGAGCCCCCATAGGCTGAAATGGCACCCAAGGTGCAGAGTGAGGTGGGAGAGCGGGAGGAAAAGGGAAAACCAAACAAAATAGGCTTGCAGGCGTCATTATTGGCTGATGTAACTGGGAATAACCTTGAGAGAGGGGGAGAGAAAGAGCAGAAGCCAGAGCAAGGTGAGACGCCATGGGAAAGCAGAGCTGGGAATGTGCCTTGATTCCTTAGCAGGAGCCGTGGGATGATCTGTGTGGGGTGAGCCCTGTGGGATGATCCATGTGGGATGAGCTGCCAGCGTGCACTCACAGCCCAGAGGGACAAACCCATCCTGGGCTGCAGCAAGAGAAGCGTGTCCAGCAGGGCCAGGAGGGGATTCTGCCCCTCTACTCTGCTTTGGTCAGACCCCACCTGGAGTGATGTGTGCAATTGTGGTGCCCTCAGCACAAGAAGGATATGTACCTGTTGGAGAGGGTCCAGAGAAGGACCACCAAGATGATGGGAGGGCTGGAGCAGCTCTGCTCTGGAGACAGGCTGGGAGAGTTGGGGTGTTCAGCCTGGAGAAGAGAAGGCTCCAGGGAGACCTTAGAGCAGCTTCCAGGGCCTGAAGGGGCTCCAGGAAAGCTGGGGAGGGACTTTTCACCAGAGAAGACAGTGATAGGACAAGGGGGAATGGTTTTAAACTGAGAGAGAGGAGATTTAGGTTACATATTAGGAATAAATTCTTCACTCTAAGGGTGGTGAGGAACTGGGTTGGGTTGTCCAGGAAGATTGTTGATGCCCCATCCTTGGAGGTCTTTAAGGCCAGGTTGGATGAGGTTTTGTGCAACCTCGTCTAGTGGGAGAGTTCCTTGCTCATGGCAGAGGGGTTGAAACTAGATGATCTTTAAGGTCCCTTCTAACCTTGATGAATCTATGATGAGCCCTGTGGGATAAGCCATGTAGGATGATCCAGGTGGAATGGGGTGTTCGGCTCGGACCTCACCAGGGGGTCAGTTTGTGTCTATCTGGTGTCCTGAGCGGCTAGAGTGGAGATCCATCCTGTCCTGGTCTGCTCAGTGTCCTACCAGGTGCCTTTTGGTCCATGGCCAGACCAGGCCTGGCTCCTGGAGCCCTGGGAAGGCTCCTGGCTCAGGAGTCATGAAATAGTGGCCGGGATCAAAGCCTGGATGTGTCCCCCTGGAGATCTGTACGCCCAGTGAGCCCTGCGCCTCAATGGAGCTTGACTTGATGTGTGAGGGGCACTGGGCGTGTCCCCTGGCTTTTGCATCATTAATACATATCATTAGTCTGTGAGGAACCAATCAGTGTACTCATTATGACCTAAGTCCCACTTCAGCAATAGGTGATAAATTAGTTATTGAATGCTGTGTTCAGGAGAGAAGAACTTCCCCTGGAATGGTCTGATCTTCTCTTCCCCCCAGGAAGGGGCAACTCCTTCGGGGAGATTCCTGAGTTTGGGCTTTTGGGGAGGGCTGGAGGCGTCCCCAGCCACCTGGGACCTGGGGCTGTTCAGCTGGAGAGGAGGAGCCTGAGGGGGGGGTCTCCTCAAGGCTGAGCAGGATCTGCAGGGGGTCAGCAGGGGGGGACCAGACTCTGCTCAGGGCTGCCCAGGGACAGGCCAAGGGGCCATGGGCACAAGCTGGAGCACAGGAGGGTCAAGCTCCCCAGGAGGAGGAACTTGTTGCCTGGGAGGGTGGCAGAGCCCTGGGCCAGGCTGCCCAGAGAGGCTGTGGAGGCTCCTTCTCTGGAGACACCCCAGCCCCTCTGGAGGCTCCTGTGGGACCTGCTGGGGGTGACTCTGCTCTGGGGGCTTGGAGGGGGGGTCTCCAGATCACACAGTATCACACACTCAGTGTCACACACACACAGTGTCACACACACACTCGCTGTCACACACAGTGTCACTGATCCTGGTGGGATCTGCCGGGAGGGGGCGCACTGGGAACCGAGCACCCAGGGAAGCAAGGAAGGGAGGGAATGGGAACACTGGGAAAGTGGTGGGAATTGGTGGTGGTGGAGGAGTCTGACTGGGAGAGGGGAGGTTATTGATATTCCCTCCGCTGATCCTCTGGACTAATGAGGCTGGGGTGAAACAAGAGATGTTTAATTAGGCAGCAGAGTCAGGACATTTGGGTGTCGCTACAGTCCCGAGTGCCGGGGTCGCGGGAGAGTTTAAACCCATTCCTGGAACCAATGGAGCGAACAACTGGAAGTGAGAAATTAATTCCAGGATTTGTCCCCGTGATGGGATGTCCCTGCCCTTTTTGGGACGGGATTTGTTGTGACGCTCCGGTCACCTTTCCTGGGAGCTCAGTCCCACGTTCCCCAGGAGATGGCGTGGGAGGCACAGGAGGAACCTGCGGATGAAATTCCAGACACCGGGATAGGAGCGGTGATTCCTCTGGTGGACTTCGGAGGAACCAAGTAGAGCAGAGGATGTGACACCTGATCAGGCAGAGCCGAAGCCTGGAACTTGGCCGGGAAGAAGGACACAGTATCCCATACAACTGGAAGCACAGGAAGGGCTGGAACCAGTCATTGCCACCTTTTTAAAACACGGACTGTGGAAGGAATGCCAGTTTGAATTTAACCGTCCTGCACTACCAGGAAAAACACCTCAGTCTCAGGAATATAGACTGGTTCAGGATCTACAGGAAAGCAACGGTGGACGTGCATCCTGTTGTTCCCACCCCGTGGGCATCATGTCCATAGTCAGGACAAAAGTTGATCTCACAGCTCTGGATCTGAAGGATCTTTCTGCTGCATCCCAGGGGACAAGGGCAGCTGAACCGTTGCAGCATTTGAGCAGAAGATCCAAGAGCAGAGAGGAAGGAGCAGCTGTGTGGGCTGGTGCTTCCACAGGGTTCCGGGAACAGTCCCACCCTGTTCCGTCAGGAACTGGCAAAGAGCCGGAGCTGTGACCAGGTGACAAGACGTGTGTCACTTGAGTGTCAGGCTGTTGATGACACACTGGCTAGTGCCCATGGGGAAGAGGACTGTGGAAAATCCACCTGCAGTTAATGAACTTCCTGGGCCTGGCAGGTGACAGGGTTTCCAGGACGAAAGAGCAGGTGGGAAAGGGAAGGTCCAGAATCTGGGCAGTGGGATCTCCAGAGGACAAAGAGATCTGGAGACTGGATGCAGGGAGGCAAGATGCAGAACTGCAGTGCCTGGATCTAGAGGTGAACTGGGAGGGTTCCTGGGAATGGCTGGGTGGTGTCAAAGCTGGATACCCAAGTGTGGTCTCATTGCTGCACCTCTGAGGAATGCAGGTATGGACTTGGTCACAGGTGATGCCTACAAGAGAAGTCAATGTGAACCCACCCCAGTACACAGAACAGGAGAATCAACTGGCAGTGACATTAAAATGCTCCAAAGATGAAGAAGGCTGGTGGGTTACCTCAAACCAAGAGGTTCTTACCACCTCCAAGGTGATGGAAATCCTTCTGAAGAGATCACGTGAAGAAATTCACATGGGTGCAGAGACATTGGTGAAGAACATTAAAGATCTGCCATTGAGCCAAAAATGCAGACTGGGGCTGACCTCATGGTGAAAAGGTGAAAACCTGTGGCACAAAGAAGCCCCAGGTACAAAGAAAACCCCCAGCAGGAAACATGAAAACTCCAGGAGAATATTGGCAAAGAGATTTCTCTGAGTTACCAGAAATCTAATCCATAAAGCATCTGCTTTATCTCAGGGCACTTTGTCAGGATGGGCAGAAGCTTTTCCTTGCTGCACCAAATGGGGCAGGGGAGTTACAAATTCCTAGTTTGGGGAATCCTGAGGGCCTGTCTTCTGATGATGGACCCCACTTTGTTATGGAGGTGGTCCATGGAGTGTCCAAGCTCCTTACAGTTCCCACAGAACTTGCACACCCCATGGACCACACAGTCCAGTGGGAAGGCAGAGAGAATGGACCAGATTGTTAGAAGAGAAAGTCTGAATTGTGCCAGGAACCTCCCCTGGAGGGGACAGACCTTCTACCTGGCCTCACTGAGAGGCAGCATCACTCAGAGTCAGGGAATGAGTGATCCCATGATGGTTCTGTGTGGTGATCCTTATCCAGCCAACAGCACCAGGGCAGGAAGTGAAGGAATGATCTCCAAAGGGCAGGAATGTTGACAGGTTATTTGATGTTTCTGTTGTGGTTTTGTCGCAGGTAACTGAGCCAGCTCCTCTGCCTTTGGACTCACCTGTGTCTCATTTCCAGCCAGGAGACTCAGTCCACATCCGGACTTGGCAGGAGGAGCCATGGAAGGAGCAGTGGGAGGGACCCTGTGATTCCCTGCTGACCACAGAGGAGGTGACCAGTGTCACCAAATATGGGAAAAATAACTGATTGACACCAACGTGATGCAGATCAGCAGACACTTCCTTACTTGATGCACGGAGGATACAGGGATAACTCCTCCCAGTGTATCCTGAGTTGCATTACAATCAACAGATTTTTATATATTGAATTCCCGTTGTCCAAATATTTGACATAAAAATGCATATAATGCTCACTTTTAATTATTCATTAAGTTTAACCTTTGAATTGATTGGCCCCTTTGAGTTACATAACTTCATACATATTCATTTCTAACAACAATCATTGGACACCATATTGATTGTAGTCCCTGATATTCAAACCAGGTTGGGATGGAGAAAGGGGATATTCGAGCAGCATAACTGGTTACTGTGACCTTGGCAACCCTGTGGTAGGTTTCAGATTTATTATTGTGTTATTCTTCCCACGGTAGCTGCTTAAGCATAATATCTTACTCTTTATGCAACACTAGCCCTCAGCTACTTGTATGTGCTGCTTGTCTAGCACATGTGGCTTCTGTGACTACTGAATTAAAACTTAATTACCCTCTCCCCCTCCCAGTATGATTCCTATACGAACACTTTTTCCTAAAAGCCTGGTCTTGGTCAGGCCCAACCAGGTCCAGGCCTTCTAAATGCTCAAAATTTAGTCAATTCCATAACAGTCGGATCAGCTACTGGATCCATCACCCCTGAGGGAAGGACACTCCTCCCAAGGGACAGGGAACATCAACTTGAAAATTTCTAGAAATCAACTTTAATTAATGACTTGTGCCTGGGAATTGGGGAATCCTCATTCAGAGCTCAGTCCCCCCTGGAAGCGCCTGTATTATCCTGTGTGAGAGCAGCATGAACCCCAGCAGTTCTCCCTTCAATGTGTGGAGCATCCAGGTCAACCAGAGCTCAACAGACCCCAGTTTTCCATGAAATACAAGAGGATGACATGTCTCTGTGATTGACTGAAATGTGGGATTGGCTGACTTCTTGGTTTCTGGGCTCAGGGAGTTCGTTTAGATTGTCAGTTATTTTTATATCAGTATTTTGTGTCTGTTTGTGCCTACATGCTGCACTTCCAGGTGCTGTGGCCAAGATCTGCTCCCCAGGAAAACTCCTCCCAGACTTAATGAGGAGGAAACGCTACAGAACCTGCTCAAATGTTGCTGGGAAAATACGTCCAAGAAGGAAAACATGAGCAAGAGTTAAATGAGTAAAAGTTTGTGTATATCTAAGCCTCAAAGAGGGGGAACTGATGTCAGTTATTGATTGAAATAAGTAAAATTTTTGGGGAAAAAAATCACATTTTGGGGGAAAAAAAATCACATTTGGGGGGAAATCATGTAAAAAGAAAAAAAGAGAGGGACATGCATAATAACAACAGAGCTTAGATAAAAGTGAAACAGCAGGAATTAGAAATATAAACCAGACCCCAATTAGAGACAAACACACCCCAAGCAGTCACTGCCCAGGCTGTGGGACACCTGCAGGACAGGGGACAGGAGAGAAAACACTGACCCATTAACAAACCAGTAACATGTTAATGAGTTACTAGGGACCCTTGCTAGCACCCCAAGCCTGAATCCCATCTCCAGCCCTTCCCTGTGGGAATGCAACCCCATGGCCTGGCAGGGCAGAGCTGCAGCTGGACACGGTGGGACCAGCCCCTCCACTGGAACCCCAGCAGGGGGGATACGGAAGCTGCTGGAACAGCAGGGGTAGTGGAACTCATTCCCCGTGGGGCTCGTTCCCTGTGGGATTGAGGAGGGAAAAGGGCCAGCTGGGACTGGAGCCCCTCCCCAGGATGAAGAGAGCAGCTCCTGCATGGGGCTGGGACAGACCAGGCTCTGGCTCCAGCACCCCAGGGATCCACTGCAGCCTGAGTGGGGTTTGGAGCCATGGGGCACCAGCCCAGGGGGGCAGCCTGGGGATCCCATTCCCATGGGCTCTGCCCTTGGCATTCCAAAGGGGCAGACAGCGAGATTCCACCTGGGAGAAGGGCCTTTCGGGGGGTAAGGAGGAGGGTGCAGGGAGGCTGGGCAGGAGGCTGCAAGAATGATTCTGCAACAGTCCATCATCTTATGGGCACCTTTTAAGGAATTCAATTAATGGAATGCACAGCTTGGGCATCCCTGCCACACATTCCAAGAAGAATGAGCCCTCCAGGCTCTCCAATCACAAGGAGGGCTGTTCTGTCCCCAGGCCAGGAGACCCTTCTCTCCTGCCCAAGAGAAACCCCTCGTGGGGATTCCCTGTGAGCTCTGTGGGCTTTGCTGACGGCCCTTCCAAGACACCAACCCCAGGGGTCCCCTGGAGGGGACGGTGAGCAGAGGACACTCCACTCTGTGCCACCACAGACCTGCTGTGCTGTCACACCAGTGTCACTACTGAAGGTCCTGGCAGGCCCCTGATGGTGACCTCCCTGTCCCCAGGCTGGCCATGGAGCCAGAGCTCACCATCACCTCAGCCATGTTCACAGCTGTTTCCATTCATTGGGTACAACCTCCACAAACCTCACACCAAGATTAAACCAGCATCAGCTGCAACCCCTGAACTCCCCCATGATTGTTCCAACTCTGCAGACCCATTTTCAGGCTGTTTTCACTCCCCCTGAGTTGGTGCTGCAACCACCACTGATGACATGGTTTCCTCTTCCCAGTTTTTAGGGGATGCCCTCTCACCCTGTGTTTCAGGATCCATCCAAAATGGGCACAGGGGCACATCCTTGCTCTTCCCTTAATTACCCTTAATTGCAGCAACATGTTAGTCAAGGCTTATACCTGGTGTCCCTCCCTGCCTGAGGAGGGAGAGGGGCCGAGGGACCCCCCGACCAACTGGTCAGTGGCTCTGGAGTCCCTGCTGGTCCCTCCTTTGTGTCACAGGCAGCACAAGGAGCCAGGCAGGGCTGTCGGTGCTGGCTCACCTGGGTCACCAACCCTGCTGTCCCAACCCAAGGCTTGTCACCCCACTGAGCTGGGCACGCAGAGAGCCCAGATTTTGGTTCCTCTGCACGGGTGGGTGCTGGGGATGGCGTCACAGGACAATGCACCTGGTCCTTAGGGACACTGACAGCACTGACTGATCCAGAGCATGAATCTCCTGATAAGGAGCAGCAGACACAGAGCACAAAAGTCTGATATATTTTTTTTTGTTTTCTTTTTTCCCTTTTCCTTTTTATTCAGACAGTTAATAAAAACAAAAAACAACACAACAACAAAACCACAAAAAACCCCATACCCAAAACAACAAGAAAAAACAACCACAAAGAGTGACAACCTTGAAACAACTGGGTAAAAAAAGCACCTTCTGAAATGGCAAAGGGCCAGTGTGTCACAGCAGCAATGGCAGTCCCCATCCTCTCCCTGTGCAGACACAGACCAGGCTCCAGGAAGTCAAACCGAGCTGGGATAAAGGCTCTGGTGCCAGGAGCATGGCCAGGGTGCTTGTCCCTTGGCCTTGTGCAAACTGGCTTCCAACTTCAGGAACTGAACAGCCCAAAAATGCTGACAAGCAGAGCGAGCTTCTGCTCCTGGGGGCCTTGTTCCTCTTCTCGAGCTCCAGCACAGCTCCATGCCCAGATCCCGGGATCTCCCCAGCCTCAGGAGCTCTGAGGAGCCCACCCAGCACCACGAGTCAGAAACACAACTGCAGGTGACCAGGCAGCTCTGGGCTGGGCACTGGAGAGGAGGGTGAGGGCTGCATGGTGCATTGACTGCACCATTCCCCAGAAAAACAGAAGGATAAACACAGCAACAGTAACACCCCAGCAGCTGGAAAGAAAGACTGCTTGATATCCTGGGAAAGAAACCACATCCCAGCCAGATACTGCTAAAAGGAAGGGTCTAGAGGAGGCCATGGAGGTGCTGGGAGGGCTGGAGCAGCTCTGCTCTGGAGCCAGGCTGGGAGAGTTGGGGTGTTCAGCCTGGAGAAGAGAAGGCTCCAGGGAGACCTGAGAGCAGCTTCCAGTACCTGAAGGGGCTCCAGGAAAGCTGGGGAGGGGCTTGGGACAAGGGCAGGGAGGGATGGGAGCAGGGGGAAGGGTTTCCAGCTGGCAGAGGGAGCTGGAGCTGAGATGGGAGGGAGAAATTCTGGGCTGTGAGGGTGGGGAGCCCCTGGCCCAGGTTGCCCAGGGAAGCTGTGGCTGCCCCATCCCTGGCAGTGTTGAAGGGCAGGTTGGATGGGGCTTAGAGCACTCTGGCTAAATAGGAGGTGTCCCTAGTTGGAACTTCAGAGGTTCCTTCTCACCATTCCATGGTTCTATGACTCTATGACTTTGGAATCTGGTGTCCTGTGGTGATCTAGGGTCATTCCCACCCCTGGTCTTGGTGCTGCCCCTGGCGTGGGGCACACGGGGGTGGCAGAGCCCAATGCTGGTGCCCACCATGGAGATCCCCAGCACAAACAAAGCAGCTGCGGTGATAGCCTCCTACCAGCATCTGCTGGGGCACATCCAGGGACTGCTGGCAGAGAACGAGGGCCTGCGCCGGGAGGTGGTGCAAGTCAGGGCACAGCTTAACACGCGGAACGTCCCACGCTACCAGATGCATGGCATGCCAAGCTCTGCTCCCCCCAACCTGCGTGACACTCATGCTCCCACCATCCGCTTTGCCTTCCCCAGCCCAGGTAAGGGCATGGAAGACCCTGTGGTGGCCCCCAGGCTTGGAGGGACAACACCACAATCACCCCCCTCTTCCTGCAGATATCCCCTCCTTGAACTGGGATCTCCCAGTGGAACAGAGCTCTGTCTTCCAAAACCTGCCCTGGGATAAGGACTCCTATGGCAACCTGGTGCCCAAGACCACTGACTCCAGAATCAGCACCAGCACCGGCACCAGCAGTGGGACCTTTCTGAACGTTCCCAAGCTCGCAAGTACTGAGGGGCAGGCAGTAGGCTGAGCCCAAACTCATGGGAGGAGGGATGGGGTGGGCTGAGCCCCATCCCATACCCACCCATCCCATCCCCATCTCATCCAATACCATCCAATCCCATCCCAATTCCATCCCATCCCACACCATCCCTCCAGGTCTCCCACTGATGACACACTCCACCTCGAACACCGAAAACCGCCACCTCTTTGAACGCTTCAATGCTACAGCCCCCCCTGCCCTCCAGCTGCCCTCCGTCTCCTCGTATCCTGACAGCTCCACACCGCAGATCTTGGAAGCACCAGACACGGGCTCCTCAGAGGGGCCTCCACCACCACCCCAGGAGGCATCACAGCCCACCTGGGAGCACCTGCTGGGCGAGATGGCCTTCCAGCTGGACCGCCGCATCCTGACTCGCATCTTTCCCCACTTGTCCCGCCACTATGGCATCACCGTCTCCAACATACCCCAGAAGATCATGGAGGTGGGCTGGGGTGGCCAGGGTGGGGCACGGGGGATGGTTCTGGCCCTGGTGCTGCAGTGACCCCATGCCCTATGTCCCAACAGACGGCACTGATGGGCGTGCCGGGGGGCTTGGAGGAGCAGCAGTCTCTGGGGGCAGTGCAGCGCTACCTGGAGCTGATAAGGCGGCTGCGGGCGCTGGGCTACAGCCCGGCCGTGCACTCAGCCTGGGCAGCATACCTGGTCAACACCTACGGCTTGATGCCCCCGGGGATGCGGGTGGACTCCAGCGTCGTGCCGGCCCGACTGCGCAGCCTGCTCAACGACCCCAACACCATGGCACCCGAGCTGCAGCGTGACTGCCTGGTGCTGCTGACCTGCCTGCAGGAGATGGCGCGGGAGGATGGGCAGCCCCTCTTCATCTGGTGAGCACGGGGCTGCTGCACCCAGCACTGCACCCGGAACCATGCAATAAACCTGCTCCAGCATCATCACCCTCGTCTGTCCTGGTGCCTCCAGTGGGCACTATGAGCGTCACCACCACTGCTGATGCTCCTGCTTGGGAACACCCCCATGATGGGCAGCACTGCCAGGGTGTGGGTGGCAATGCTGAGGGGCAGGTGGCAGTGCCAGGGTGTGGGTGGCAGGGTAAGGGTGCAGGTGTCAGTGCCAGGGTGCAGGTGGCAATGCTGAGGTGCAGGTGGCAATGATGAGGGGCAGGTGGCAGTGCCAGGGTGTGGGTAGCAATGCCAGGGTGTGGGTGGCAATGCTGGGGTGCAGATGGCAATGCTGAGGGGCAGGTGGCAATGCCAGGGTGTGGGTGTCAGTGCCAGGGTGCAGGTGGCAATGCCAGGGTGCAAGTGGTAACGCCAGGGTGCAGCAGCCGTGCCGAGGCAGTGGAGGTGACACCGAGGTCGAGGCTGCAGGTCGGTCCTTTCCCTTTCGATTGTGGTCGGATGCGGAAGCGAGAAACAGGAATTGGCCCCGGGCCTCACGTGGCACTGTAGCGGGGGGAGCTGAGGGGGGGTCAAGCCTGGTCCCTTTCTGCCCCTGCTCAGGATGTCCCGCTGGTGTCACCCCCCCTGACTATAGCAGGACAGGGACCTTTGTGCCAGGCTTTGTGCCACAGTGTGCTGGGGTGCCAGCAGAGGAGTCCAGGGAGTCGGGGAACGGTGACCCTTGGTGGCAGTGATGTGGAGGATAGGTCAGTGTCCGATGGAATGGGGGTCACCGAGCTGGTCTGGAGGGGGAAGCAGAGCTGAAGGCAGGTGCCACACTGATGGCTCTGCGGCTCTGAGCAAACCGGAAAACAATGGCTAATTAAACTTGCCGTGACCTCACCTCATTAACATACTGAAATACCCTCCCTGAGGCTGGAAGAGGCCCCCCCCCGCTCATAAGACACCCACCCTCCC
>NW_009954195.1:169387-169882 GCF_000747805.2 Chaetura pelagica | reverse complement strand
CCTGCTGCCGGTGCCGTGGGGCAGTGTCCGTTGGTGATTCCGGCTCCCAACGGGTGGGGGCCAGGAGTTGCGGGGACTCCGGCTCAGCCCTGGTGCCAGGTGCAGGTGGTGCTGCTCCCGGCACACTCATGCTCCCATGACGGGTAATCACCTTCCCGTGGGTGTCAGGGATACTGGAGTGCCCTGGATGTGCCGGGATCCTGGCTGAGTCAGCCCCATGGGCCGTGGGGCAGGGTGATGTGCCGTGGGGCAGAGGGACGTGCCAGGCACTTGCCACAGCCTGGAGCCCGGTGCTAACCTGGGGTTAGTGCAGGGGGCCCCGTGCTCTACAGCTGTGTGCTGGGAGGGGGACCACTGGGACCTCCATGGTGGGCAGGGCCTGGAAACGGGGTTGCACCGTGGCCAAGTACCTGGGGACGGACAGAACCAGAGCAGCCACAGCTGAGTGCTCCAGACTTGGGGGGCAAGTGTGAGGCAGCCCCGTGGCCGGGGGGG
>NW_009954195.1:168467-168877 GCF_000747805.2 Chaetura pelagica | reverse complement strand
GGACAGGACCGAAGGGCCAGCAGCGCCAGGAGAGATGCCATCAGCCTCGACTCTGGGTCCTGGCTCTGAGCTCCCCCCAGCTGTGGCTCTGAAGGTCCTGCAGGGACGTGGTGGGGTGCAGCCCGGCGTGAGCCTTCCCACCCCCCTGCACTGCAGATGCCTTCACACTGCTCCGGCAGAGCCCAGGGACGTGTGGGATGGTTCCCAGGGATGCGGGGGACGATCTATCTGGCTGCAGCTGCAGCATGTTCCCATGCTGGCAGCTCAGCTGTGGTGGTCAGGCAGGAAGGGGAGGGGTACCTGCTGCGTGTCCCCCCACCCCTGATCTGGCATCTCTCTCTTGCAGGTCACACCGGGCAGGAGCAGGGGGATGTTGTGGTGCCTCTCACTCCCCAGCCCAACCCCCCAGA
>NW_009954195.1:165788-167390 GCF_000747805.2 Chaetura pelagica | reverse complement strand
CCCAGCCGATGGTGCTATCCGGGATGCACAGCTGACACTGGTGCTGCAGTGGCTGGGCCAGTTCCGGCGGGAGCAAGAGCAACCGGGAGATGTGGTGGCCTTTGATGTCTTCTGCGGGGACCTCAACTTTGACAACTGCTCCCGAGGTTGAGGGATATATGGGGGGGCAGTGGCCTGTCACCCTCCCCACAGTGACCTGTACTCCCTCCCCATGATGACCTGTCCCCCTCCCTACAGTGACATAACACCCTCTCCACAGTGACCTGTCCCTGTCTATATGATGGCCTGTCCCCCACCCTATTGCTGACCTGTCCCCTCCCTGTGGTGGCCTGTCTCTCTCTGAATACATAACCTGTTCCCCCTCCCCATGGGTGACCTGTCCCCCTCCCTGTGGTGAGCTGTCCCCTCCCTATGATGACCTGTTCCCCCTCCCCATGGATGACCTGTCTCCCCCCCATAGGTGACAAGCTCAACCAGCGGCACCAGCTCTTCGAGGAGTACCGAGACCTGTGCCGCCAGGGGCCGGGGCAGGACGTCCCCTGGGCCATAGGTGGGACCTGCTACCCCACCCCCTCCCCTGTCCCCAGGTGGGACATGGGAGGGTCATGCTCTCCCCCATCCCCAGGGACCCTCCTCAACTACAAGAAGATCTATGAGGAGCCTGTGTCCACTCCAGAGAAGATGAAGAGGTGACAAGGGGGGGGAGCATGGAGGTATGGGGGTGGGCAGCCCTGAGGTCCCATGAGAGAGGCCACCCACAGCCTGGGGAGAGGGGGATGCTCCAGCCAGACCCCCTAGCCTGGGGAGGGGCAATGCCAGCATTAGGATCCTCTGTCCCTGTACCACTATGTCCCTGTGCCAGTGCTCACCCATGCCATGTCCTGGTGTAACCACCTACCGATGCCACCATGTCCCTGTCTCCAAACTATGGTGTTCCTCTGCCACCACATACATAGTGCAACCACATAATTGTGCAAGCACATCCCCATGCCACTGCATCCCCATGTCACCATGATCCCATGACACCATGGCCCTCTGCCACTGCTTTCCTACGCCACCAAATCACCACCTGTGCCACCAAATCCATGCCAGCACAGGCCTGTGCCTGCATGTCACTGTACCTCAGTGTCCCCATGCCACCATGTCCTCATGACATTGCATCCCCATGTCACTATGTGCCCATGACCCAACACCATTGCATCCTGGTGCCAGTGTCCCTGTGCCTCCATGTCCCCAAGCCACCATGTCCCCACATCCTAATGCCACAGTGTCCCCATGTTCTCTCCCACAGGACACTCTCACAGCCAGCAGGACGGCAGCAGTTCCTGGCAGGCCCGATCCTCTCCAATGGTGACCCTGACCCGGCGGCCACTGGCGCGTGGCAGGGCCGGCGTGTGGATTACATCCTGTACCGGCCGCCCCCCACGGCCGTGCCGCTGCGGACAGTGAGTGCCTCAATCCCCTGAGCCCCCCATGCCTCTCTGACCCCCCTGATGCCCCTCTCCCTCCCGCAGGATGTGGCTGGGTTCTCTGTCATCACCCAGCTGGCCACCCGCTCTGATCACCTGCCCGTGTCCCTGCGCCTCCGTGTGGCCCCCCCCC
>NW_009954195.1:159831-160929 GCF_000747805.2 Chaetura pelagica | reverse complement strand
ACTGTGCCCCCGGGCTACGGGGCTGCCATGGTGAGTAGCTGTGCCCACCACCACAGCCCCCAGGTGCCGTGGGGGGTGGTCTGGCAGCGACCCAGCACTAGTCCGGCAGTGCTCCAGCATCACTCTGACACAACTGGCACCAGACACAGCTTTAGCGACCAGAGCCAAATAAAGGTCTCGAGTGTGGCTCAGAGTGTGGTGGCACCAGCCCCACGGCACGTGTGGGGCTGCCAGGGCAGGCACTGGGCAGGGGGTGATGGGGCACCTGGACCCTCACCATGGGGACCCCTGGGTGCTGCAGGCCACCATGGGACCACTACAGCCACAAAACTGCAGGTTAGAGGACCCTTGGAGACTACTCTGTGGGGTCACTTGGGGGCGGTTCTATGGGGACCCCTGGGAACTCTTGCTCCCTGGGGACCTCCAGGGTGGGGCAGCCTGGCAGAACCCCCCCTCTCCACCCCAAGCGCACAGCTGTGCAGGAAGGGCCCAAAGGCTCATTTATTGGAAGGCACCAAACTGGGGGGGGAACCCTAGGCCTGGGGCTCAGCCCCTCCATCCAGGAGGTACGGGGCACCTGTGAGATGGAAGGGCTGAGCCCCGGGGGTCGGGGTCAGGGAGGAGGGAGTGTGGGAGCCCCAAGGGGTTGTGCATAGCTGGGGTGGGGCTTGCCCTATAGCTTGTGCGTGTATGGAGTTATGGGGCTGTCCCCATGCATAGCTTGGAGTGGGGTGGAGCTCCTTGGGGAGTGCATTGGGGGTGGGGGGCTGCCTTATAGACTGTGCGTATTTAAGAATGGGGGGCTTCCCCCCAGAGTGTGCAGGTTTGGGGCTGGAGGCCTGCCCCATGAGGTGTGCAGGTTTGGGGCTGGGGGGCTGCCCCACAGAGTGTGCAGGTTTGGGGTTAGGGGGCTGCCCCACAGAGTGTGCAGGTTTGGGGTTGGGGGGACTGCCCCATGAACTGTGTGTATCTAGGGGAAGGGGCTACCCCATGGATAGCATGTCTGGAGTTGGGGAGCGACCCCATGGGATGTGCGTACCTAGGGGGGGGCCACCCCACAGGGTGCCTGGGGTGGGGGGCCGGGGCCCTCAGACCCCC
>NW_009954195.1:156684-158968 GCF_000747805.2 Chaetura pelagica | reverse complement strand
CAATCCCTGGGTCCCCAGACCCTGAGCCCCAGGACCCCCATCCCCTGGGATTCCCAGGACCTTCAACACCCTGGAACCCCCAACCCCTGGGATGGACCCCCAGCACCCCTGACCCCGTGGGACTGGCAAACCCTGCAACCCCTGGCCCCCCAGAACCTTCAGCACTCTGGATTCCTGGGAGCCCTGACACCTCAGAACCTCAGCTCCCAAACACCCAGGAGCCCAGATGCCTAAGACCTTCAAGACCCCTGGATATGCCCAGGACCCCTGGCCCCTGGCACACCTGGTACCTCAGGACCCCCAACCTTGGCACATCTAGCACCCTGGGATTCCTGACCCCCGGGACCTCGAAGACTCCCAAACCCTGGGATCCTTGTCACCCAGGACTCCCAGTATCTCAGGACTCCTGAACCACTGGCACCTGGGACCCTTAACCCACATGACCCCCAGCATTCTGGACACCCAGCAAACCAGGACCCTTGACCCCTGGGAACCCCACGATGCCTGACACCTGGGACTCCCCACCACTGGGACCCCCAAAACCTGGACCTCTGGGACTACCTGACTCCCAGGACCCCCAGGATGCTGGATACCCAGCAATCCAGGACCCCTGACCCCTGGACCTCCCAGCACGCTGGGCCCTCCAACCCCCAGGATCCCCAACCCCCCAGACTTCCCCGTCCCCCCAGTCCCTACCTGGGAGGCGGCACAGACGCCGAAGGCCCTGAAGATGACATCCACCACACGCTGGGAGGTCAGGACATTGCCCCCCACCACAGCAGCCTCAGGCGAGGGGTCCAGGATGGAGCCTTTGGGGATGACCACCTGCACAGGGGCCAGGCAGCCCTGGGGGGAAGCAGGTGGCTTGTCAGCCCTGGTGGACCCCCACAGATCTGGCAGCACCCCGAGCCCCTGTGCCCCTTCTTGTCCCAAGGGAACAGGGTTCCAGGACCCCTACCTCAAGGGATCAGTGTTCCAGACACACATCCCAAGGGAAAAAGTTTCCCAGGACCCCCCCTACCCCAAGAGATCAGGGCCCCAGACTCTCCCTGTCCCAGGGGATTTGGGTTCCAGACCCCATGGTCCCAAGAGCCCCCACTCCCAGGTAAAAAGTGTCTCAGGTCTCCCTCTGTCCCAAGGGATCGGAGTCCCAGACCCCCTGTTCTGCATCCCAGAGGGTCCCACAGGCTGGAATTTGTGCAGCTGGGGGATCCTGCAGCCCAGGGGTCCTCTGCGGAGGGGTCCCACAGCTGGGGGGTCCCACAGAGGGGGTTCTTCTGTGCTGGGGGTCCTGCCCCACCTGGTTGAGGGGGATGTCCTGTCCCACCATGCAGCGCAGGCAGTAGATGAGGGCCGAGAGGGTAATGGCGCGGGGGGCGTTGCAGTTCCCGTACACCTCCGGCCCCGAGCCCGAGAAGTCAAAGATGGCACTGCCCTGGGGGGGACAGTGATGACCAGGGGTGGGCTGGGGAGGATCCTCCAACACCATCCCTGGGGGGGTGAGGTGAAGGGATCTCAGGGCTGGGTGGAGGAAATCTCATCCCAGGCCCAGAGGGAGATCTCTGGCATCCTGGGGCTGGGGGGGGAATTCCCACATCCTAGGGCTCAGAGCAGAATCCTGGGACTGAGGGGGCCTCCAGCACCCTGGGGCTGGGGGAGATCCCCGGGCCAGAGAGAATCCTGGAACCAGGGAGATCCTTAGCATCTCGGGGCCAGGGGCATCCCAGGGCTGGGGGGGATCCCAGGGCTGGGGTTGATCTCCTACATCCCAGGGCCAGAAGGAGAATCTTCAGCATCCTAGGGCTGAGGGAGATTGCAGGGCCAGGGTTGATCATGAGAATGGGGTGGGAGGGGGAATCTTGAGTTATTCCTGGTCCAGGGGGCATCCCAGGGCTGGAGAGGATCCTGGTGCAGGAGGGATCCTGATGCTGGGGAGAACCCAGTGCTGGGGGATATCCTGGTGCTGTTGGAGGGGTAACCTGGTGCCAGGGTGGATCCCCCCGATCCCGAGGCCCCCGCTCACCTCCTGGGGGTCCACCTGCACCCGCAGCCGGATGGGCGAGCCATCGTCCATGCTGTCCTCGGCCTCCACCGCCGAGCCCCAGCGCGCAGCGAAGTCCTTCAGCATCTCCCTGACGGCCACCTCGGCGTTGGCCTAGGGACGGGGCGGTCAGGGTGGGCGGGGGTTGCTGGGGGGATGAGGGGTGGTGGGACCCACCTGGATGTGAGCCATGTAGGCCTGGACGGCGGGCAGCCCATGCAGGCGGAGCAGCCCGGTGACCAG
>NW_009954195.1:154519-155811 GCF_000747805.2 Chaetura pelagica | reverse complement strand
CCTGCATCCTCACCGTGTCCCCCTGCATCCCCACTGTGTCCCCCTGCATCCCCACCACATCCCGCCTGCATCCCCACCGTGTCCCCCACCATGTCTTCCCTGCATCTCCACAGCCACAGTGGCAGCCACACCCTGACCCTGCCATCCCCACTGTGTCCCCCACATCCCTACTGAGTCCCCACCGTGACCCTGCCATCTACCAAGTCCCCATCATGACCCTGCTATCCGCACTGTGTTCCCACTGCATCCCTGCCATCCCCACCATGCCTCGGCCATCCCCACCATCCGCACTGTCTCCCCACCATCCCCAGCACATCCCTATCATTCCCACCATGTTCCTACAACCCTACCATTTCCACTGCATCCCCACCTTGTCCTCAGTGTATCCCCACTGTCCCCGCAATGTCTCCACCATATCCCCACTACATCCCTACCAGTCCCACTGCTATCCCAGCACATCCTTGCTGTGGCCACCATATCCCCAGTGTCCTAACCACCCTTGTCATCCCCACCACGTCACTCCCTATGTCCCCATGAACCCACCCTCCTCTTGGAAGATGCCATCCTTCACCAACTTGAAGGAGATGAAGACAGCCCCCTCCTCCTGCAGTGTCCGTGAGTGGGGGGGCATGGAGCCAGGGGTGATACCCCCAATGTCTGCGTGGTGCCCACGGCTGGCCACAAAGAACACAGGCTTGGGAACACCCGGCCAAAACACCTGGGGGGGAGACCAGGACTCAGTGGGGAGCCAGGAAGGGGTCCTGCACCCCAGTAGGGGGGGTCCTGCACCTCAGTATCATGGAGGAAGGGTTATCTGCACCCTGAGAGGAGGGTCTTGCATCCCAGGGTGCCCCAGGGAGAGTCCAGCACACTGGGTTGCCCCAGGAGAGGTCTCCTGCATGTCAGGGTGCCCCAGGGGAGGGGTCATGCCACCCAGGGAGGCCTGAGACTCACAGGGGTGATGACAGTGAGGTCGGGGAGGTGGCTGCCCCCTGCACAGGGGTGGTTGCTCAGGATGACATCCCCCTCCCGCAGGTCTTCACCCAGGTTGCGGATCTGCACCAGGGAGAGACAAGCAGGTCCTGGTGGGAGTCCGTGGGAGGGTGCTTCACTCCCGGGCTCCCCCCCAGACCCACAGGGACCCTCCTACCTGGAACTGGACAGTTTCCTGCATGGCGCCCAGGTGGACAGGGATGTGGGGGGCGTTGGAGACCAGCCCCCCGTCTGGCCCAAAGAGCGCGCAGGAGAAGTCCAGCCGCTCCTTGATGTTGGTGGAGATGGCCGTGCGCTGC
>NW_009954195.1:143244-146193 GCF_000747805.2 Chaetura pelagica | reverse complement strand
CGGACCCTAAGGGACCCCCATACACAGACACCCCCCTCCCCACCACCCGGGACCCCCCGCCCCACACAGCCCTCCTGCCCCATCTCCTGGGACCCCTGCCCCACCTGCGATGCTCATGAAGCGGTGGGAGAAGATGGAGAGCTGGACAGGATCGAGCTGGGGGCCGAGGGGCTGCGGGGGGCCCGAGCCCACCGCGATGCAGATGTCGCCGAATCGGGTCAGGCTGGCGGAGCAGCCCGGCTCCACCACGATAGTGCTGGGGGCAGGGGGGCATGGGGCTCATGGGAGTCCCCAACGGTCCCCTGGTGATCCCACCAGTTCCCAGGGGTCCTTCTGGCTTCCTGAAGTCCCCACCAGCTCCTCAGTGTTCTCACTAGTTCTCTGAGGCTCCCATCAGTTCCTTGGGGTCCACACCAGCCCCCAAGTGTCCTCTCCATATCCTCCACCACCCCTGGATCCCATCAGCTCCTTAGGGTCCTGCTGTCACCTGGAGGTCCCTGACACATCTCAGGGTCCCCACCCGACCCCTGGGATACCACAAGTACCCTGAGGTCCTTCTGCCTTCCCAGAGTTCCACCAGCTTCTTGGGGTCCCTGCCATCTGATCCAGGGTCCCCACAATCTCTCTGAGATCCCACCAGCTCCCCAGGGTTCCCACTGTTCCCCAGTGTCCCCACTGGGGTCCCACCAGCTCCTTAGGGTCCTGCTGTCACCCCAGGATGCCCATTGTCTCCCAGCATCCCTGCCATTCCTCCATGGTCCCACCAGCAGCTTGGGGTCCCACTATCACCCTGGTGTCCCTACCTGTTCTTGTCAATGATGATGGCAGGGCCGGGGATCGTGTGGTCACAGGCCAGCTCCTCCAGCAGGAACACCGGTGTCTCCAGGTACCTCTCCTCGAAGTAGCACCGTGTCACCTGCCGGAGCAGCCCCCACCCCATGTTGGGTCACCGCCTGGCCCTGGCCCCCCCAGGACCCACAGCCCCCTGCCCTCACCGTCTCCACGCGGGGTGGTTTCCCGCTGGGGGCCAGGGGGGTCTCACAGGTGATGCCGCTGCTGCGCCGTCACCGTCGCCACGCGGGGTGGTTCCCCGCTGGGGGCCAGGGGGGCCTCGCAGGTGATGCCGCTGCTGCCAGTGCCGCGCACCCGCACATCGTCCACCACCACTGCCCGGTCAGCAATTGTGAAGCCAAACTCCACCAGGTACCTGGGGGGAGACAGGCAGCAGCTGTGGTGAGAGGGGGCCAGGAGAGCCCTGGCTGCCCCTGGCATGCCATGGCAGTGCCAGGACAGGAGTCACAGTGCCAGCATGGGGATCACGGTGCTGGGACATGGATTGCAGCACTGGGATGGGGATTGTAGTGCTGACATGGGGATCGCGGTGCTGGAATGGGGATCATGGCACTGGGATAAGGATTGTGGCACTGGGATAAGGATTGTGGCACTGGGATCAGGATTGTGGTGCTGGGATAGGAATCACAGCACCAGAATGTGGACTGTGGCACTGGGGTGAGGATTGTAGTGCTGGAAAAGGGACTCTGGTGCCAGGATGGGGAATCACAGCACCAGGATAGGGATGGTAGCACCAGGAGGGGGATCATGGACCACAACACTAAGATGGGGATTGCAGTGGCAAGGGAGGGATGGAAATGCTGGGGTGGGGATCACAGTGGCAGGATGGGGATGGCACTGGCAGGATGGGGACGGAGGTGCTGGTACAGGAACGGTGGTGCCAGGATGGGGATGGAGGTGCCAGGATGGTGCCGGCAGTGCCGGGATGCACCTGTTGGTGAAGGCAGCCAGGAAGTCTCCAGCGTGGCAGGAGCTGGGGGTGGGTGGGTGCCCCTTGGCCGAGCACATCAGGGCGCAGTCGGTGCCCTCGTAGCGCAGGTGCAGGAAGGCCTCGGTGTGGATCTGCTCCCTGTGGGGAGTCCCAGCAGGGGGGTCAGTGTGCTGGCCCTCTCGATTCCCCTGCACCCCGCCCCAGCCCTGCAGCAGCTCACCTGGTGAAGCCCTGCGCCCGCAGTGCGTCCCGGCACTCCTGCTCCAGTGCGGCAATGCGCTGGTCCAGCCGGGGGAAGGCAGAGGCCTCGTAGCGCAGGGCACAAGGGGTCTGTGCCTCGTGTACCACGTCTGCCAGCGCCAGCCCAAAGGCCGACAGGATCCCGCTGTACCTGTGCAACCCCCACTACTATGCCCACCCACTGGGGACCCCACTCGCCCACCAGCAGCAAAGACACAGTGCCTGGAGACACCCCCATACCCCTGGTACCCGCTGTACCTGTGCAAGCCCTGGCACCCCTGACCCAGCACCCATGGGCACCCCCAGACAAAACTAAACCACCTGGGGACAAGGAAACCCCCAGACCCAGCACCTACCACCACTCCCAGACCCAGCACCCACAGGCTCCCCCACACCAAACAAAACCACCTGGGGATAGGGGGTCACCCAAACCCAGTGTCTAGGGTCATTCCCAAACCAAACATATCACTTGGGGACCAGGACACTCCAAATCCTGCACTCTAGGGCACTCCCAACTCCAGTCCATGCCTCTGTGGATCAGTGCATCCCAAACCCCCTTTCAGCCCCCAGGAGACTACAGCACCCCAGATCCAGCACCTATGGGCACCCCCAATCCTGAAACACCCACCTGGGGACATGGGCACTCCCAAACCCAGTGCAGCCTCCTTGAGGACTGGGGACAGTAGCCCCCCAGTCCCACACCCTCAACCCATGGCGACACTGGGTACCCCCATTGGTGCTCCCTCCACCCCACAGGGGAGGTCTCCATGGAGCCCCCCCACCTGTACCTACTTGTGGATGAAGACGCGGCTCATGCCGAGGGTGCGGGCGATGGCGCAGGCGTGCTGCCCCCCGGCGCCCCCAAAACACGCCAACACGTGGCTGGCGGCGTCATGTCCCCGCGCCTGCGGGTGGGTGGGGGGTGA
>NW_009954195.1:139548-140346 GCF_000747805.2 Chaetura pelagica | reverse complement strand
CACACGGGTGGCCACTGTGGGGTGGGTGCCAGTGAGGGGGTCCTGGTGGGACTGGCACCCATGGGAGGTCCCGGTGGGGTGAGTGCCCATGGAGAGGTCCCAGTGGATGGGTGCTCCTAGGAGGCCCTAGCAGGACAGGTGCCCATGGAGGGGTCCAGGTGCAACAGGCAGTGATGGGGGACTCCTAGTGGGATGGATGCTGCCAGGGTGTCCTGGTGGGATGGGTGCCCATGAGCATCTCAGTGGGATGGCTGACCATGGTGGGGGTACCAATGGGGATGGATGCCCAAAGAGGGGTCCCAGTGGGATGAGGACCCATGGGGGAGTCCTAGTGGGGTGGGTGCAGCTGGAGGTTCTGACAGGACGGGTGCCCATGGGTCCCAGTGGGGATGAGTGCTGCGAGGTGGTCCCAGTGTGATGGGCACCCATAGGGGTTCCCAGGTGTGAGGGGTGCCCACAGGGAGGTCCCAGGGGGATAGGTACCCAATGGGAGGACCTGCTGGCCCCTCTGACCTGCAGCTGGTGGGCAAAGCCAGCGCGGAAGCTCTCCAGGTAGCGGTGGATGCAGGGGGTGAGGTAGGCATCAGCGCAGGCTGTGTACCCGCGTGGCACCGCCCGCACCATGGGGGCCACCTTGGCTGACAGGGACACGTGCTGGAAGCCCATCTCCTGTGCCAGTGCCCCGACCTGCTCCTCGTGGCCAGGCCAGCTGCAGGGGAGAGCAGGGATGCTGTCAGGTGTGGGGTGGGGCTGAGCCCCCTGCCCCCACCCAGGACCCCCCTACTCACGCATAGGAGT
>NW_009954195.1:129242-130251 GCF_000747805.2 Chaetura pelagica | reverse complement strand
TGGCTGGTCACGGGGATGTGCCAGCCCCAGCAGTGGCAGCACGGGTGGCATGGAGACACGTTGTGCCAAGGCTGGACAGTGCTGGTCACGAGGATGTGCCAGCCTGGCTCCAGGCGGTGTGGGCCATGGGGGTGGGCTCCCCATGCCCGGAGAGGAGGGGACACAGGGACACGGCACTCTAAGCCCAACAATGAGGGGCAGAGAGACACGCCAGCCCAACCCCACGCCGCGATGGTGCTGGGCCTCACCAGGTCAAAGATGTGTGGCCGGGCCTGGCTGCCGATGTGGAGGGCCGCGGGTGCCCGGCAGCGCCAGGCGCTCGCCCTGGCGTTCCAGCAGGGCGTTGGTGGCCACCGTGGTGCCCATGCGGATCCACTCGATGCCAGAGGCGTCCAGGGGCTGGGCCCGTGGCCTCGCAACCCCGCGCTCCTGCCGCACCCCATGCCACTGCTCACCACGGGCCCCAGACCCACCATGGGCCCCCAGACCCACAGCTCCACTGCAGACCCCCAGCATCACCACAGACCCTCAGCCCCACAGTCCCACCGCAGACCCTCAGCCTCACTACTTCACCAGGTACCCTCAGACCCAAGGGGTCCCTAGGAAATTCCCAGGGGGTCTTGGGGAGTTCCCAGTGGGAAGAGTTTGTGGGTATGTGGGGAGGGTCCCATGAGGCAAAAAAGAGTCTCAGAGGGAGGGTCCTGAGGAAGGGGTCCAAGGAGGTGGTTGCAGGGGCGGTCCTGGCATTGTGTCCCGAGGTCTCACGATTTCTGCGGGGGTTCCAGGGTGGCCCAGAGATCCCTGCAGGGTCTCAGGGTGTCCCAGGGTAATCATGACGGGGTCTCGGGGAGTCCCAGGGCATCCCGGGGGAGTCCATAGGCTCTGAGGGCTGTCGCGGGGATCCCGGGGTGTCCCAGGGGGATTCTCGAGGGTGTCCCGGGGGGGTCCCGTGGGACGCACCTCCTCTAGGACGCGTCGGATGCCCTCGGTGGGGGCGTCCCCGTACCCC
>NW_009954195.1:126717-127504 GCF_000747805.2 Chaetura pelagica | reverse complement strand
AGCGGGGCAGGCCTGCCGGGCGCTGCACGCCGTGCTGGACCGCGTGGTGCGGGAGCGACTGCGCGAGGTCACCGCGCTCATGGGGGACTGAGGGGGCTTGGGGGGGCAGCAGCAATAAAGGTCTGTGTGTGCCGGGACAGGCCCTGTTGTGTGCTGTGCCCTGCGCTGTGAGCCCTGCCACGTGCTGTGCCGCATTGTGCCATGTACTATGCTGTGTGCTGCACTGCATTCAGTGCTGGGATCCCCCCTGTGCCTGCCCCCCCCCTCACCCCAGGGTGCTGACAGGCACCAGACCCCCAGCACAGTGCCCACACTGTGCTGTGGTACCGGGCGAGTCGGGTCATTGTACATCCCCCACCTTGCACAGTTCTCCCACATAGAATCATAGGGGTTGAAAGGGATCTCTGTGCACCCCTTCTTGCACACCCACCCCCATCAAATAGCCCCTGGCACGCTTGCTCCACCTTGAACTGCTCACAATGCAGCTCCCTTGCATGCTCACCTGTGCACCCCAGCCCACTCCCATTGCACAGCCACTTCTGCACCCATCCTCTTTGCACACCCAACCCACCCCAGTATACTGGTACCCTCTTGCACACCTGTCCCCATTGCACACCTACTCTCACTGTGCAGCTCCTTTTCATGCCCATTGCACACCCACCCTGACCCTTTTGTACACTCACTCCCACAGTACAGCCCGTTGCACACCCACGCCCCTGTGGCCCCCCAGCCATATCAGAGGCCCTTCTGGCCCCCCTGCCCATACGCCCCCCGCCGCACCAATCAG
>NW_009954195.1:119904-125838 GCF_000747805.2 Chaetura pelagica | reverse complement strand
CTCCCTGACCCCCGTCTCCCTGCAGCATCCTGAGCTACGTGGTGGGGCTGGGCTGGTTCCTGGCCTTGCCCTGCCAGCCCCTGGCCCCCCGCACCTACATGTCGGAGAATGCCATGGGCTCCACCATGGTGGAGGAGCAGTTCCTCTTCGGAGAGCGGGCTCTGTCCTACGCCCGCGAGTTTGCCGGGCACAAGAAGAAAGTGGGGTGAGAGCTGCAGAGTTCTGGGGGGCTGCTTTTCAGGGGTTGTCAGGGGTGTCCCCCCAGGGGGCTTTTGGGGGGCTCCATGCTTCCTCTCCCCCTCCCCAGGAGTGTATTAGGGGCAGAGGTGCCCCCAGGGTGTGTTTTGTGATGGGGTCCATCCTGCCTCTCCCCCTCCCCAGGGGCATGCCAGTGGCCTGGCTGGAGAAGACAATGTGGAGCCTGGGGCTGGAGGTGCACCGGCAGCCCTTTGCCCGCACCCTGCCCTTCCCCGACGAGACCCGCGAGCGATACGTACGTAGCCCCCTCCCCACAAACCCGGCACCCCCTGCCAGCCAGAGCCAATGAGCATCCATGCATGAGCCCCAAGTTAGGGTGGTGACTACCAGGGGCACAGGATGGCTTGTCGCCCATCTTTTCTGTCCCGCACCACATCTGTTTTGGGTTTAGTTGTCCTTGAGAAGCAAGTCTGTTTTAGTCTGTTAGCTGGGAATAATCAGGAGAGGCCTTTGCTGGCTGAAAAGGCATTTTGTTTAGACTGATGTGGGGAAGAAAAGAACAGTTTCCCACAGTCGGAGTCCTGGCTGAGGATGCTCCCAGAGCCCCCTGCCACATGAAGTGGAGGACATGTAGTGAGGCAGTTCTGCGGAGTTGCCAGGACAGAGAATTGATTAACGTAATTTACTCAGGTAGCAGATACAAAAAGTTTGGAGTTTCCATTGATAAATGCTGTAAATATTGGAGCTTGAGTTAGTAATTCCAGGGTAACACCCAGCAGAGCTGAGGTGCAAGTCTTACCAAAACAGCTTCCCTGTTTCTGTGGGGGGAGGATTGAGACACCTCAGCCCATTCTGGCAGTTGGGGTTCTCTTCTTCTGTTCAGCCTGGAGAACAGAAGGCTCCAGGGAGACCTTAGAGCACCTTCCAGTGCCTGAAGGGGCTCCAGGAAAGCTGGGGAGGGACTTGGGACAAGAGCAAGGAGGGATGGGAGCAGGGGGAAGGGTTTCCAGCTGGCAGAGGGAGCTGGAGCTGAGATGGGAGGGAGAAATTCTGGGCTATGAGGGTGGGGAGCCCCTGGCCCAGGTTGCCCAGAGAAGCTGTGGCTGCCCCATCCCTGGCAGTGTTGAAGGGCAGGTTGGATGGGTGGAGCAGCCTGGGCTGCTGGGAGGTGTCCCTGCCTATGGATGGTCTTCAAGGTCTCTCCAAACCAAGCTGTCCCATCCCTTGGTGATAATTACACTAATTGCTCTGTGCTCCTTGCAGAAGGTCATGCACTGCCCAGCTCTGTTCGTGTTCCGTTATAGTCAGCCTGAAACATTTCCCACACCCCCCTCCTCAAAAACCCTGGCACTCCCCCCTCCACCACCCTGAGGCCGAGGATGCCCACTGAGCCCTCTCCCCTTCTCCTGGCAGATGGTGAGGGGCACCAACGTGTATGGCATCCTGCGGGCGCCGCGGGCGGCCAGCACGGAGGCGCTGGTGCTGAGCGTGCCCTGCAGCGAGGGGCCCCAGAACAGCCAGGCCCTGGGGCTGATGCTGGCCCTGGCCGCGCATTTCCGCAGTGAGTCTGGCTGGGGGCTCTGCACCCTGCTGGGGGGCTTTGGGCTGTGGGTGAGGGGTCCTTGTGGTGCTGAGGCTCCTCCTCCTCACTGCCTGTGGAACGTGAGGCATGGGAATACCGGGCACACACTGCCTGCTGTGGTGGGAGGCTCTGGCTGCTTGGAGGGTGGCACAAGGAGCAGGTCCCATGTGGCTGTGTTGGGCAGAGGGGCTGTACTGGGCTCTATGGAGGCTGTATTGGGCACAGGAGCTGTACTGGGCTCTTTGGGGGCTGTACCGGGCACAGGAGCTGTACTGGGCTCCATGGGGGCTGTGCTGGGCACAGGAGCTGGGTTGGGCTCTGTGGGGGCTGTATTGGGCTCTGCCAGGGCTGCACTGGGCTCTGCTGGAGCTGTGCTGGGCTTTGCCAAGGCACGGCCTGTGCCAGGCTCTGCAGGAGCAGGGACCAGGCTGTTCTGGGCTCTGCCGGGGCCGGTACCGGTACTGGTACTGTCCTGGCACAGCCGCCCCATTGTCTTCAGGCCAGATCTACTGGGCAAAGGACATAATCTTCCTGGTGAACGAGCACGACCTGCTGGGTATGGAGGCCTGGCTGGAGGCCTACCATGATGTCAACCTGACGGGTGAGCCAGGGGCTGGGGCTGGTGGGGCTGACTGGGCTGTGCCGCGGGGCTGACCGGGCTGTGCTCCAGAGGTGCAGTCCTCGGGATTGCTGGGCCGGGCGGGTGCCATCCAGGCGGCCATTTCCCTGGAGCTGAGCAGCGACGTGGTCACCAGCATCGACGTGGCCGTGGAGGGGCTGAACGGGCAGCTGCCCAACCTTGACCTCCTCAACCTCTTCCATGCCTTCTGCCAGAAGAATGGGCTGCTCTGCACTATCCAGGGCAAGGTGAGGGGCTGCTCTGTACCGTGAACAGAGGGGTCTTGGGGTGCACTGTAATACCCTCACTTGGGATGTGGGAGTCTTAGGGTGCCCTTAAGTTCCCCCAGTGCAAATGTGGAGACTTGGGGCTCCCCTAAAGCTCCATCACAGGAACATAGCTGTCATGGGGCACCTATAACCCCTCACCATGAACAGAGGGCCTTGGGGTGCCCCATAAATCCCTTCACTTTTGATGTGGGGGTCTTGGGAGACCCCTAAAGAGCCTGAGAGCAAGGAGTGGGGGTGCCCCTGAAACCCTTCAGGGTGTATAGGGGGTGCTGGGGTGCCCCTGAGCCCCTGCCCTGCTTGGGCCCATGGACCCTGGTGGCCTTGGCTGTGCTGGGTGTTTCCGCTGCCTCATCCTGCTCTCCCTCATCCCTGCCCCGCAGCTCCCACGCCCCGAGGGGGACTCTCTGCCTGCTTACGCCCACAGCCTGCAGATGCTGCTGCTGATGGTGCTGGCCCAAGCCTCGGGCTGGCCCCGCGGCGACCACGGGCTCTTCCTGCGCTACCGCATCGAGGCCATCACCCTGCGCGGCATCAACAGCTTCCGGCAGTACAAGTACGACATGACTACCCTGGGCAAGTGAGTGCGGGGCCGGGGGGCACGGCAAGGGGGCTTGGGCTATCCCCAAACTCCCTCACTGTGGACAGGGTGGGACTCGGAGCTGCACTCAATCTCCAAAACATGAATGTGGGGGTTTTGGGGCTCACCTGAAGCTCCATAACATGAACATGGGGGTCTTGGGGCTCCTCTAAAGCCTCAACAAAAGCAGGGAGGGTCTTGGAGAACCCCAAAATCCCTTCACTGTGAACAGGGGGGTGTCTTGCAGCTCCCATAAAGCTCCTCACCACAAACAGAGAGTCTGGAGGTGCCCATAAACCCTTCACTTTGAATGTGGGGGTCCTGGGGTGCCCCCAAAGCCTCTTAAAATCAAGGTGGGGGTCTTGGGGCACCCCTAAACATGAATGTGGGGGTCCTGAGGTGCCTCTAAAGCACCTTATGGTGAATGAGGGGGGATCTTGGGACTCCCCTAAAGCCCCTCAACTGTGAATGTGGAGCTCTTGAAACACCTCTAAGCATGAACAGGTGGCTGCTGAGTTGCCCCTAAAGCCTCTCACCATGAATGTGGGGGTCTTGGGGCACCCCTGAAGCCTCTTAACATGAAAGTGGGGGTTTTGGGGCACTCTTGAAACACTTTACTATGAATAGAGAGGTCTTGGGGCACCCCTAAACATGAACGTGGGGGTCCTGGGGTGCCTATAAATTTAGCACCTCATGGTGAGAGGGGGGAGTCTTGGAGACTTTAGTCCCCTAAAGCCTCCTAACACAAGGAGGGGCGTCTTAGAGACCTGCAAAATCCCCTCACTCGTGTTGAGTACAACATGACCACCCTGAGCAAGTGAGTGTGGGGCTGCAGGGGGGTCCTGGCGTGCAGTCCCCCCTGGCCATGCTGCTGCTGCAGGACGCTGGAGGGGATGTTCCGCAAGCTCAACAACCTCCTGGAGCGGCTGCACCAGTCCTACTTCTTCTACCTCCTGCCCTCCCTCTCCCGCTTCATCTCCATCGGCCTCTACATGCCAGCCTTTGGTTTCCTCATCCTCGTCCTTATCCTCAAGATATCCTTTTGGGGCCAGGGAGGGCCAGGGGGTGGGCAGGGGGCACCCAGACCTCCTCCACTCCTTTCCTTGACCCTTTCCGCTGCCTCCTCCTCCTCTCCCTCATCCCTGCCCCGCAGCTCCCACGCCCCGAGGGGGACTCTCTGCCTGCTTACGCCCACAGCCTGCAGACGCTGCTGCTGATGGTGCTGGCCCAAGCCTCGGGCTGGCCCCGCGGCGACCACGGGCTCTTCCTGCGCTACCGCATCGAGGCCATCACCCTGCGCGGCATCAACAGCTTCCGGCAGTACAAGTACGACATGACTACCCTGGGCAAGTGAGTGCGGGGCCGGGGGGCACGGCAAGGGGGCTTGGGCTATCCCCAAACTCCCTCACTGTGGACAGGGTGGGACTCGGAGCTGCACTCAATCTCCAAAACATGAATGTGGGGGTTTTGGGGCTCACCTGAAGCTCCATAACATGAACATGGGGGTCTTGGGGCTCCTCTAAAGCCTCAACAAAAGCAGGGAGGGTCTTGGAGAACCCCAAAATCCCTTCACTGTGAACAGGGGGGTGTCTTGCAGCTCCCATAAAGCTCCTCACCACAAACAGAGAGTCTGGAGGTGCCCATAAACCCTTCACTTTGAATGTGGGGGTCCTGGGGTGCCCCCAAAGCCTCTTAAAATCAAGGTGGGGGTCTTGGGGCACCCCTAAACATGAATGTGGGGGTCCTGAGGTGCCTCTAAAGCACCTTATGGTGAATGAGGGGGGATCTTGGGACTCCCCTAAAGCCCCTCAACTGTGAATGTGGAGCTCTTGAAACACCTCTAAGCATGAACAGGTGGCTGCTGAGTTGCCCCTAAAGCCTCTCACCATGAATGTGGGGGTCTTGGGGCACCCCTGAAGCCTCTTAACATGAAAGTGGGGGTTTTGGGGCACTCTTGAAACACTTTACTATGAATAGAGAGGTCTTGGGGCACCCCTAAACATGAACGTGGGGGTCCTGGGGTGCCTATAAATTTAGCACCTCATGGTGAGAGGGGGGAGTCTTGGAGACTTTAGTCCCCTAAAGCCTCCTAACACAAGGAGGGGCGTCTTAGAGACCTGCAAAATCCCCTCACTCGTGTTGAGTACAACATGACCACCCTGAGCAAGTGAGTGTGGGGCTGCAGGGGGGTCCTGGCGTGCAGTCCCCCCTGGCCATGCTGCTGCTGCAGGACGCTGGAGGGGATGTTCCGCAAGCTCAACAACCTCCTGGAGCGGCTGCACCAGTCCTACTTCTTCTACCTCCTGCCCTCCCTCTCCCGCTTCATCTCCATCGGCCTCTACATGCCAGCCTTTGGTTTCCTCATCCTCGTCCTTATCCTCAAGATATCCTTTTGGGGCCAGGGAGGGCCAGGGGGTGGGCAGGGGGCACCCAGACCTCCTCCACTCCTTTCCTTGACCCTCCCCATGCCCTGGACCTCTGGATGAAGCTGAGCAAGTGCGAGACAGGCAACTCTGAGCGGCTTTGGGACAGCGACCGTAGTGCCGGCGAGGTGGGACCCTTCCCCTGCCCTTCCCCTCCCTGTGCACCCCTGCGGGTCCCCCACTCACCCCGGTGTCCCCGCAGGAGCCCCGGCCCGGGCTGCTGGCGCTGGTGCCGCCGCTGGTGG
>NW_009954195.1:118385-119782 GCF_000747805.2 Chaetura pelagica | reverse complement strand
CGGTGCTGGGCCAGCACGTGGCCACCCAGCACTTCCCCGTGTCCGAGTCGGAAGCCGTGGTCCTCACCGTCATCGCCATCTACTTGGCTGGCATGGCCCTGCCCCACAACACCCACAGGTGCCGGAGAGGGTCTGGGGAGGTCCCTGGGATGCCATCCCCCCACACTAGGGTGCTGAGCATCCCCCCTGTCCTGCAGGGCGCTGACAGGTGGAAGCAACGACCGGGGCTGGATGACACTGAAGCTGCTGGCCCTGCTCTACCTGGCGCTGCTGTTGGGCTGTCTCGCCCTTCTCAACTTCTCCCTTGGCTCCCTCCCTGCTGCCACCATGGTGCCAGCTGCTGCTGCCGTCACCCCCAACGGCCCCAAGTGAGTCCAGAGCCCTCCACAGCAGGGGGACATCAGGGGCTCTCGCTGAGGCAGAGGGACACTGGGAACTCCCCCTGGGGTGATGGTGGGAGACACTGAGGAGCCTCTTACCCAGGATGAGGTGATGCTGGGGGGAAGCCAGGGGCTCTCCCTGAGGTGGGAGTGCCAGGGGCTTTCCCCAGAGTAAGGAGACACCACAGGAATACTGGGGCTCTCCCTGGGCTTGGGGGTGCTGAGGGGGACACTGAAGGGGGTGTCCCTAGGGTAGGGGGACACTAGGGGGATGCTGGGGGCTTTCACTGGGATGATGGTGGGGTGGAGGGCATTGGGAATGCCAGGGTGGCTCTTCGTGGGGTTGGGGGGGACACCAGGATCTCCCCAGGCTGGGAGGATGTCAGGGGGGCACTGGAGGCTCCCTCTGGGGCTGTGATGGGGGGTGGGGAGATGTCAGGAGGAGAAGATGATGGCCCTCCTTGGGGCGGAGGGTTGCAGGGGTCTCCCCAGGTTTGGGGGATGTCAGGGGGACACTGGGGGCTCTCCCCTGCATGTGACACCCCCTACACTTCCTGACTGTGCCCCCTCCCCAGGGTGCTGCTGGCGGCGCTTCTGGTGGTGGCCACGCCGGCGGGGACGGCGCTGCTCCTTCCTCTTCCCCTTCCTCGCCCTTGGCGCCCACCCCTGCTGGCTGCTGCTCTGGAACGTGCTCTGCTGGAAGTGAGGGGCTGGAACGACGGACTGACCCATGGCCAGACCCACAGACAGACCCATGGCCAGACCCATGGATGGACCCACAGACCGACGCACAGACAGACCGCAGATGGACACACAGACGCACGGACAGACCCGTGGATGGACACAAGGACAGTCCCATTCACAGACCCACACCTGGAGCTGCACACAGACCCCTGGATTCACAGACTCCTGGACAGGGAGCCCAGGGGCAAGCAGGCATGCTGCCCCCTCTTCCCTCCCGCCAAGACAGGGCGCCCGCCTCCAGCTGAGCCCACCAGGGTGGCAGCAGCTCCTGCC
>NW_009954195.1:117754-118168 GCF_000747805.2 Chaetura pelagica | reverse complement strand
ACCCCCCAGCCCGGGCTGCAGCCCCCAGTGTGCACAGGGGGGTCCTGGCACAGTCTGTATGGGGGGCTCAGTCCCCGGGAAGAGGGGTCGGTGCCTGCCTGGTCAGTACCAGGGGGGTGTCGGTCCCAGGGGTCCCAGCACCGTCTGTACGAGGTGTGGGGGGTGTCTCCCGGGCCTGTATGGGGCGTGGGCAGCTTGTCAGTTACCGGGATCCCGGCAACGTCCGCAGGGGGAGGTCAGTCCCCAGTCTGTACTGGGAGGGCCTTGGGCCGTCCCCTGCTCGATGCCGGGGGTCTCGGCACGGTGTGTACGGGGGTGTCTCGGTCTCCCCGGGTTCCATCTCTGTGGGTTCCGCGGCGCTGCAATAAAGGCGGAGCCGGGACGGGAGCGGAGCCGCCGGCCGGCCCTGGGGGG
>NW_009954195.1:115951-116493 GCF_000747805.2 Chaetura pelagica | reverse complement strand
GGGACCGCCGGGCCTGGACCGGGCCGATAGTGTCCCCCCTCACCCCTCATCCTGCCCAGTGTGCCCGGCCCCCTCCCAGCCCTGCTCGGTGTGCCCGGTGATTCCCCCCATCCTGCCCGATATTCCTGCCTGCTGGGCCCGGTTTTCGCCTCCCGTCCCGCGCGGTGCGTCCCAGCCCTGCCCGGTTGCTCCCCGTCCTATCCGCTGTCCCCGGTTTCCTCCCTCCGCATCATTCTGCCCGCCGGGCCTGGGCCCGGTGTCCCCGGTCCCACTCCTGACCAGTCCGCCCCTCCTGTCCGGTGTCCCCGGTTCCCCACACCGCGGCCCTGCCCGGTGCTTTCTGCCCAGACCGTGCCACCCGTCCCTGGAGCCCCCCGGTCCGTCCCCATCCCGGCTGCGTTTCCTGCACTTCCTGATGTGCCACAGCAGTGCCCGGTTTCCCCTGTGTCCCCCCTCCCATCATATCCGCTGTGCCCCATCCTTGCCCCGTGTCCCTGAACCCCCCTAGTCCTTCCTTCCTCAATCTGTTTTAGATGAAAAGG
>NW_009954195.1:112737-115004 GCF_000747805.2 Chaetura pelagica | reverse complement strand
GCGCTCGACCATGGCAGGTACCGGGACAGGGTGATGGGGCCATGGGAAGCCTTGGAAGGGGGACAGGGAGGTCACCACCTCCTCTTCTTGCAGCCTGCGGCGTGGATTCCAGGTGTACAAGCAGGTCTGCTCCGCCTGCCACAGCATGGAGTACCTGGCCTTCCGCAACCTCATCGGCGTCACCCACACGGAGGAGGAGGCCAAGGCTCTGGCCGAGGAGGTGAGGCCCACCGGGACGGTCCCACCACCATCACCGTGTCCTGGGGCCCCAGCTCAGGGCTCTTCTCCCCACGCAGGTGGAGGTGCAGGACGGCCCAGATGAGAACGGGGAGATGTTCATGCGGCCCGGCAAGATCTCTGACTATTTCCCCAAGCCCTACCCCAACGCCGAAGCAGCACGAGCTGCTAACAATGGGGCGCTGCCCCCCGACCTCAGCTACATCGTCAATGCCCGGTAACACGCATGGGAGAGGGGGCGATTGGAGGGTGTCGGACCCATGTGGCACTCAGGGTCCCTGGCCCCGCTGCTCCAAGGGTGTCTGAGTGCCTGGCTGGTTCCCTCCACAGGCATGGGGGCGAGGATTATGTGTTCTCCCTCCTCACTGGCTACTGTGACCCCCCGGCCGGTGTGACGGTGCGGGAGGGGCTGCATTACAACCCCTACTTCCCGGGCCAGGCCATTGGCATGGCCCCCCCCATCTACAATGAAATCCTGGAGTTTGATGATGGTAAGAAGGGACAAGGGCCGACACGGTGCCAGTCCACAGGGGTGCTGGTTCCCGGGTGCTCAGTCCCCCTTTGTCCTGCCCAGGCACCCCAGCCACCATGTCACAGATTGCCAAGGACATCTGCACCTTCCTGCGGTGGGCAGCGGAGCCAGAGCACGACCACCGCAAACGGATGGGCTTGAAGGTGGGTGCTGACCCGGGGGGGACCCCAAACTGCCCCCCACACTGCACACGGCCCCACACTGGCAGGGGGGTGCTTGGTGGGATAGAGCTTGACTCCTTCTCCCCCCCCAGATGTTGATGATCTCGGGGCTCCTGACCTCCCTTCTCTTCTACTTGAAACGCCACAAATGGTCTGTACTGAAGAGCAGGAAAATGGTTTACCGGCCCCCCAAATAGGGGGGGGCAGTGGGGTGCCCCCCACCCCAGCAGCAATGCCTGGGCCACGCACAACCCCTGGGCTGTGGTGGGGGGCACAGCCCTCAGTGCCTGCCCCCACTATGGCTCCTTATTTAACATCATCCTCAGCCCCCCTGGCTGCTGGCACCTGTGTTTGGAGGGGCTGGGGGCATGGAAATAAAATCTCGGTGTTTCAGGCGAAAGTATGGTGTGGTCTACCCATACCGTGATGTCTGCCTGTGGTGGGGGTTTAGCAGGGGGGTCTGTGTGTGCTGTGGTGTCTGGCTGTGGGGGGGTTGGGGGCTCTGCTGCAGTCCCTCAGCAGCATCTAGTGGGCTCATACCAGGACTGACCCCACTCTCCCCATTGTAAGGGCACATCTCAGCAGCGTGGGTAGCATGGCTGGGGCACACGGGTGGCTTTATTGGGACACGCAGCATTGTGGACCATGCTGCTCTTCACTGCTGGGGCTCCACTACTGGCAGAGCCCCCCCCCACATCCTGGCATTGGGCTCCACCGCATCTTCTGGCCCCATGTCCATCCTCTCCTTCCCTGGCTGCTTCACGTGGCTCTCCCTGGTGAGAGATGCACAAACAGCTCCAGGCTGTGCTCCGGCTGCAGGGCTGGCACTGATCCTGGCTGGGCCAGCCCTTGGTGAGGGGCTCCCAGCCCTGTTTGCTTCCAGTGTGTCCTGGACCCTGGGCCAATCTGGGACTCAGTGGCAGTTCTGGCAGCGGGGGTGGCACCTCTGCCCATTGACATTGCAGCGACATCCACCACTGGTGTCCCCAGGACCCTGGGGATGGAAGAGCATGGTCAAGGTGGGAGATCACCTCGGGGCCAGCTATGCTGCTGCAGGACCAAGCCAGAGCTTGGTCCTGCAGGGCCACCCATTCTCCACCCTGCCTCTGGGGATCAGGGAATCCCTCTTGTGCCCCTCCTCCCCCCCCCAAGATGGCTCACCCCAACCCCATCTGTTTCCCCCCCCCCCTTCCTGTGGGAACTGAGGGATCCCTCCTGCCCCCCTTGGCCAGCTCACCCCGGGCCCCCAGCGTGGCCCCTTGGTCACCCAGCAGATCTCGGTCTGGCAGACAGTGCAGCGGATCCAGTCGCATCCGGCCTTCTTCTGGACAATGATT
>NW_009954195.1:91979-93478 GCF_000747805.2 Chaetura pelagica | reverse complement strand
CCCTGCCCCATCTGTTTCCCCCCACCCCTTCCTGTGGGAACTGAGGGATCCCTCCTGCCCCCCTTGGCCAGCTCACCCCGGGCCCCCAGCGTGGCCCCTTGGTCACCCAGCAGATCTCGGTCTGGCAGACAGTGCAGCGGATCCAGTCGCATCCGTCCTTCTTCTGGACAATGATCAGGCACGTGGGGCAGTGCATGGCCTCCCCAAGCTGCACCAGGGTCTGCGGAGGGGTAGAGGGGGCTCAGGGGTGAGCTGTGCTCAGGGTGAGAGGAGAGGTGGCCATGAAGGATGCAGGGACTTGACCCAGCCCCTGCCACCGCCACCAGCCCCCTGGGACCCCCACCTGCAGCATGTCGTTGGTCTGCCGGGCAGCCGAGTCGTTCTGTGCCTGGACCCGGAGGTCATCCTGGTACTGGCGGCAGTTCTTCCCTTCGTGGATGGCCTAGGGAGTGCAGGGGGGGCACAGCTCAGCACTGCTGCCCCTGTGCAGCACCGCGATGCCTGTGCGGAGCTGGGGCTCACCTTGCAGAGGAGGCAGTTGAGGGCCTGGCAGATGGGGCAGCGGAACTCGTTGACTGAATCCTCGTAGATGCACCAGCCACGGCAGTCAGTGGTCTTGCAGTGGAAGCTGTTGTGGCTGCGCCGCTCGGCCAGCACCAGGCTCCTCTCCAGGAACCGCCGGTACTCCTCTGGCGACACCAGCTGTGTGGGCGGGCCAGGTGGTTAGGTTGTGGCCCCAGGATCCCCCCAGTGCCACCAGCACCGCACCTGGACAGACTCACCGCCCGGATCTCCCGCTCCTGGAGGTGGCTGCCGCAGGCATAGGAGTCGTCACGGAAGGGACAGGCCACCTGTGGCTCCTCACTGTAGTTGATCACCTGGCGCAGACACTCCCTGTGGGAACAAGCAGCTGTCACTGTGAGGGTGGGGGTCTCGGGGCTGATCACCACAAGAGATGAGGATAGGCTTGGGGCTGGGGGGTCTCAGAGCTGGTCACTTGTGAGGGCTGGGGGTCGTCTCAGGGTTGGTCACCATAATGGTGGAGAACCCAGAGCTGGTCATCATAAGGGCTGGGGAGGGTCTAATGGCCAGTCACCACAAGGGTGGGGAGCTTGGGGACAGTCACTGTGAGGGTGTCAGGGGGTCTTGGGGCTGGTCACCATGATGGCCAGGGAGGCTGTGAGGGCAGGTCACCACAAGGGCTGGGGGAAGGGGGTGGTGTCTCAGGGCTGGTCACCCTAAGGGCTGAGGTTGGTCGGGGTCTTGGAAGCCAGTCACCACAAGAGCCAGGGGGTCCCGGAGCTGGAGGGGCTCAGGGCAGTACCTGCAGAAGTTGTGCAGACACTCGCGCAGCAGCACCCCCTCGCCCGGGGCCACCTGCTGGTAGCAGATGCGACATTCCAGCACGTCCCGGTTGGGCACCAGCACCTCCTGTTCCGCCTGCAGCAGCTGCTGGAAGTTCCGAAGCCGCTCGGCCTCCAGTGCCTGCCGGCCAGGGA
>NW_009954195.1:91390-91855 GCF_000747805.2 Chaetura pelagica | reverse complement strand
GGCATTTGTCCCCTGCAGCAGCCCCTGGCCACCTGCCCCAGGGATGGCTCCTGAGCTGGAGCCGAGGTTGCCCGGCTGGAGGGGGCACCTCTGGCTCCTCCCCACAGGGAGTGTGGCTGCCACCTGGAGAGACACTTGTGGCTGCCATCCAGGTGACCTGAGCCACTAGTCCCAAGTTCCCTACCTCTTTGGTACCCAACACCTGCACTCCAGGAGTCGGGTCTGGATTTGAGGGGATCCCCCCAGGGAAAGAAGAGCAGAGGGGAGGTAGATGCCACTGGCTGCACCCCCTGTCACAGAGCCGTGCTCTGTCATTTCCATTTCCCCATCCATTTCCCACACCCGCACAGTCAAGAGGCACAGGCATTTTTCCAGGGACCCACCGTGTCCTGCTGCCCCCTCCCACCCCATGCTCCCTCCTCAGCACTCAGCCGGGCCCCCCAGGCCCCTGGCACGGCAGGAGCC
>NW_009954195.1:77491-88363 GCF_000747805.2 Chaetura pelagica | reverse complement strand
GCAGTCATGGGAGTCGTCACGGAAGGGACAGGCCACCTGTGGCTCCTCACTGTAGTTGATCACCTGGCGCAGACACTCCCTGTGGGAACAAGCAGCTGTCACTGTGAGGGTGGGGGTCTCGGGGCTGATCACCACAAGAGATGAGGATAGGCTTGGGGCTGGGGGGTCTCAGAGCTGGTCACTTGTGAGGGCTGGGGGTCGTCTCAGGGTTGGTCACCATAATGGTGGAGAACCCAGAGCTGGTCATCATAAGGGCTGGGGAGGGTCTAATGGCCAGTCACCACAAGGGTGGGGAGCTTGGGGACAGTCACTGTGAGGGTGTCAGGGGGTCTTGGGGCTGGTCACCATGATGGCCAGGGAGGCTGTGAGGGCAGGTCACCACAAGGGCTGGGGGAAGGGGGTGGTGTCTCAGGGCTGGTCACCCTAAGGGCTGAGGTTGGTCGGGGTCTTGGAAGCCAGTCACCACAAGAGCCAGGGGGTCCCGGAGCTGGAGGGGCTCAGGGCAGTACCTGCAGAAGTTGTGCAGACACTCGCGCAGCAGCACCCCCTCGCCCGGGGCCACCTGCTGGTAGCAGATGCGACATTCCAGCACGTCCCGGTTGGGCACCAGCACCTCCTGTTCCGCCTGCAGCAGCTGCTGGAAGTTCCGAAGCCGCTCGGCCTCCAGTGCCTGCCGGCCAGGAACAGCCCGGTCAGCTCCGCCACTGGCCCCCAGAACGGCATTTGTTCCCTGCAGCCGAGGTTGCCCGGCTGGAGGGGGCACCTCTGGCTCCTCCCCACAGGGAGTGTGGCTGCCACCTGGAGAGACACTTGTGGCCGCCATCCAGGTGACCTGAGCCACTAGTCCCAAGTTCCCTACCTCTTTGGTACCCAACACCTGCACTCCAGGAGTCGGGTCTGGATTTGAGGGGATCCCCCCAGGGAAAGAAGAGCAGAGGGGAGGTAGATGCCACTGGCTGCACCCCCTGTCACAGAGCCGTGCTCTGTCATTTCCATTTCCCCATCCATTTCCCACACCCGCACAGTCAAGAGGCACAGGCATTTTTCCAGGGACCCACCGTGTCCTGCTGCCCCCTCCCACCCCATGCTCCCTCCTCAGCACTCAGCCGGGCCCCCCAGGCCCCTGGCACGGCAGCAGCCATGAGGCTGCAGCACCAAACAACCCCCACCCTGGTGACAGAGGACCGCTCTGTGCCCCCCAGCTCTCTGCAGCCCTGCAGGGAAGCACCCACCAACTGCATCCCCATTTCATGGCACAACTGCCCCCCAGCAGTCCCCCCACGCCACAGCGCAGCTGGCACAAGGAGAAGCAGAGCCATGTTGGTGGGATCAGGTTTAATGGGGGCAGGAGCCCACCCATGGCACCGCCGGGAGACACCACCAGAAGACATAGCGCCCAACCCAGAGGCCTGTCCTTCCCTCGGCTGCAGGACGGGAGTTCCAGGGCAAAGTCCAACCTGGCATAATCCAACCTGCTGTTCCCATGGTGCCAGCAGCCAGAGGGACCCATGGCATGAGGAGCCCTGGTCTGAGACCCCCAGAGAACGGCTCCTAAGAGCCTGAGACCTGCCCTCAGCAGGGCCTCTGGAGCCTAAGACCCCCAGAGAATGGCCCCCTGAACTTGAGACCTCCCAGAGAACAGCCCCTCTGAGCCTGAGACCCCTGAGCATGGCCCCCTGAGCCTCAGAGAACCCAAGCATGTGTCCCTGAGCCTGAGACCCCCAGAGTACTGCCATCCCTAAGCCTCAGAGACCCCCAGAGCAGTCCCAGGCTGAGCACCATCAGTACTGACAGTGCCAGCCCCTGGCTACACTGGCTCTTCCCTGAAGCCCTCATGGAGCGGCTGGCAGCATTGGGGCTGGCCATGTCCTCCCCGATTCCTACCCCTGAAGAGGGCTCAGAGACCACCTGTGACCCCGAGGGTCCCAGTGGGTGTGGGGCAGAGCAGCAGCAAGGCCAAGGGCTTTGGCCAGGCAAAACCCCTGGCACGGGGAGGCGAAGGGAAAACTACCAGGGCTGGGACCCTTGCATTCCCCTGGCAGTCCCCAGCTCCCAGATCCCCTGGCACATCTCCCCCAGCCCAGCTTCTCCTGTCCAAAGTTCCCACATCAGCCCTGGGGGGTGAGTAAGGGGGCAGCCCGGCGGCAGCCGCTGGGCGCACGCGGTGGGCACCAAGTCCCAGGGGGCACTGGGGGGGCCTGGCTGGGGTGCAGACTGGGGTGTCCAAGGGGCCAGGTGTGGGGTGGCTAGCAGAACTCGGAGGACAGGTGGATGAAGTCATCCAAGGAACCCGAGCCCAGGACGCAGTGCGCAGCTGAGCCATCCTCTCTCCTTCCCTTTTCCTATCGGGATCCCGGCACAAGAGAAAAAAGAAAGAGAAGGTTTGGTCAGTGGCTGAGCCTGAAGCCCCCCGAGTCCCGCAGCGCAGCCCACAGCCATGGCCCTGGGTGTGGGAGGGTCCCATCGGACCCTCCACGTGTCTATGAGATGAGAAACAGTGTCCAGGGAACAGGAGCAAGCACAGCCTGACCTCAGCACAGGGTTGCCAGCATGGCATGACATGCAGTTCTGTGAGAGAAGGATGTGCCAGAGCAGGTGCCATGTCCTGCCTGCACAGTCACAGATCCCTGCCAGCCCAGGAGCATCCCCAGATCCCTGCCACAGCATCTCCTTCGATAGCCAAAACCACCACACTCACAACAAGGCACCTCGGGACGCACAGGCAGGCAGTGGCTGCCCCTTGGGGAGGTGAGGAAGGGGGCTGTGACAGCCCCCCTGGGCTGCCCCTCCTTTCCAGACCCTGTCCCGGAGCGGTGCAGGATCCGTGCACATGAGACCTCCAAAAACTGCCCGTGTCCGATCCTCCCCGGCTCTGTTGCCAGGGTGCTGGTGAGCCCCCCTCACCTGCTGGTACTGCCGGATCCCCTCCTGCTCCTGCTGCATCCTCCACAGCTCTGTCTCGTCTGGTTTGTAGCCACCGGGGACCACATAGTCGTCAGGACGGTCGGTGCTGCACATCTCGCAGCCCGGCCGTGTGGGTTTGTTGATGAAGGTGCATTTGGGACAGGCCCAGCCCGCCTGCAAGGACACGGCAGAGATGGAGAGACTGGGAAAAATGCTTTGGAGAGAGGCAAGAGGGGGATAGGACACAGAGGGAGTGGTCACCCTTCTCCAGCACCCTCAGACTGGAAGAAAGGGCAGGGGCACAGAAGGGTGGCTGAGGGGGACATGTACCTGCACCGGTGAGGGTGGGCTGGTGGCAGCAGCCTTAGGCTGGCCACTGACCAGGTCACCAATCTGCAGCGTGTCCAGGTGCTGGCTGATCTCCCTGATGTCCATTCTCCTGCTGGCTTCACTGCCCCAGCCTGGAGAGCAACACCAGGAAACAGGGACGTTAAAGCCATCCTAGGGACTGGCACGGTGCCGCCAGCCAGGCCAGGCCCAGAGGGTGCTACGCTGTGTTGGGGGGCCTCTTGTCCACAGGGATGAGGCTGCTCATCACAGGACAGGCCTCAGGCAGGAAGCATGGATCCCGGGGACCAGCCCACTGGAACAAGCCAGGTTGGCTCACAGTGCCAAGCCCATTCCCAGTCCCAAGGAGCCTGGCAGCAGGGACCCCAGCATGTGACAAGAGGAGAGTCAGTGCACTGGATCTCTCCTCACCCCATTTTTGGTAAAGGGAAAAGCAACAGGAAGGGCTACAATTACTCTTGCCAAGCACAGAGGGTGCAGGCGAGTGGGGGCTTCCCAAGACAAAGGATATTGGCACCCAGAGACCACTCCAGATTTCCTCCCCACCCTGGCACAGGACCCCCTAATGCCGGGGTCTCCATCCCTGGGGCCACCCCTGGTTTGTCCCCCTGCATTGGAGCTGGGCAGGACAGGGGCTGCCCTGCCCACCAGAAGAGCCAGACCTTTCCTGGGAGAGGTGCTGGGCAGGGTGTTGTATCTGCGTGCCACGGCAGAGTCCTCAGTGGGTGAGGAGGTGCAGCTGAGCATGACCCGTGCCTGGTCCTCCTCGTACTGCTGCTCCGTCAGCTCGGCCGTGTGCGCTGACAGCAGGTACAGGAAGGCCGTGTCGCCGTTGCCGCGGATGCCATAGGAGCCAACGGTCCGCTCGTCCACACACAGGCACTGCCCGATGATCCAGCGCTGAACCAAGGGGTGGAACCCGTAATCCAGGAAAACCTGAGCAGCCAAAGAAGCTGGGAGGTGAACACACAGCCCTGGCTCCCCTGTGGCCTCTCTCTCTGGCAGGGCCAATTCCACGCTGGCACAGGCCAGCAAGCCAGGGGTACCAGTGATGAACCTGTGAGAGGCTGGTGAGGGGCAAGTGAAGGGCCAGGGAAGGGCTGGCTCCACAGACAGGAGGGGGTGCGGGAGCCCCACTCCCCCTTGGCATTTGGAAAGGGAGTATGGAGACCCCAGGAGCCCTGTCCCCCATCCAGGCTGGTGCTGCCCCATACCTGCTGCTTGAGCGTGGCGATGGTAGTGTGAGCACGAACCCTGATGGTGACGCTGGCCGAAGATGTGGCATCCTCCACCACAACCTTCATGCTGGAGAAGAGACGGAGCTGCTGTTGGCTCAGGGCTGGGGGCACAGGGGGTCCTGCCATTGGCACGATGCTCCCACAGAGCCAGTGCTGCAGGCCATGTCCCATGAGGGGGGTCCTGGCAGGTCCAACACCAGGTTCCCAACTATGATCCATACACTAAATCCCAGGGAACTGGGACAGGTACCCCCAGCCCTTACCCTGCCCTCATCTTTCACACTCACCAGGAATTATTTTCCCACCCATTTTGTTTATTCCAGCCTTATCTCCACAGCCTCCACACAGCCTTGGGCAACGATTTTGATTTAGAAAAAGTCTTTCATTTAACTTGCTTTAAATCTGGTGCTTTCTCATTTCCCTGGGCCTCCAAGTCTGTCCCATGAACAAATATTACCTTTCTCCACTCTGGACCCCCCAGACTCTCTCATCTTCCAGCTGCCCCCCCTTCAGACCAGAATCCAGTTCTTCTCTTGTAAAGGTGTTTCATGCCTGAGACCATCTCACCCCTTCTCTGTATCCAACACAGTGCGACCAAAGCTGGATTTCCCAAGACAGAAACCAGCAGGTAGTGCTGGCACCTCCTTTGTGTTCCCTGTCCTTTTTCCCCAACGATCCTGAACGCTGCAGGTCCTGTGGAACCCACTAAAGCTGCCATGTCTGTGTCCAGGCCTGCAGCCTGGCTGCCTGCTGTCCTGTGCCCTGGTCCACCAGTGCCAAGCTGGAGCACTTAGAGCCACAGAACCTGTCTGGGTACAGACCTCCCATCTCACCATCATTTCCAGGTCACTTGTGTCCCAGAAGCAGCCCTGGCTCCGTAGGTGTCTCAGCTCTCCCCTGTGATGGGCAGTTTCTGCCCTCTGCCTCCCACCTTCATCAAGCCAGAGGAGGATCCTGCTCCACAGCACACTACTTTCCTTCTTGAAGGCTTTAAGGAAGCTCCTTGGAAGCACTGCAGCATTCCCGCCACAGCACAACAGCCAGGCTGCCCAGCCCTTTGGCTCACTGGCCCCATCTGGGGTGCCCACAGGGTTGGGAGCCACAGCTCTGCCCAGTTCCCAACCTTTGCCCATGAATCTCCCCAGTCCAGTTCTGGCCACTGCTGCCTTGGTATGAAACTGGTGTTTGAACCTTTGGAGGCCATGGGACAGTGCTGTGTGGAGCAGGTGCCCAGGCACAAAGCAGAGGGAGACTCCACAGGATCAGGTCCCTGCTATGCCAGCTGTTGTTCAGCCTCTGGATTCGTTTTTTTTTGGTAGCGCCCAATACTCCGTCCCTACATCCCTCCCTCTCTTTCCTCCCAGGAGCTAGTCAACAAGTACAAATCCCAGGAAACCATGTCAAGAAGATGGACCCAAAGGCCACATAGCCCAGGGACACAGGGCAAATGACCCAAATATCCAGCAAAGCAGCAGAGCTGCAGGTGAGAAAGTAGGGATGTCCCCAGGCTCGTGGGATGGCAGGCAGCTCTGGCACAGGGCCCATGGGAGCACAGCTCCAGCTCCAACCACAAAAGGTTGTGTTTCCATGGACCTGGGGAGGGAGGCGGAGGAAGAAGAGGAGTGCTCGTGCTGGGCCCAGGAATGGTGGTTGAGGCTCACCTGATGTCCTCTGTGGGGTAGTTGGACTCCTTCCAGAGGATGCTGAGCGTGGCCTGCTGGCGCGCCAGAGCTGCCGCACAGAGTGAGGCCGCCTCCTCATCACCAAATTCGATGGCCTGGGCGAGCTGCAGGGCCAGTTCCTCTGCAGAGCAGAAGGGAGAAGCGTGCAGCAGCAGCGGGGCTGCAGACCCCTCCCCAAGCACCCAGGGGGCTCTGCCACAGCCTCACAGCTAGAAACAGCAATTCCTGCCCAGCTCAGCCCTGGATGAGGCTCCTCAGACACACATTGCTCCCAGGAAAGGGGAGGACCAGCCATGCTGCTGCAGAGCTGCAACTGAGGGATCTACAGAGGGCCCTGGAAAGGCTGGACTAATGGGCTGAGGCAAACTGTACAAGGTTCAACCAGACCAAGTGCAGGGTACTGCCTGTGGGCCACACCAACCCCCCCCAGTGCTCTAGGCTTGGGGAAGAGTGGCCAGGAAGTGCCTGGAGGAAAAGGACCTGGGGGTGGTGGTTGACAGTGGCTGGAGATGAGCCACGGTGTACCCAGCTTGATCACCAGCATCCTGGCTTGTGTCAGCACTGGATTGGCCAGGAGGACCAGGGCAGGGATTGTTCCCCTGTGCTGGGAAGCAGTGAGGAGGCACCTGGAATCCTGGGGTCAGTTTTGGGTGAGAAAAGGGACATGGAGGGGCTGGAGCGTGTCCAGGGAAGGGCCCTGGAGCTGGGGAAGGGGCTGGAGCAGAAGGAGAAGGGGCTGGAGAACTTGTGAGGAGCAGCTGAGGGAGCTGGGGGTGTCCAGCCTAGAGCAAAGGAGGCTGAGGGGAGACCTTCTGGCTCTGCAGCTGCTGAGAGGAGGTTGGAGCCAGGGAGGTCGGGCTCTGCTCCCGAGGAACAAGCCCTGGGCCAAGAGGGAACGGCCTCAAGTTGTGCCAGGGGAGGTTGAGGTTGGATCTGGGGAACAATTCCTGCCTGGCAAGGGTTGTCAGGGCCTGGCCCAGGCTGCCCAGGGCAGGGGGGGAGTCCCCATCCCTGGAGGGGTTTCCAAGCCCTGGAGATGGTGCTGAGGGACATGGGGCAGTGGTGGCCTTGGCAGGGCTGGGGGAATGGATGAGCTGGATGATCCTAAAGCTCTTTTCCACCCCTCGATGCTCCCATCAGTTTAAGATCAAGGAGCTGCAGTCAGCCCCAGGTGGGGGAGTAGCTGGGCCCTGTCCCCCACCCGAGGGGTTGGTGAATCCCTGCACATGAGAAGAGCCAGGACACCTCCCCCCTCTGGTACCTTTCTCGGAAAGCTCCGAATACGGAGCAGCCTCCAGCTCCTGGTCTGCAGAGCCCCCCCCAGCAGCTGCAGGCAGGGATGAGTCCTGGGATGCCAGCGTGCTGTCCGAGGCTGAGGGACAGCAGGAACACGTCAGTGCCACCCCCAGAGCTGTGACAGTCATCAACTGCCCTCTCCAGGGAGCTCCACTGGGGAAGGATGCATTGGGACGCCCTGGGCTACAACAGGTCGCTTGAGATGAAGGTAACAGCGACCCTAAGCCAGGCCCCAAAGGTGACTGAGCTCAGGGAGCACCAGCTCAGCCCCACTGTCAAGCCCTGGTCTCCCCCCAGCTGCCAGAACTACCGGGCAGCAGGGCTGCACCTGCCCCACTGGCTCCCCAGGCCTTCCTGGTGGGGTTTTTCCATGCCACTTCCCACCTCCTGCCTCCTGGGGTCTCCTCCACCCCCTTAGATGCTCCAACACACAGAAGAATCCCTGAACCTCCCTCTCCAGTTTAAAACCTCAGAGGAGGAGGAGGGCAAGGTGTTGCCCCAGCAGTTGGAGAGCCTGCAGCAGCTGGTACCACAATTATTTAATGGCAGGGACAGCCCCAGCCTTGTTCCCCAGCTGGGGACATTGACTATTAGGGCTGGGGGAAGCCCAGCAGCCCCACGGGGCAGCCCCCGGGTCCCTGTCAGCACTGACCCTTCTGCACCTCCCGCAAGGAGCTGCTGACGATCGTCCACCACTTCTGGGCCTCCCGCTCCTCCTCGAAGTTCAGCACCAGAGGCTCATCTGTGGAGCCGGGCACCGCCAGCTCATGGCACGTGGGGCTCCGCACCTTGTACGAGATGTCCTTCAGGTCATACTCAGCCATGTTCTGAGGGAAGGAGGATGAGGGGTCAGGCCACCAGGGAGCCAGGCTGCAGCGGGCCAGGGGGCAATCATGGCATCCAAGCCAGGACCAGGGGACACGGAGCCGTCCCTCACCTCCACAATGGCCTCTCCCAAGGGAAGTGGTCAGACACTAACACCAAGCCAAGCACAACGCTCCATCCCTGGGTACTGAGCTACAGACCCAGTCCGACACTGGTCCTCTGTGCCCAGGGCTGTCCACAGCCCTGCATCCTCCCCCACCACCACACGCCACCAGGCAGCACCCAGGCCTGTCACCTTCTCACAGCCACCCACCTGGCCCAGAGCCACCATGTGCATACACTCAAAGGCAGCCCAGGATAATCTCCTCTCTCAGGTGCAGGAAACACTCAAGAACAACTCAGGGGCCCTGACACTGGTGCTGGGAGGGGAGGCAGCCCATTCCTTCCCACTTTCACAGACTTGGCAAAATCCTTCCCCACACACAAAGGCACCTTGGAGTGCAGCTTCCCATGTCCCTCCTGGCTCCCAGCCTTACTCCTCATTCTGTCTGATCCAGATCTGGGCTTCATGTCAGAGCTTTCAATTCCCCTTTGGTGAAATGGCAGCTAGGGAGGAACTGGGAGGGGCTGGGCTGAGGCAGACACCTGCCTCCTGCCCCACAGGCAGCAAGCGGGCAGGACCTGCTGCACCTGACAGGGACAGCAGGGCTGGATGGAAGATCAAGAGAAATGGCTGGTTTCCTTGCCCCTTGTCTGAGTTTAATGTCCTACAACATTCTACCCCATCCTGCCCTGCCAACAAAAGAATTACAGGAATGGGGGGAAAGAGAAAAGCTGATGAAAAGGTCCCCCCTTACCAGCAGCCCTCCCTTTGGTCATCACCTGAAAGGGTCCAACCAGCATCAGAGCAGCCCCCAGGGGTACCCCGCTCCCACATCCTGGGGGACAGATTTGGAACCAAAGAGCAGGAAGGGCAAAGAGCTTCAGCTGGGCTGATGGGCTCTGGGATACATCTTTGCCAGGCTCACCCCCCGGGTCAGGAACAGCTGTCCTCAACACTCAGCCATGTCAGCTGTGGCCTCACACCCCTGCCTGCTGCCTGAATCCATCAGGACAACATCCAGGAAAACACAGGTCCAACTTGCTGGGTACCCAGAGCTGCCAAGGGACACCCAGTCCCCTCCCTCCTCTCCAAGCTCTGAGGGCTGAGCAGCCCTCTGGAGCTGACAGAGGTTCCTTTGGCATCCCGGGAGCTGATCCCCTTCACTCCCCGGCAGCACCATCTACTCCCTGCTGACATTTTGCACAGCACTCACAAGCCCTGAGGTCCCAGGTCCCTGCCCCAACGGAGCAACCCCTGGCCCGGTTTTTCCCCCTCAAACTGACAAACTGCTGTGGGCCATCCTCATGGGAGCAGGGAGATTCCCAGAACCTGGAGTTAGGAGGGACAGGGTGGCTCAGGAGGCAGCCCAGGCTCCACATGCCAGCTGGGAAGGCTTGGCACACATGCAGCCCCCTCAAGAGCTGCAGGAATTGGGGGAGAATCAGGTAGGAACAGCTCTGCTCCTGTTGCAGGGGCTGTGTGAAGTTCATGATGTTCAACCATGTCACGTGCAAGGTCCTGCCCCTGGCTCAGGGTGATTCCCAGTCAGTCCCAGCATAGGGTGAAGGGTGGATGGATGAATTCAGCCCTGGGGAGGACCTGGGGGCACTAGTGGTGACAAATGGTCCATGAGCTGGCACTGTGCACTGGAACCCAGAAACTCCTGTGTCCTGGGATGCCACCAGCAGTGTGACCAGCAGGGCCAGGGAGGGGATTGTCCCCTCTGCTGAGACCCCCCCCTGCAGGGCTGGGGCCAGGCTGGGGTCCCCAGCACAGGAAGGACACGGAGCTGTTGGAGAGGCCAGAGGAGGCCCCGGAGATGCTGGGAGGGCTGGAGCAGCTCTGGAGACAGGCTGGGAGAGTTGGGGTGTTGAGCCTGGAGAAGAGAAGGCTCCAGGGAGACCTGAGAGCAGCTTCCAGTGCCTGAAGGGGCTCCAGGAAAGCTGGGAGGGGCTTGGGCCAAGGGCAGGGAGGGATGGGAGCAGGGGGAAGGGTTTCCAGCTGGCAGAGGGAGCTGGAGCTGAGATGGGAGGGAGAAATTCTGGGCTGTGAGGGTGGGGAGCCCCTGGCCCAGGTTGCCCAGGGAAGCTGTGGCTGCCCCATCCCTGGGGGTGTTGAAGGGCAGGTTGGATGGGGCTTGGAGCAGCCTGGGCTGCTGGGACGTGTCCCTGGTTGGACTTTGAAAGGTCCCTTCCCACCAGGACCATCCTGTGAGTCACAGAACTGATGCTGAAGAAGCAGGGCCCGAGTCCTAGGGGAGGACGGGGGGACACAGCGCATACGCCCCGCGGCGACGAGTCCCCTCCAGAGCTTAAGCACCCGGCGAAACAAGCGGCCAAAGGGACAGAGAACAGGGAAGAAGCGGAGCGGTGCCCCCGGGCGGTGACGGACCGCGCTCCTAGGGCTTGCGCCTACAGAGGCCCCGGGGCGGAACGACAGTCCCGGGGAATCCCACCCAACCCGGAGATCCTCTCCG
>NW_009954195.1:68466-76200 GCF_000747805.2 Chaetura pelagica | reverse complement strand
CCGGGGGGGGGCCGCCTCCTGCCGCTGAGCGGGACCGGGACCCGGGGGGCCGTGCTGTCTGCGAGCCCTCCGGGGCTTCTGAGCCCTCTGGAGCAGCCGGGACCGTCTCAGTTTTCCTGTGCTGGCCCCCCTCGAAACCTGCTCCTCCACCTCCTCAACCTTCTTCTTCTCCAGTGTCCGCTTGGCACCCTCACCTCCCTGTCAGGTAACGCAGGGAGTGTCTGGTAGATCCCTGGGCAGGACACCACGAGTAATAGTGGCAGTCGTTGCCTTGGTCCTGAAGAGGACATTGCTGATTTCCATTACCTAAAATTATCCATTTTGCCATTTTCTTTTCCAAGGTTGAGCACTTCAGATCACCTGTCCCCTCTGCTTCTGCAGGCTTTTACATGAGGTAGCTTTCCATGGACCCTACTGGCACCAAGACACTCCCGAATACCCAAAACCGTTTTGGTTACTCTGCTTTAAATTTAAAACGAGCCTTTTGCAACTTTTGGGATGTTCTTGGGCTGCCCCTCAGCTGTGTGCTAAATGAGCTGGGACGAGGAGGGAGACCAAGCCGTGGTTTTGGGGCCAGGCATCTCTTGCCTGGTGTTGCTGGGCGCAGGCACTGTAGCCAGCAAACCTGTGTCCTTGTCCCCACGAGTGGGTGTTTCTGTGCTAAAGCCCCACTCTGACCACAGCCTGTGTTAAGGGGGCTTTTATTCCACCACCCAAGGCTGTGCCTGTGCTGGGATGAGAAGTTCCATATCCTGTAAAATTCCTGCTCAAGCCGTGGTTTTGGGGCCAGGCATCTCTTGCCTGGTGTTGCTGGGCGCAGGCACTGTAGCCAGCAAACCTGTGTCCTTGTCCCCACGAGTGGGTGTTTCTGTGCTAAAGCCCCACTCTGACCACAGCCTGTGTTAAGGGGGCTTTTATTCCACCACCCAAGGCTGTGCCTGTGCTGGGATGAGAAGTTCCATATCCTGTAAAAGTCCTGCTGTGGGTACAGTGATGCTTGGAAGCAGGCTGAGCATTGGCTCACCAAGGGCTCGTGTTAGTCCTTCCCATCTTGTCATTGCCAGGTCTTCTGCTGTGGTCTGAAGTGGGCTGGCACATCATCCTAGCTTCTGCCCCAGAGCAATTCCTGGGTGGGGAATGGCCACCAGCTCTTGATTTTGCAGTGTCTGTATCACTTTTCCCCAGATTTCCTTTCTTCCCAAGTTGTTCCTGAGCTCATTCCTATCTCCTTTCACTCACAGCAAGAGGGAAAAGGTTGGGCTGGTGCAGGGGCTGCTGCAAAAGGACCTGGTTTTCCCTGTTATGGAAGACTGGGCTGGACTGGGGGACTGACAGGCCAAATATTGGTGCTTTAGTGATTGCAACAGAACCAGAGACTTGCAGGAAAGCACCTGGGGGAAACTTGCTCCCTTCCTGCTTGGAGGGTGCCAGTCCCTGTGGACATTTGATGCTGGATCATGGAATCTTAGAATGGTGAAGGTTGGAAGGGACTTTAAAGATAGTCAGGTTCCAACCCCCCTGCATGGGCACGGACACCTCCCACCAGCCCAGGCTGTTCAAGCCTCATCCAGCTTGGCCCTAAACACCTCCAGGGATGGGGCAGCCACAGCATCCCTGGGCAACCTCTTCCAGTGCCTTCCTGCCCTCATGGGGAAGAATTTCTTGCTGATGTCTGACCTGAATCTCCCCTCTTTTAGTTTAAAACTGTTACCCCTTGTCACTGCCCTCTCTGGTGAAAAGCTCCTCCCCAGATTTCCTGTAGGCCCCTTCATCCTGTAGGATGAGACTTGTGGAGCTGTTTGCTGCCCTGGGCTGTGGGAAGAGCTGTCCTACCCCTGGCAGGGCAGGCAGGGGCACCACCCCAGTTTTGCTAGGGTTGTGCTGTTGGGAGGCTCAGGGCTGTGTAAGGGCTGAAGCTGCCTCGTGGAGGTGGTATTTGCTTTAGTACAGCTTCGACCTGCACCTCATCAGGTTTGGTCACAGTGGGTAAGGTCACGGGAAGCACATCCCTGGCCCTGCCACAGTGTTGGTGTCACGGTCACACCTGCAATCCTGAAACCAAAGGGCTGGGGCTGTTCCTTCTCTGACCCTGTTGCGGTGCCCAAGACAGGACAAGTATTCCCTGGGAGCCCTGGCATTGCCTCCCGAGAGCCCTGGCACCACTTCCCAGGAGCCCTGGCACCACATTCCTGCCTGTTTACGATTCTCCGGTTACATTCCCGGAGAGGCTCCAAGCTGGGAAGGGAGCGTGGGCTGGGTGCTGTGGGGAGGCCACCTTCCCCCTTCACTAGGAACATTAACCAGTTACCCAGTCCCAGTGTCAGTCCTGCTTGGACAGACCATGGAGCAGCAGCTCCCTGAGGGGCTGGGGTGGTCGCCCCAACTGTGCTGCCAGGGCCCAGCAGGAGGCTCAGCCGTGGGGGCCTGTGTCCCCAGCCCGCAGCAGAGCAGAGCTGCACACTCTTCCCCAGCCTCGAGGGGGAACGATCCAGCCAAAAAAGGTCAGGGATCTCCAAAGCCGAGGGGGGGGCGCTCAGGAAGCCTGTCAGGCCACACTGTGCGAGTGGCCCCTCATCCCCTCCCTCCCTCCACAGGATCCGCACCCTTTGCAGCAGCCGTTGCGCAGGAATCGCTCCAGAAGCCACGACAATGAAGCTGTTGGAGAACTCCAGTTTTGAAGCCATAAACTCCCAGCTGACAGTGGAGACGGGCGACGCTCACATCATTGGCAGGTGAGAGCTGGAGCCACCGTGGGCCCCTGGACCACCACTGCTGCCTCTGGGAATACGGGAGGGTTGGCCTTGGGTGGGACCTTTCAGGGTCATCCAGTCCAGCCCCCCTTGACAACAGCAGTAATGACGTTGAGTTGTCACACGCACACACAGTTTTTTAAATTCCTATCCTTTTTCCAGAGGGAACGCTCCCCTGCCACTGCTCTGCTGGCTTAAAGTTGGCGGCTCCTTCTGCTGGGGGGTGAGGGGTGAGCTGCTGGTGTCAGGGCCTCTCCTGGGTGGACGATGACATTTGTGTTGATGGTATCTCCTTCCTCGCTGGGATCCATGTGGCATCACGATTATTCACTAATGCCCTTCTGCCCCTTCCCTCTTTCCTCCTGGGGCTGCAGCTCTGTGTCCCAGTGGGATTGACTCCTTTTCTGCACATGAAAATCCGTTCCTGTCCTCTTTGTCCCCCGAGGCCCAGGCTGGTCCCAGCCCTGGTCCATGTTTCCCTGAGCACTGCTGAGCTGTCCCTCCAGTTCCAGCCTGTGCTACCTCTTGTGCCATCCTGCCTGAGCCCCTTCATGCTGCATCCCACCTCTCCACCCCTCTGGGCTCTGTACTCTATGGGACAGGGAGGGAGAATGACTCCTCTTTGGCCACAGCTGCCACCTCTTCCCTTGGTTGTTTTGGTGCCATTTCCATGAAATTGCTGCTTAAACACTGAGCAAAGTCTCCTCTTGGAGCCAGGCACTGGGAACAGCCTGAGCTTGGGGAATTCCTGCCTGCACCCCTTGGTCTTCTCTCTGAGGCAGGGAGGTGTTTTGTGCAGTTTGTTCATTGAATCTTGGAACCGTTTGGGTTGGAAGAGACCTTCAAAGCTCATCTAGTCCAGTCCCCATGCAATGAGCAGGAACATCTTCAACCAGATCCTTCAACCCCTGTAATGTTTTCCATGGATGAGGCATCTCCCACCTCTCTGACCAACGTGGGCCAGGGTCTCACCACCCTCCTTGCAAAAAATTTCTTCCTTAGGTCTAGTCTGAATCTCCCCTCTTTGAGTTTAGGCCCTGCTAAAAACTTTTTTATCAGTATTTTAAGTCCTTAAAGGCAGCAGTCTCCCTGGAGCCTTCTCTTTTCCAGGCTGAACAGCCCAACTCTCCCAGCCTGCCTCCAGAGCAGAGCTGCTCCAGCCCTCCCAGCATCTCTGGGGCCTCCTCTGGCCTCTCCAACAGCTCCATGTCCTTCCTGTGCTGGGGACCCCAGCCTGGCCCCAGCCCTGCAGGGGGGTCTCAGCAGAGGGGACAGTCCCCTCCCTGGTGCTTTTGGTCACACTGCTGGGTAACAGCCCAGGATATGGGAGGTTCTGAGCTCCAGTGCATGGTGCTGGCTCATGGTCAGTTTGTCACCGACAGTTGTTCTCCTGTTGAAGCTGGAAACTGTCACTGGGAAAAGCTTTTCAGGTGCCTCTGACATGGTCCCTTGGCCGCTCTGTGTCCCTCAGTGTCCCACAAGGGAGTTACTCCTTGGCCATCTGCAGACCTATTTTTGGTGCTGGCTGAAGGGCTTCTCCTTGGATTCATCGCTCACTCCAGTTTGCCAGGCACAGCTCCTGCCTCTTGCTCATTCTTCCTGTGCCAGCTGACAAGTGGCTGCACAGGGGGACTTGGAGGGGCCGTGAGAGTCCCCATGGGGCATGTGCAATGCTGTTGGCTGGGTCCTGGGGCTGGGCTGGTGGCCAGGGTGGTGCCAGGGCTGGCCTCATGCAGGGTGCTCTGTGTCTCTGCAGGATCGAGAGCTACTCATGCAAGATGGCTGGTGATGACAAGCACATGTTCAAGCAGTTCTGCCAGGAGGGGCAGCCACACGTCCTGGAGGCCCTGTCACCTCCTCAGACCACAGGGATCAGCCCCAGCAGGTGCTGCAGGAGAGGGGGTTGTCTGCCCCACCCCACACCACGGGCAGCTGCGTGTCTGCAGGGGCGGCTGGGATTTGTGGGGGGAAGGACCCTGTGGGGGTGGTGATGACATTGGTGTGGGCGTGGGCTGGCTGCTCTGTCTGCTCATGGTGCGATGGAAGCGTTGATAGGGAAAAGCCCTTTGAGGTCATCCAGTCCACCTGTTCCCCCAACCCTGCCATGGCCACCACTTCCCCGTGTCCCTCAGCACCACATCTGTCTGGCTTGGAAACCCCTCCAGGGATGGGGACTCCCCCCCTGCCCTGGGCAGCCTGGGCCAGGCCCTGACAACCCTTGCCAGGAAGGAATTGTCCCCCAGCTCCAACCTCAGCCTCCCCTGGCACAACTTGAGGCAGTTCCCTCTTGTCCCAGGGCTTGTTCCTGAGGAGCAGAGACCAACCCCTCTTGGCTCCGACCTCCTCTCAGGTAGTTGCAGAGCCAGAAGTTCTCTCGTCAGCCTCCTTTGCTCCAGGCTCAACAGCCCCGGCTCCCTTAGCTGCTCCTCACAAGTTCTCCAGACCTTCCCTTTGTGCTCCAGCCCCTTCCCCAGCTCTGTGGTCCTTCTCTGGATGCACTCCAGCCCCTTCATGTCCCTTTTCTCACCCAAAACTGACCCCAGGTTTTGAGTTCCCCCTCACTGCTTTCCAGCACAGGGGGATGATCCCTGCTGTGCTCCTGCTGGCCTCCCCAGTGCTGACACAACCCAGAATGCTGGTGGCCTCCTTGGCCACCTGGGCACACTGTGGTTTGTATTGCGTGTGCTGGTGCCCTGCTGACCCTCCCCTCCTGCCTCAGGCTCAGCAAAAGCCAGAGTGGTGACGAGGAGGGACCCCTGAGTGACAAGTGCAGCCGCAAGACCCTCTTCTACCTGATTGCCACGCTCAATGAGTCCTTCCGCCCAGACTACGACTTCAGCGCTGCCAAGAGCCACGAGTTCAGCCGGGAACCCAGCCTCAACTGGGTGAGCACAGCACCCTGCTGTCCTGGCAGACGAGGCAGCCTGGGTTTGTGGGGAGTGGTTCTCCAGGGATCCTGAGGAGGCCTTGCTTCAGGCAGTCCTCATCCCTCCCAGGAAGAGGTTTGCAGGGTGTCTCCTGGGGTGTTTTCCTTTGGCAGCAGCCACCTTGCTCTTCAGTCTTTCTTGGGAATGGCCTCTGGAGCAGGTTTCCCTGCCAGCCTTGGTTAGAGTGCTCTTTCCCAGGGCAGATACTTGGAGGAAGGATTGATTGCAGAAGTGCCAGGGGCTTGAGTCCTTGAGCCTCAGAGATCCTCTGATGGCTTTTCCCTCTCCAGTGGTGCTGTTTCATAGAATCACAGAAGGGTTTGGGTTGGAAAGGACCTAGAAGATTATCTAGTTCCAACCCCTGGCATGGGCAGGGACACCTCCCACTAGACCAGGTTGCTCAAAGCTCTGTCCAACCTGGTCTTGAACACCTCCAGGGAATGGGCAGCCACAGCTTCCCTGAGCAACCTGTTCCAGTGTCTCACCACTCTAACAGTAAACAATTTCTTCTTAATATCCAACCTAGATCTCCCCTCTTCCACTTTAAAACCATTGCCCCTCTTCCTGTCACTACACACCTGGTTAAAAGTCCTTCTCCAGCTTTCCTGGAGCCCCATTAGCACTGGAAGGTGCTCTAAGGTCTCCCTGGAGCCTTCTCTTCTCCAGGCTGAACACCCCCAACTCTCCCAGCCTGTCTTCATAGGAGAGTTGCTCCAGCTTTCACATCATCTTCGTGGCCTCCTCTGGACTTCCTCCAAGAGCTCTCTGTCCTCCTGTTTCCCTGATGCCTGTCTCCTTGCTCCCACCCCAGGGCCCTGAACCCCAGGGCACTCTGGGGCCATCCTGCTTCTCCTCACCCATGGTCATGGCCAAGCTCTGGTGTCCTTGATGGAGGAGGGCCAGGGGGAGGATGAGGATAAGGGAGGGGGTGGCGGGCCAGCGGCAGCCCCCTGCTTCTCTCAGGGCCTGCTCCCTCTCCAGGTGGTGAACGCTGTCAACTGCAGCCTCTTTTCTGCTGTCCGGGAAGATTTCAATGCCCTGAAGCCACACCTGTGGGATGCTGTGGACGAGGAGATCTGTCTGTCCGAGTGTGACATCTACAGGTAACACCAGGCCCCATGCCTGCACGCTATGGCCTGCAGAAAAATAGTTATCCCTCAAAGAAAAGGAGACCTTTTGGCATGCTCCCCTGCACTGTGTCTCATTGCTGGAGTTCACTGATTTGTGGCTGGTGCCGGGGGAGCTGCTGCTGCCCTCCCTGCCTACGCAGAACTTCCACGCCCTTGAAATCTATGCCCCAGGCAGGCAGCAGCTGTGCTGGCATCTCCCTGCCTCCCAGAGCCAGCTGGGGCATGAGGTGGCTGCTGTCACCCATGAGGCTGGCTGAGGTGGCTCCTGCAGCCCATGAGGGCTAGCCAGCTCCTCTGATGAGCCCTGTGCTGTCTGATTCTGAGGACAGAGTCTCCTTCTTGCTCTCTGCCCACTGGCAGCTCCCTGCTCCCTCAGTCTCCCCCTTCCCTCCCTTCCACACAAGCTGGGGTGAGAAGGGGCTGGCATGAGAGTGGTGTCTGGCATGGTGTGTCTCATGCCTCCGGTTCCTGTTGCAGCTACAACCCCGACCTGGACTCAGACCCCTTTGGCGAGGATGGCAGCCTCTGGTCCTTCAACTACTTCTTCTACAACAAGAGGCTGAAGCGAATCGTCTTTTTTACCTGTCGCTCCATCAGGTCAGGCCACATGAGGTCTCTGAGGTTACCATAAGAAGGCATTGCCTACCCTGAGTTACCATCCTGGCAGGGCAGGGCCCTTTGGCCCCTGCTGGCCACGGTGTGGTAGATGTATGCTCGGGAGGTTCCTTCCTGGCACTGCTGCCAGTACAGCAGCTTGGCCAGGGCGAGGAGCTCAGCCCCGTGGCCTGTGCCCTCCTGGGACACCTGACACCAAAGGAGAAGCTGAGGGGAGCTGTGGTTCCCAGGGAATGGGTGGCCCTTCCCCTGGCTGCAGGCATGGGGTGCAGTAACCCCTTGGGAGCAGCCAGCTCCTCCTTCCCGTGGGAT